>NW_021319884.1:266242-518208 GCF_001605985.2 Dendrobium catenatum | reverse complement strand
TTCCGCTCGCGTCTTCGCGGCAACGTCAAGCCGTCAATCCAGCCATCCAGGCATCCATCGCATCGCGCATCGCGTGACCGCTGCTGCCGGTCATTTCGTTCGCGTTTTGACCGTAATCCTCTGGTTGAAGAAGTCTCCTTGCCTAACCAAGAACCAGAGATCCAATGGCGTTGCTGCTCGAAGATCCAAGTACTAGAAGAAAATATAGAAGAAGAACAAAATATAGAAGGAGAAGAATATCTTGAAGGGGAAGAAAATATCGAAGAATATATGGAGGAAAACCTAGAAGAAGAATTGGGAGAAATAAATAACACCTTGGAAATGGAAGTTTTCTATATGGTGACACATATAGACATCGATGATGGCTCCGATTATAATAATGATGAAGATGAAGATCGTTGGTAATTATCGCCTAGACAGGTACATTGTCACCGTCATAGATAGGGGCCCACCAGTAACAGAGGTGGCCATTCCCAAGAAGAAGAGAATGTGGAGGAAGTTGAGGAGAATCCCCTTGATAATGAAAATGCCATGCTCGCTGATATAAGAAGGAAGATGAGGCAGCAAATGAGAGCCAAAGATAGAGAAATTTCTTAGTTAAATGAGAAGATGACTGAGATGATGGCTCAAATAGCAACAATGATGCAGATGATGCATGGAAAAGCTATAGTTAGTCCCATGTACAATCCTCCTTTAGATCCTCCAAACTTCCAAGTGCCACAAGTATCAGGAATAAGGGGAGCTCTTGAAAGTGGTCATGAAGTCCACAATGTCACCCGCCAGCCCACTCGAAATATTACAAGTACCTCCGAGCCAATGACTGCTGCATAGTTGGAAGGAATCATCACAGTAACGATCAGCGCTATTATAGTCGTTGATCAAGCATAAAAGTTGGTGTGTAAGGGATGTCTGTATCATGCTGAATACGAACAAGTGTCATATCCAAAAGAACATTCTGTGCCAAAGTTCAATACTTTCAATGGCAAATAATTCTAGACAACATTTAGCACAGTTTAATGCCACCTGCATGAATTCAGGAGGCAACGAAGCCTTACTCTTTTGATAATTCGTTAGCAGATTGACAACAACTATTTTTGAATGGTATGCTGAACTACCAAATCATTCTATAAAAACATTTGCAGAGTTAGAATCTATGTTCGTGAAGAGGTTTGCTAGTGCATGTGAGAAGATCACGATTGTTAACCTTACTCTGGATAAAAGAAAAAAAGAAGAATCATTCACAAAATATATCACTCGCTGGCGCAACCTGAGCATGAAATATGAGTAACAACTTGAAGAAGAGCATGCTGTATAGTTGTTAATGGGAAACATTGATGACAAGATGCAACCCTTTCTGTGCATGGCTATAATCAACACATTTCAAAACTTGCTAGACATAGTGGCCAAGTTTGAGAAACTAAACTTATCAAAATTAGAAAATCACTCTGATAAGCCTGAGAAGGCTAAGGCCCCGGGGGCAAGAAGGGATGAGGCTAATTCCAATTTTTTCTCTGGAGCTGATAAGGGGAAACAGGTGGTCTACATTGTAGACAAAAGAAAGTAACCGATGCAATATGAAGAAAAGCCAAAGCAGGCCTACAACCCTAACCCCTAACCAAAGCTTATATTCGAGAGAAATGATAGATCAAAAACCTTCCAAGGTGGAGGAGAACGCCGGAGGCAAGCAATGAGAATTGGTGATAGAACATTCCAATCCCTAAAGGATAAAATGAATAAAGAATATTCATTCAAGAAGGAAAGTTTCACCAAATTATTTCTACAGGTGTTGAAAGCGAGTTTAGAACTACATGAATGCAAGAGGCTTGAAGAGTCGAAGCATGCTAGTGACCCAAATTATTGCCAACATCATCGGGTAGTTATCCATCCTATTGAAGATTGTTATGTTTTTAAGGATTCGAAGGAAAATAGCGGAAGGGAGATATCACATTATCAGACAATGTATTGACTAATCCTAGAAAAGAATCAACTATGGTAGTTACATCCTCTTTCGTACCCCAAGTTGAAGAAAGGAAAAATTAAATGAAGCCAGCTTGAGAAGAATAGTGGGAGACTGCGGTCTATAAGAAAACTACAAAAATGTTGAAACAACTCGAAGGAGTTCCAGAGGTGAAGTGGAAATCTCTTATTGAGCTAATATTAAATTTGAAAGCTCTGCCTATGTCACATGCTTATACTTCTAAATAATTTACCAACCAAGATGGTTCCTCAAAGCCTGAAAGGGTGAAATCCTCCAAGAAGAAGTCCAAACTAAAGAAGCTGAAAGAGAAAAAGACTACAATGCAGAGAGTTATTGATATTTTGGATGAATATTATCAGACTGTGAGGCAACCTATCTAGCTCGCTGACTTCATGGAAGAGCTTAAAATAGATGAAGCTGAAGAAAATGATGAGAATTCTCTTCCAATAGAAGCATGTTGGGTCATCTCGATGGCACCAAGTACCTTGACAGAGGAATGATACACTGAAGAAGTAACCTCTGAATCATGTATGATGTTGTTGCCAATGAATTACAGTTCGGAAGAAGATTTGTATTTTCCAAAGGAATATGGGTTGGACCCCAACATAGCATCGCAGATGGGACGTAAACCTGGGTGGTGACTTTGAATCAACAGGTTAATCCTTGGATGCAACAATGACTAACTCTGAAGAAAATATCCCAATAAATGAGTTTAAGTCAGAGGAAGTCGCTCAGGTATAGTTAAGGAGTGGAAAAATATTGTAACCCCACCAAAGAAAGGGATCTCTAATAAGGATAAGGGGAAAGAGATAATCATCAACGATAGTGGCCAACTTTGATTCAGTCTCTCAAAGACCGCCAAAGGTATGAGGCATATTTTGCCGAGTGTAATATGACGAAGGTCTTGCAAGCCTGTAATGAGCCATTCATTACCTTCTCTGAAGAAGACATGATGCTTAGAATGGTAGATCATAATCACCCTCTGTATGTTACTGTTGAAAGTGATGGGATGATGATTAGTCAAATCTTAATCGATCTAGGGTCATCCATAAATCTAATGAGCTTGAAAGAACGAAGATCATTATGCCTCGATATAGAGCATCTTGGATCAGATAAGCTAATGGTACATGACTTTAATGAGAAGGGGAAAAAGACCCTAAGATCATTTACACTCTCTATCACGTTTGGAGAACTTCATATAGATGCCAAATTTTATGTGATTGATATATATGCTGCATTTAAAGCACTCCTTGACCGCCCCTGGTTGCATGAGTACGGCATCATCCCATCAACACTACACCAATGATTAAAGTACCTCAAGGATGGAGAGGAATTCAGAATCTCTAGTGATATCCAACCCTTTGCAATTCATGAAGTGAAGATATATGAAGATGTTAAATACTTCATTCCAAAGAAGCTGAATCATTAAACTCTCATGAGGAACAAGTATCGGAACTAGAAACTAAAAAGTGACCTAAATAAGAAAATAAGAAGTAACAGGTGGAGAGAAAGAAGGAAATGCCAACTCCTCTCAAGGCACCTTTCATTCCTAAAGAAAGGAAATACATACCTCACTTAGGGAGTGACACGGACAAAAGTGATGCCACCTCTACAAAATCCCGGAAGATATGCCATTCAATGACCAGATGGAATAGGTAGATTGAATTTTCAAAAAATGATTATGACTACGACTCTATTTACATGAAAGCTGTGCAGGGTGTATTCTCCAAAAGAATAGATAGCCTATCAATCTCAGATAGCATACTCATAGTCACACATGTTTCCTTGCAACACTTCATAGAAGTCATCCCATGAGAGGTGCACAATGTTGAAGAACTCGTGACATTATATGTACCTCCCCCAAGAGAAAAGAATGGACTAGTGAGTCTATTTTATTCAATCAAGAAACTCGAAGAAGAGATAAATCGAGATTGGCTTCGTACACTTATTGATATCGGAGAAATAGTACCTATGAGGTTTCCTAGGTATAATATCATAAATATTCAAAGAATGTTATGAAAGAGAGGTAAAAATCATTCCTCCAAATAGCAAGTTCATTTCTTCTTGAGCCTCTGGTATCGAAAAATCCCCACTCAATAAAGAAGAAGGATATTTTTCCCAAAAAATGGTCTAGGATTTATTGTACGAAAGTACCCCAGCAAAGAGACTTGTCAAGCAATCACATGCATGGAAATGCAATCCAGGGATTGTGACGTTGAAGTGATTTATGAAGCTGATGATTATAATGATCAACCCATTGTGGCCAAACCTGTACCATAAGCGCTTGAAGATGGTGGACAGGTAGCCACTGTGGATGAACTAAAAGAGGTCAACTTGGGAACTGAGGAAGACCCTCACCCAACCTTCTACCCGCGGAGCAAATAGAAGAAATAAAAGAACTTCTTTGTGAATTCAAGGATTGCTTTGCCTAAATATATGCTGAGATGCTTGACTTATCTCTTAACATAGCAGTTCACAGATTAGTAATCAAACCAGATGTAGCACCCGTCAAGCAAGCTCCAAGGAGAATGAGATTGGAGATTGAAGAATAGGTGATTGCTGAAACAAAGAAGCTTATAGAGGCGGGCTTCATTCGAGAAGAAACATATGCCGATCTCACAAATATCATCCCAGTGAAGAAGAAGAATGGGAGGATTCGTATATGTATCAACTTTTGGGATCTCAATAAAGCATGCCCAAAAGATGACTTTCCACTCCCTATATCAAAACTACTAGTGGACAAAACTTCCAACTATGATATATTCTCATTTATGGACAGATCATTAGGCTACAATCAAATCAAAATGGCATCTGAAGATGAAAACACACATCATTCAGGATGCCCATCGGTATTTTTTTCTACACAGTCATGCCCTTTGGCCTGAAGAATGCTGGTGTCACCTATCAATGGGCAATTACTCAAATATTTGATGAGTTAATACATCAAAAGGTTAAGTGCTACATGGATGACCTTGTTGTCAAAAGAATGGATTGAAGAAATCACCTAGATGACTTGGGGATTGTATTTGAAAGGATCAAAAAGTTTGATCTGAAGATGAATCACGTCAAGTGCGCTTTTGGGGTCTCCTCTGACAAGTTTCTACGGTACATTATTCTTCATTGAGGGATCGAGGTCGACCCCAACAAGATCAAGGAAATCATGGAGATGCCACCTCTAAAGAACCTTCGACAACTCAGTTCTTTATAAGGGCAACTAGCTTTCATTCAATGATTCATATCGAATCTGTCGGATAGGTGCCAGCCATTTTCAAAGCTGATAAAGAAGAATATACATTTTAAATGGGATAATGAGTTTCAAGAGGCTTTTAATAGCATCAAGAGATACTTGATGAACCCACCCATTTTTGTGGGGACAATTCCAGGGAAGCCTCTTATACTGTATACGGTAGCACTAAAAGAGTCCCTCAGAGCTTTATTAGCCCAGCATAAAGAGGAAGGTAAGGAGAATGCACTCTACTACATTAGTAAGAGGCTAATCGGAGTATAAATTTGTTATTCTCCAATTAGAAGCATTACCTAGAATTGATTTTTGTAATTTAGAAACTCCGCCACTATATGCTTTCTCACATAATCACCCTAATATCAAAGATCAATCCACTGAAGTTCTTGATGATAAGGCCAGTGTTGATAGGTCATTTAGTCAGGTGGGCAGTACTACTTCTACAATTTGATATCATATACATGCCACAAAATCCAGTGAAAGGGCAGGTATTAACAGACTTCTTGGCAGTATATCCTACCCGGCAGATTCCCTACTAAATAATGATTTGCCTGATGAGCAGATCATGTAGGTTAAGGAGAATAAAAGACTAGCATTATGGGAGATATACTTTAATGGAGCATCATTGATTAAACCTGCCCGACCTCCAAATATTATAAGGGCCCGAGCCAGCATCGGTCTCATTTTTGTAGCGCCTAAGGGAGGCATAATGAGATTTTCATTTAGTTTGACTGAACCTCGGACCAACTATGAAGCCAAGTACAAAGCTCTAATAGTAGGACTGGAAATCACGATCGATGTTAGGATACAAAATCTTCAAATTTTTTGACGATTCTCAACTTATGATAAATCAAGTCCTCGACCTTTATAAGGTGGGCAAAGTCGAATTAGCCCATTATCAACGGTGAGCTATCGAGCTTTTAAAGCAAGTACCAAATATTGAAATAGCCCAAGTTCCATGAGAACAAACTGCTAAAGCAGATTGTCTAGCAAAATTAGCCAAAAAAATGGCGAATACCAATGAGAGAGCCCTATATTTATTAGAGTTTATACCTGTAAGGTCTTGGAACCTGCTTTATTACAATTCCCAAGGGATAAAGAATTATTGGATTCAAGCTAGTAAGATAAATCCCGGCTGACCCTCAAAGACCTTTCCATTATATCATTATGGAAAATTATCCGGAAGAACATCATATAGCTATGAGACGTAAAGCTAGTCAAGCTTCAGAATCCTGGTGGCATTGCTTAGACATTGAGGAAGAAGATGAGTGGAGGCGGCCGTTCATCAATTATTTCAAAGAAAGCAAACTCATACTGGATAAATATATAGCTACATAAATTTGAAAAAGGGCATTACAATATATATTCGTCAACAATACATTATATCGCTAAGCTTTCGATTAAATGTGGCTAAGGTGCCTAGGGACCAGGGAAGCTAATAAAGTGGTGACAGAAGTCTATAAAGGACTTTGTGGTGCACATTAGCAAGGTCCCAAGATGCCAGTTAAAATCAAAAGAATGGGTTACTATTAGCCAATCATGGTCAGAGATTGCATTGATCATACTTAGAGGTGTCACGAATATCAAATTTATGGTGATGTTATACATCAACAACCAAATCCTCTACACCCAACTGTAGCATCCTGGCCATTTGAATATTGTGGTGCAGATATAATTGGACCAATAGATCCACCATCATCAGCAGGATATCGCTTCATTCTGGCAGCAATGGACTACTTTTCCAAGTGGGCAGAAGTGGCTCCATTCAAAGAAGTCACATCCAAGCATGTGATTAATTTATTTACCCACAATATTGTCTGCAAATTTGGTATGCCACACTGCATAATCTCAGACAATGGCACCACATTCAAAAGTACAAAAATTTACAAGTTTATTGATCGGCATAAAATTGATTGGCGGTACTCGTTTATATACAATCCAAGGGCAAATGGCTTAGTAGAAGCCTTCAACAAAACATTAGTGAAATTGTTGAAGAAGATCCCTACTAAGAATAAAAGAAAGTGGCATATGAAGATGGCAGAGGCACTATGGGCATATCATATAACGTACAAGATGCCATCCAAAGCAACTCCTTATTCTTTGGTAATCGGTGTCGAAGCTATATTACCATTGGAGATTGAATTACCATCACTCCAGATAAAAATCTAGAATGACCTCACCCAAGAATAGAATACTCGCTTGAGAATGGAAGAGCTCGATGCACTTGATGAGGTCATGCTACAAGCTCAACAAAACCTAAAAATCTACTGAGGAATAATGGCAAAATCATTTGATCGAATGGTGTGTTCTCTAGCATTTCAAGAAGGGGAATTGGTCTTGGTGCTGAGAAGACCAATCATCCCATACCAAAAAATTAGTGGAAAGTTTGTATCCAATTGGGAAGGTCCCTTCATCATCAAGAAGGTTTATCAAAGAGGAGCATATCAATTGATCAATCTGAATGATCAGAGACCTATACCGCCTATCAACGGCCGAAATTTAAAGAAGTATCATGCATCAAAATTCTATGTCTAATATACTTTATGAGGATCAAAGTTTTATGTGCATAGTTATCAATGCATGCTTACATTTATATTTTGAAATTCTCTTGTATAAAAAAATGCATTTCAAAATCTCCCATCAAACTGGGGGCATTTTAAATATTTATCTAGGTTAATATCCTATCGTGTGCTAAGATCCCTGAATAAATATTTAAAATTTCAAATATACAAAGCCTATCTAAAATGCCCTTTTGAGATAGAGGCATTTTAAATATTCATTTGGGTTGACAATGTGCTATATGATGAGATCCCAAAATGAATATTTAAAATCTCAAATTTATTCTGCCCTAAAATATCCCTGCAAGATAGGGGCATTTTAAATATTTATTGGGGTTGATATCATGCTGCATGCCGAGATCCTCAAATAAATATTTAAAATTATCAATTCAAATGATCATTTGTATTAAAGAACATAAAGATTTCTTTTTCAAGGTATGTGCAGGTGATCTTTCCAAAGTGAGATACACCACCTTCTCCGATGTACCAAGACTTAATGGTCAAGAAAGTGACTTTTGTGGCTACACACTCCTATAAATTGAGCTGAAGAAGCTTATAGTATTTTGACAGTCTGAAGCTTAAGGTTCAAATGGGTGTAAGAAGTCGGATCCGACAAGCCCAAATATAACCGAATCGCTGGCAGCTCTGTCTACTCAACAAGCCATAAGAAAGGTCGTAGTAGCGGAACCCCCACTTCATCAACGCATCATTAGGGATTATAAGAAGAATGAAGGCCAATTTGACTCGACCAGTTCAAGTGATTGTAGTCCACCAAATTCTCCTAATTGATAAGAGAATCAAAGTTCTAGTGGAAGGAAAATTCTCGAGCAACTACCAAATGTATGTGGGCTCTAAATCTACAACCACAAAGGATGACTCCATATCTACCAACTTTAGTAAAATCAATATTTGGAAGTGTAATTCCCATAGCTCAAGTCCAAAGCCTGAATGGGTGTAAAAGGTTGGATCCAATAAGTCTAAATATGGACAGATCGCTGGCAGCTCCGTCTACTCAACAAGCCATAAGAAAAGTCCGTAGTAGAGGAACCCCCATCTCAGTAACTAGAGGACAAAGAGCTATCAAATCCTAGCTCTCCTGATATGATCAACTCAAGTGACTCAGATTAAAATCTCCTCAAGTGGTTAATGAATAAGATACTATCTATAATTGGTACTATCAATCAAATCCGAAACCTGTAAATCCTTTAACAAATCTATAAAGCACAAAGCAAGAATCGAATGAATTCTTCTTCAACAAGTACATCAAAGCTAAAGCAAAGGACCAAAAAAATATCTTAAAAGTTTACATAAAGCCTAAGGCTGAACTAAAAGGATTTTGTTATCAACAAGTCCGCTATACATAAAGCTCTGGATCGATGACTTCTTGCCACCAACCTTATTTAAACCAAAGGGTTTAGGTCACCTACGTCTACCCTTTCATCAAGCCCGCCAAAGCTAGACGCATAGGTCCGAAGGTACAAATCTCCTGACAAGTCAAAAAAGATAAATCAGGTAATTCTTCATCAAATGTCTACAGCACAAAGCACAGACAGAAGAACCAAAATCTCAAGATTCAAGTTAAAGCTATGAAAAGAAGCATCCTAAATGACACCTACAAATGTCCCTAAATACTAGCGGTATTTTAAATATTTATTTGGATTGACATCGTTCCGCATGCTGAGATCCCCAAATAAATATTTAAAATTTTGCCAAGATAAAACCAGATGATGGAAGAATGTCGAGCATATACAAAAAGGTTATAAACTAAAATGAGTGTGGTGATTAAAGAGAACAAATGGTGGTGATTCTATCCACTAGCCTCAATCTACAAAGTGATACTCTAAGGATCTAAGTATGAAATACTTTATCTCTACCCTATGGATCTCTACTTGGATAAGAGCAAATATATTAACTATATTGAAGATTACAAATGCATCTAAAGATTTATAAAGGCACAGAGATGAACTCTTAGAGATCTACAGAAGAAAAATCTTAGTGTGACATCCAAGCAAATTTTTAGAGATCCACTAAATGAAAATCTTAGTGTGACATCCAAGCAAATTTTTGGAGATCCACTAAATAAAAGTCTCAGTGTGACATTCAAGAAAATTTTTGGAGATCCACTAAATGATAATCTTAGTGTGACATCCAAGTAAACTTTTGGAAATCCACTATAAGAAAATTTCTATGTAACATCTAGAATAAATATCTAGAGATCCACAGGCTCAATCTTATACAACAAATGTGATTCACTCTAGACGTAAAACACGTTTGTTGGGGGGCGTTTATTGACCTCTGTATTAAAACAAAAAGAAAAAAATAAATAATTACTAAAATGATTACCTGTCATTGTCCATGCCCCAATCCCGCAGATATCCCACCTCCTGTTACAGGGCCATTCCCTGCAGATAGTGCCAAACAGTCCTCTCACACGTGCCTGATCTTCCCATAATTTTCCCTCTGCGCTCGTCTTTAAAATCTAACTAGATGAAGGCTTATGTGGTTTCTACCTTCGACTCCACACACGCAAGAATTCCACTGGCTGATTCTCTCTTGCACCTGATTGAACCCCATCGACCTCAACTCTGAAGCCTTCAACCCCACAACCCCATCTCGCCGAAGCCAGCTCGATCGGGATCATTACTTGACCTCTTGGTCTTTTCAATCTAGAGATAGAGAGAGAGAGAGAGAGAGAGGGAGAGAGAGAGAGAGAGAGAGAGAGTGACCTCCTCATACAAAGCCTTTGCCAACCTCCTTCCTCTCCGAACCTTCCCTGCCCTAACCAAAGATTTCTGCCCCATTTGATGACTCTCCCTTCCTATAGGGGTAAAAGTTACAACATTTTAATTAGAAGCAGTAACGGGGGCTCGCCTGTTAAGAATGTAACTTTCTCCCATTTACATGCTTATTCAAACCTTCATGGTTGTTCAACTTTGCTCCTTCCATGACTTGTCCGATCAAAAGTTATGATATTTTGCTCGGAAGTAACAACAAGGGCATGCTAGTAATGAGTGTAACTCTCTACCTTTCACGCACTCCTTTGACTTAATCCTAGAAATCTGCGGAACCAGGGATCAATCTTATTCAAAATTCATTTTAATTAATTTTATTTATAAATAATTTAATTAATTATGATTATTATATTTAATTTTGATTAAATAATTATAATTATATTTAATTAATTATAATTATATTAGTTAAAAATTAATCTTAATTAATTATAACTAATCCTTTATTAATTAATAAAAAAATTATTATTAATTAATTAATTTTAATTGATTAATGTAATATATAATTAATTACTTTAATAATTTATAATGATTATAATTAATTATCTTAATTAATTATAATTACAAGTAATCAATTAAAAGTGGGATGGGACCCCGGTGCGATGCTTACGGTGAGGCGGGGTTATTTATAAGAACCCCCAAGTGGGGGGAAAGCAAAACTGTGCCATTTAAAATAGATACCGTCAAAGATCCATACATGCCTTTATTGTGCATGGTGGGAAGGATGATCACGGCTACTGTGTCCTCATCCGAGAACACCTACCATACACGCCTCTATTGGACGTGGTGGGAAGGCCAAATTTCTCATTGTTTTCCCCAAAACATGGGAGACGTCGGGAGGCTGCCAAAATTTTGGGTGAATATGCTACTACATTCGGGCCGGATTTGAACTCGAAAGAACAACAGAGGACCTGTACTTAGACTTTTAAACAAAATCTAAGTGACTTAATAAAGGATTGAACCCATGTAAAAAAAATTGAACCGAACTCAAATCTGAATCAAACTCGAACCATAGTAGACCTTTGAACATTCAAGCTTGATTTGGACAACAAGACATGAACTCAAATAGGACTTGAATTTAGATGGAAACAATAATGAACCACAGAGGACTCAAAGGAAGAGGATCATCTTAAGCCTGAACTGTACTCAAACTCAAACAATTTGAACTTGGACATATTTGGAACTTGAATGATCAATAAAGTTTGAATAAAATGATAAAGACTTTAAATCAAATGACAATAGCTTAAAATTTCAAATTGGATAAGAAGTTTGGAGCATAAACTTGACTTAAATTGGATGAACAGTCAGTGAAGGAATGAATTTGATTAATCTCTAATGAATGCTAAGAGGTGACTACTTCAATTGGAGTACAAATGAATGGTGAGGTTGAGTGTAGCATACACAATGAACCACCTTGAAGATAAAGTTCTTGCAAGTGCGATGTGCTTACAAATTACAAGAAAATATTTAAAGATATGTCATGGTTACATTGCCATGGCCTAAGAGACTTTGGAGGGTGATAATTCATCTCCAAGCAACAATTGATAGGAGTCATCACTTCAATTGGATGATTATCATATAAGAGCTCTAATAGATGTTGTAATTGACCCATGAAAGCTACTCAAGTAAAAGTGAAAAACTCAAATCAACCATAATACTAATGAATGCCATTCGTATCTTAGACCAACTGGCTACATGATAAAGAGATTTATATGGTTCATCAAGAGCTGTTGGTAGGTGGCGACAAGGATACACAAACAACATATGTGATAAAAAAATTATAGTGAATTACAACTTGAGCAGTGGTCAATGACAAGTCATAGATGGGCATATTGGTGACGAGAGAAGATGTGTTGCAGACACATTAGATCTCACATGCATATAAATAATGCCAACAATGTGTAGTTCCCTTAACAGTTTTGTAAGAAGACATGATGGTCTTTCCAAATAATAACAACATAAAGATTGCGAGAAGGATCGACATTCTATGGATGTAAACATACATGCAATATATCATCCACAAGCAAGGGTAGTATGCCTATAGCGCATACAAGTCAGTAGCTATACAATGATAGTCAAAAGTAGAGGTCCTTCGCAAGTAAGCAGAGATCAATGTGTAAATAATTGCAGATATTTATTGGCAATGATTAGGGGCTACACCCTTGAGCACTTGCATGACATCCGTTGTACACACAAAATGTTATTTACAGACAAAATGCTAACTGATAACAATTAATATAAATTCCCACGAGCTGCTGAAGGATACACGTTATACATTCAACTGGTTATCTGTGGTCAAATATGAAATATCTACAATACATATAAGCTCTCTACAATGACAGATGCATGTGCCACATGCCAATTATGGGTAGATGCAGAAAGACTTTTTTAAATGCAGTATCCTGAAGTCAATTTTAATTTGTGAAGGAATACATCTACCTGGCTACTTGTGGCAATGGCAGATGTACTATATGAGCTAAACACCACAATAAAGTGCATGAAGAATATGACATACAAGCTCCCATGAGCTTCTGTTGGAGCCCCGCTACGAATATTACATACTATCTACAAACAAATGCCATCGGATCTGCAACGTCCTTGCAAGTGGAGCAAAGGCATTTATAAATATTCCAAGTATACCCTTGCACATAAACCTTAACTTTTATGCACAAAGGTACACTAAAGGGGTAAATACAATCAAAACCTGCATGAACCCCAACGAGCATTTTATTGGTACACACGTGATATCTAGAGATGCTACGCGAGTCAACAAATTTGAACCTGATCCTCTAAAGCAAATAAATAGGAGTTGACAAGGTTCAACAAACAATTATAAAATGCCTCCCAAACACCAGCATGGGCCCCGATGAGCGTGTTATTGGTACACACGTGACATCTAGGGATGTTGTGCGGGTCGATAATTGAATTCAAGTTCGAACTCGATCCTTCTATGTGTATCAATGGGAGTTGACAGGGTTCGAACCATCAAAAAATTATGCGGTTGTGGCAACCGATGTATTTGTTCTAATACATCCATTTTAGGCCTTCAAGGCCTATATTCAAATGAATTTTTTAACAAAGGCATGAAGACTATGAAACTTGATCCTCCTAAGCATGTAAATAGTAGTGGACAATGTTCAAACCATCAGATAAATATGCGGTCATTAAGTCGACCATAATATTTATTTTATACATTCATATTAGGCCTTCAAGACCTTTAATAAACAAAATTCACAAACAAAGAAAAAAATTCTACAAGAAACTCAATCCTTGATCAACAACTTGGTCGAGTTAACAGGGTTCAATCAACAAAAGAGAAATGGGCCCAAACACCCCGATGATGGTCATGTTGAATGATGATCTCAATCGGAGGGGTTCACAAATATTTTCAAATTCCACTCAAATTCTCATAAATCCAAATTTCAAATTTTGTTTCCAGATATTTAAAATTCAAAAATCCAAACATCAAGACTTAAAATAAAATCCATCCATCCTCCGTAACTGTTTGTCGGGGTGGGTAAATCTAAAAATTACTTTAGCTCACAAAGAGCTCATGCTTAGTAAAAAATATCATTAGGATCCAATCTCAAATAATCTTCTGCCACTAAAGATGTGGTATGTATCCTCTAACTGACAGTTTTGCCGCCAAATGGCACAGCAGGATAAATAATACATATTGAGGCCATTAGGCAAATTAGCAATTAATGCTAAGTTTTCATCTATATTTTCATCATCACCCAAGGTATGACAAATCTTTTTCTTAATCACCAACATGAGTTGCCATTGCCAAAGCACCATTTAAACTTGACCAAGCGCTACGCACAATCTATCTCACTAGTAATATCATCTCACAAAGAGATCACCAACGATATCGAAATATTATTATACATTGTAAAAATTTAAGTGTAAACTCACTATATGGAGGAGAATAATTACCCTGCCACTCAAAGGTAAACCCTTGACTCATCACATTATTAGACAATATAAATTTTTCATTTGGAGATGAATAATGAACTTGTCACTCAAAATTAATCTATTAACTTTCCATCATATCAAATGAAAAAATCTAAGTCTTCATCACATATACACTATAACAGTATATATAAAGTTGATTCCATAATAATGAAAAAAGAAATAACAACATAGTGCATGAAGTTGACACAAAGGTACATACCTCAATTATGAAATTTTATTACTTAGTAGCTTTATATATATATATATATATATATATATATATATAAAGTGGGGTAAATTTACTATCTTAAAACATCCTACACACTACTTCAAATGCTGACTCAAGCAACAATAGCCTACATCTAATAGGCACTTTAAGAGGAAGAGGATACAAGATTCTTCCATTTTAGCATGTAGATCAATGACATCCTTTAACATAGGTGTTTATCTATAGGGGAACATTCTTCTATGAGCTCCATCCTCCCTCACCAACAATGTCTTTCAATTTAACAGATTTCTTCATAACACTAAGGGGCTGTTTGGTATGCAGAATTAGGAGGGCAAAATAAAACAATTACATGTATTTACTAAATGCAGTTGTTTGGTTGATTTTGAGGGGAACAAAAGGATACCCTCTGAAGCATTAGCCGTGTATTACAAAGCATCTTTCGTATGAAATAGAAACCCGCTCATATTGAGCGGGTTATAAATTCTCTGGATGAAATGCTTCGCATCGTCATTGATGTTCGGCTTCATTGCTTCATAGGAGGTGTAAGACTGAACAAGTGACTTCTTTGAACACTTCGTTCTTGTTTGACTTCGCTCCTTCGATGATGTTTCCTTTGCCTATCGGATCAGAAGTTGTGACATTTTCATCGGAAGTAAGGATGGAAGCTCGCTAGTTCTGAAGGTAACTTTCTCCTTTTCACATATTTCTTCGATCAAATCCTGTCAATCCTTCGAACTAGAGGATTTGGTAAAAAATCCATATTTTTTCCTGGTGAGATATTGTGCTTTCACCATCTTCTTGATGTGTACCTAAATTAATCTCTTCAGCTCCAATTGTCTCTTGTCATTCTGATTATTTGTTGACAAAGGCTCATCTGTAAGGCAAGCTAAGCTTTTTGCCATAGATACTGTACAATCACCATTTCTTGGAGAATCCTCAACATCTTCAAGCAAGAATCTCTATCCAAAATGTTGCGACCATCCACCTATTTTATATGCTACATAAACATTTATGTGCCACAATTTTCCTATAAACCTCGTTATTGTCGTTATAGCTACTTTTTTATCTTAAAATTTACCTAACCTGACTACTAGAAACAAGACGGCAAAAAGCTTAGCTTATTATTACCTGATTTCTAATGTTCCCCTCTTTATGTTGTTCAACACCTACTACCGCAAACACATGTTAACCATATGAATGGTGACTCTTCTTTCTAATCTCCCATCCAACCGGAAGAATGACCAAGTTTAGATCTCATTGCTACTTGACTTTTGATGTTTTCCACAATCATCATTTGATACATACCAACTACAATTGTCCCGACCCTTACCGAACAATTCAATCGGTTACATCATGTTCATAGTATTTCTAGGTACTAGAAAGCATATCATTTGTAATATATAATTCACACTAATAAAATTATTTTAACTAAATTAGCATATACTATTTTTGTCTTGTTGAAATTTTTATATAAAACCTTATATTTCCCGTTGCTCGGGACTTGTTGGTCCTTGCATGTACAAACTTTTTGTACAAATCTAACAAATGAGTTTTTTTAACACAAAAACCATGCGAGGTAGGTTGAATTTGATCGGCAAAAAATAGAGCAATTAAAAAGCATAAATCTTTCCCCTAGAAGCCTTAATCAGGCAGCAAATAAAAAGCTGTCCCCAAACAAAGCCTTAATCAGGCATCAAATGACTTGTATTGTTGTATAAATATACATGCAACTAACTTACAGGTTTTTTAGCACTTTTGTGGAGTATTTGTTTCCACAAGTATTGCAGTTGTAATAATTTTGTGCATCTCACATATATGCCATATTTAGCTTCAGAATCAATAAAAGACTATTCCATGCACTTGAAAAAATATTTTTCATTGATGTAATCCTACCTTTTTGTCAATTCCTATTGTTTCTTCATGAGGGGCCTCAAATTCATATTTATGCTATTGTAATGGGGTTGATGAATGCCTCATAATTTTACTTATTAATTTCGCTTTTTTATTTGCAAATTCAATTCTACTGGACATCCGTTATAATTCCAAGTTTACTAGTCCTAATGCTTTCTAATAGGCTGTCTAAATAAAGTCATTTTACATTTTCTTGCATTGTTGCTTCCCCTTTGACCCCTCTCTAAAGAACATGGTCGGTTTCATTCCCTGTTAAGGAAGAACAGTATGGTAATTGGTTGCACTTGAATCATTTCGCCTTACTCTAAAAAAAATTCCAAATTTAACCATGAAAGTTAACCCTGATTGTTATTTCTTCATATTTACTATTTGAGTTATGTATAACTTGATTAACTAATGTTTTTGTTCCGTAACACACACTTTGTTTTGAAAAGGCTTAACTATTGATGTTTTAAAAGTGTGAGTTAAACTTTTGATTGTTCAGTTGGAGCGGGATAGATTTTGTGTCTCAACTTCTATATTATTTCTATATCAATGCAAATATAAAAAAGTGACCTTTGAAATGCAGGAGATCAGCATCACCGAAACAATGAACTTGTACCAAGTACCAGTCTGATTTTATTAAAAAACAAACTTGAGATTCAAAAATATAATGATTTTATTCTTTATTCATTTTATTTCATGAATTATTGCTCATTGATTTTTTTTTTTTTTTTTTTGCTTGAAGTTTGATGTTATAGTTACAAAGATGGTTAAACCATTGGGAAATGTTTCTGAACTACATGAGATTAAAAAATATAATGATGTGCTAAAAGTGATTTTTATTGCAATTAGTACAGTATGTGTACTATTGCAGCAGATTCACAAAGAAAAAATTTATGATCCTCAATTGAATATACAACGTGACACATATATATCTTGGTTATATAATGGATGTGATTCTGACTGTGTTGACATGGTACGCATGGGGCAAGCACATTTTTTCAAATTATGTGATTTAATGCGTACAAGAGGATTATTGTTAGATACAATAAATGTTTGAATTGAGGAACAAGTTGTTATGTCATCACATACACTTGGGCATAATGTTCATAACCGAGTTATCCGATTTAACTTTCATCGCTCTAGCAAAATTTTTAGTAGGTACTTCAAAGCTGCATTACTTGCTGTAGGGGAGTTACGCAATGAGTTTATCAAGCCTCCACCACCCAAAACTCCATATAAGATTAAATCAAGTAATAGGTTTATGCCATTTTTCAAAGTATAATCAATTTTTATTCAATGAAAATCTTTTTATTTATTACGAAATCCTAAATATACTTTGTGTCAAATTTAGGATTGTATTGGTTTGATAAATGGAACTCATATTAAAGCTAGAGTTCCAAAAGTGAACGAAGCCACATTTAGAGGAAGGAAACAATATCCAACACAAAATGTTTTAGTAGCAGTAGCTATTGATTTGAGGTTCACATACATGCTTGCTGGTTGGGAAGGTTCTTCTCATAACATAGCAGTACTTAAAAATGCATTAGAAAGATCATATGGTTTGCATGTACCAGCAAGTAAATATTATATGGCTGATGGTGGCTACTCCACACGCAATGGTTTTATTCTGCCATATCATTCCACAAGATATCACTTGAAGTAGTTCAGTTCTATTCAACTTACAAATTCTAAGGAATTTTTTAATCTACGACATTCCTCATTACGCACAACTGTTGAGCGTGCATTTGGTTCCTTGAAGAACTGTTTCACAATTATAAAATGCGAACCCTACTTTCCTCTACAAACTCAAGTTAACATTGTTATTGTCTGTTGCATACTGCATAATTGCATAGTTACAGAAGGTGGCGATGAGTTCATTCAATCCAAGGATGAATGGGATAGGATAAGTCACAATAGAAGAGTTGATCAAGCAACTGCAGATGATTCTAGAGAATGGCTAGAATAAAGAGATGAAATTGCTCAATTCATGTGGACTTGCATGCAAAATGATGGATACTAGATTTGTTAATTTACTTTTTATGAATTTAACTATAACTTACTAATTTATACTTTGTGTTTTTATTAATTATATTGGTTTATTTCCTTTTTATGCATTTCTTTCAATGTTGCACCTAGTATTCGTATTCTTTCATGATATTTATTTTCAAGTTAATTTTTTTCATGATATTATTAATTAAATTCTTTGAATTACCAATCACTTTTCTAGTAGTATAATAAAGGATTCATTTAGCCTACCAAACATGGTGGGACAAAGGCTTGATGTTGTTATTGTTGTTGAAAGGTGTTGTGAATGAAACTCTTAACTTTTCATCGCAATAATTTTAGGAGAGAGATATGGTGATAATGACCCTTCATTTGATGTCATAGACTTTCTTTCTTTTCTTTGTGGCTTCAACTATTCATAAGTATTGATGCTGTTACCACTCTCATATTATTCCGAAGACTTCCTTTATTATAAAATGAGTTTTGTTATTAATGGAGGGGTTTTATTGCTCTCAAGTGCAGATCTAATCTCCATTTGTCAATTCGTGAGCTTTGGAGTGCTGATTCCAATCTACAAGTTTATAGTTTTTTTATGAAACCCAAATTATTTGAGTTGCATTAGTATTTTATCTTTGTGAGATCTTGTACTTTTGGATACGGAATATATTTTTGCTCTGTATACAAGCATTTTTGGATATAGCATGCTAGAACTTGTGGTAGTATCAATATTCCGAGAGATGCGAGACTTGATTATAGAAACAAATCAAAAGCAATTTTGATTTGTCTTTTTCTTGCCTGGAAAGATTTTGAGAACTCCACCATCCTGACGGTTTGGAGGTTTCACTGTATAAAACTTCTCAAAGTGGATAACTGGATATCATGAAAAATTATTAGGAATCCACCATAAGTTTTTATAAGTACCTCTATAGCTTTATCTAAACTCACATTCTTAGCTTTATCTAAACTCACATTTGTAGGAAGTTGGTCTTGAGTTACATTTGAAGAATTATGAATGGCATAACTATATGACTCAATAGTGTACCACTTGTTTGTGATTGTGTCATAACACCATTCAGGATAGTGGGGATCAAACACCATATTAGGAGGGTAGTCATGGTTATGTTGAGAAACCTGATTCCCACTCTTTACGACGCTGCTCTCTTCAGATATGGTTTCTAAAAGTGGATGACTAGTCTGCTGAAGATTCATGATATCTGATCTCTCTGATATTGTACCTCCAAATGCATTTTGACTTTTAACTTCACTACTCTCATGGGTATTTGCATTCGTTGTTATGAAATTATCAGATTGGCTAGGTGCAGTAACATTATTATCATCTAGCTGGTAACATAGCCAGTAATTACCTCGTACTTCCTGCCAAGGTAAATATTTTCCCAATTCTTCATTTCTGTCAAACATGCACTTTGTTCACTGATAGAGCTATAAACTCGAGCATATTGAAGTTCATATGAATCAACATGAGAGCTTAAATTTCCGGTTGTGTTTTCTATTAAGGTTGATTTAGAAGTTTTGTAATATTTAGAATTGTTTCTCTCTCCACAATTCCATTGTGGTATATTTTCTCACCTAGTTTTCTTGTTTTGGAGAGCGAATGTGTTGCTTTTCTTGTAGCTATGTTTTGTGGTTTTCTCTCCAACTCTTTTTGGTTTGGCTACAAGTAGGATATGTTAAATTTATGTATATCCAGATTTAGTAAATCTTGAGAGAATCAAATTGATTTTTTTTTCATATTTATTTCAATTCTTGTTTGTTACATCATATAACAAATTTAAGACCCTGTATGTATCATATTTTATGTAAGGGATAATGAATTCATCACAAATAGAGACGAATGGTAATTCAAAGCCCAAGAGGAAAAAATTTTTATGGAGCTTAAAACCTGAGTGGATAACTGGATTGCTTCAAATAATGATGGAATATGTAAATGTAAATATGCGAAGTGCCCAAGAATTCAAAGACTATGTGTATCAAGGTGCAACCCAAAAAATGAATGTGAAGTTTGGAATAGAGGTGACAGGTCAACAATGCAAGAACCAAATAAGGTATCAAAGAAGTGTGTGGATTCACATTCAGGAGTTAAAATGAAAATTAGGTGTATTTAGGGATGAAATAAAGAAAATGATAGTGATGGGTTAAGAAGAGTATGCATCACATATTTAGGTATTACTTTAAACACATCATTTAAATTTATATTTTGGGGATAACAACTTTTTTATTACTTACAGGCTTTTCCCAAGGATTCTGCTTATTTAAATATTCCAATTGCAAATTATGTAGAGTTGGAGATAGTATGTGGTCTTGGACATGCAACTGGAGAGTGGGAAAAATTGAGAAATTCTCAAACTCCACTTGGATCTCAACAAATACATTTAAGCGATGATGAACCCTCATAATTTACAGATATTGGTGCAGATGGATCAATGCCTACTAAGTAGCCTGATATGCAAGTTATAGAAGATTCTACTGTAACAATAAAGAAAATGTTTCCTTCATCTAGTATAAGAGGTGATGCAAAAATGAAGTATAAGACATCAGCTGTCGATGAAAATATCCATGAGAGTATTTGTTTGATGACTGATAGTATGAATGAAGTTGCTAACATTATCAAGAGCTCAATAACATATCCAAATCAAATACGGAATATGTATATTGAACTGATGTTGAGTTAACAAATATTTCTGGCTTCTCAGAAGAAGAGGTTGATACGATATATGATAATTTAATAAAAAATCCCATACTTATACCATCTTTTCTTTCAAAACCTACAGATTTGAAGGATAGATGGATGCGTAAAGAGCTAGGAAACTGATATAACTTGTTGAAGATTGGCATATCTATTAAAGTTGTTATTTATAAACTGTTTCAGGTTAATTTGTTGTAATTATAACTACGAACAATGGGTATATTTTTATCATTTTTTTAATTATACATTTTTATTAATGTTGTTTACATGTTATGAATGAGAATCATGTGATTTATTGATTACTAATCGAAATCAATTGTTTTTATTGCTAAATTAAACAAATAAATCAGTTTGAAAATTTAATTTTCTATAATTTTTTGTTATAAAAACATTACTTAAAAATAAAAATTAAAAATTTTAAAAGAATTTAAAACTAAAATTTCTCTTTATCACAAGTATATTTTCGTTTATTGTAGCACACTACTAAATTAATACACAACATAATTTTATATCTTATAATAATAAAAATTATAATAAGATCATAAAATAAATGTATACATTAATTTTATTTTATAACACCAAATAATACTAATTATTATAAATAAACTACTTTTATAAATACACTAATTTTAATGCCAAAATAAATTATAAAAAAAAATGCTTTTACTTTACTCTAGATATACCTAACCAAATAAGGGAAACAATTATCTTGTGTTTATTTTGCAGACAACCAAATAGGCTCAAAGTATTTAGAATGCATTACATTTACTTTATATTGCATTTACTTTACACTGTATTTCTTTTTCAAGCAACCAAATAGCCCAAGTCTCTCTGTCAATATGTTAGCTTGATTGTAAGTGTTAATGCCTCCTTGTTCGCTAGGATCTCTTGAGTAGCAGGCACCTCCTCTTGCTCTCGGCAATCTCTTTAGCTAGTTTAACTCTTAGCATTAACTCATTTCTTATTGTAAGCTTAGTGGTGGGGGGCCTCATTGTCGTAGCAGATGCTCTTGTGGTCAATAATGAAGGATCAACAACAATGAACTCCTTATCCAAAAACTTAAACAAACCTCAAGTTGCTTGTTGCAGAGACTAGTCATCTTAGTGTATAAGTCAACCGCTCGTTGTATTATCACAATTGCCTTGTTCTCACTCCATGGATAACAAATTAACTCGCTCGAAGATGTATATTATAGGCTTGCTACTTCTTGAAGTTTCTCAAGCACTAATAGAATTCATTCTAAGCAGTGCATGAAGTTCCTGTGAAATACTATATGAAATGTCATCACATAAGTCAATACTATTAGTTCAATTGTATTGATGAATTATATAATCTACTCATGTGATTATACCATATGCAGTAAAATAGTGGCCAAATCCATACTTATCAATCATAAGATAGTATAGATATTATCATTATGAATGCATCATATCTATGTTCTATCAATATCAATGCATTATGTCTATACATGTAAAATCAATTATCTCCGCATGCAATAACTCTACAATCTTAGTTATTATTATCTATGCAAATAAGGATATTTGGCTCATGTTGTATTCTACACCATATCATGTAGGTCAAACCTACATTAATCAATCATCATTCTCATCAATCAAAAGTCAAGTAGTTTCATATAAGAAGTCATCATTTACTTTTTTTTTTCATTTATTGTGATTTAATTCATCATTTCCTACTTGTTAGCATATAATACCATATTAGCCAAGCTCTCCTTATGCCACCCATCATATTTTTAGGATTACATCATGATCCTTATTTAAAGGAAAGCCCACTAGCTCACCATCTTATATATGAGCACATATCTCCAGCCAACCTAAATCAATTAAATATCTTGCCTACTTTTCTTAAATATGCATATATAACATATCTTGTATTTATGATTCATAATAACATTCATTATACATCATGTACATATCAATCGCAAATAAAATAGCATGTAAATATATTAGTACTATGAACTACAACAATTATGTTAATTATGATTATAAGTATACTTGTTAGTGTGCATGAGAAAAATTATGTTAGAATGCATGTCAAATTAGATGCATCATATCAAATATTCATGTCAAGCCTAGTGTATCGTAGATGTTGCATGTCATGTCAAATCAGATTAAATGAAAGGTAGAAGTCCACATCATTTTTATTATGCCTTTATCCTTATTATTTTAGATAAAATAATATACATGAAAAACAATAAGGTAAAATCTCAATATGATCATATCAAATGTATAGAAGGAACAATCATACAACATATCTAAAATTATTTGTTGAAAATTTGGGAGATTAAAAGAAATTATATCTTTTTTTTTACATTCAAAAGAGACAAATTAGATAGAAATTGTAATCATTGAAATCAGAGGTAGCATAAAGATCAACAATCATGAGATGAAAATTTTTTATAATTAGCATGATAGAGAAAATTGGCCCAAGGCAAACTTTCTATATCCTCCTCTCTCCCCCTTCTCTACTTTCTTCTTTGGCCAAATAGGAGAAAGGGTAAATTTTTAAACAAACTATCATTAGTACTTAAATTATGTTATTAAGCATGTTGTAAAAAAAATTAAAAAAGGAATAATCATTTGTTTAATGGGCAACTTATTTGCCCAATCAGCATTTAAAAAATAAATTAAAAAAAAAAGAAGAAGAAGTTAGCAAGTTGCCATTTGAACAAGCAACTTGATACAATACACTATACTTTTTTTACATTTTATTTTGGTTTTAACTCAAATTTATATTTCTCAATGGAAAATTTTAATTAAATTTATGAAAAAATTTTAATTTTAAAATATTAATTAATTTGAGTGTCAATTTTATTTTTTAATAGAAATCATTTCTCAAGTTTACATCATTAATTCAAGTTTTTTTAAATAAATTTTCATTATCTTTTTAAAAATTAAATATCTTTTTCTTAGTTAAATTTAAAAAATATATATTCAATGTTAGTCTATCTATAAATATTTTGAATATAAATATGTAATCAATTTTTTAAAATATATATTCTAAATGCAATCCCAAGGAAGCAATGATGTTGCATTTTAATAAATTATCTTTAAGATTAATAAAGTAAATGTAAGATTGATTTAAAATTTTCAATATTAAATTATAAAATTAAAAAATATATAAAAATTAATAATGATATTTAAATTAATGTGATTTAATTAATTTTTTTTCCTTTGAAAAAATAAATTTGATTTAAAAAATAAAAATATATAATAAAAAAAATTACTATAGATAGTCACCCGTTCAACGAGCAACTTACTATAGTACTTTTAAAATTTTTTAATGGGCAAGTAAGTCTCTCGTTGAATTTACGAATATGCCTATTTTAATTTTTTGTATAACATAGTTAATCATATAATTTAATTACTAATGATATTTGGTTTACAAATTTTCCTTAGGTGAAATGAGGCGGTTGGGATGGTTTTTGGATTTAAGGAAAGTAGTATTAAATATTTTATTAAAAAATATTTTTGTCATGTCAACACGATTGGGCTACACTTCTTAGGATTGCAGCGCTCAATTTGATTGAGAGCACAATATCGGCATGTATCTCTCAATCTCTGATATGCCACTCAATCCAAAAGCCACAAGACAAAGAAGACAGCATCACCATGCTCACCAATGCAGTGCCACTCAACTCCTATGCAAAATTTTCATTTATATAAGAGATCATATTATGTTCCTATTGGATCATTAACATATCATTAATCTAATAAAAAATGAGTCATTATAGGGAGGTGAATTGTTGCGTCTTTAAAAATATTATAATTATTCAAAAATCTTAAAAACACAGATTTCTCCGATTTAGTGAAATAATGAAAACAAATTTGACAATTTCTCTAAGAAATATATATATGATATCCATGGCTAACCTTGTGAAGGTGGAGTTAGAGGAAGGAAGTGTGCTTAAAATCAGCGGGGAGAGGAAGCGAGAGAAGGCGGAGAAGTCCGATACCTGGCGTCTCTTCGAACGCACTACCGGCAGCTTCCTACGCCGCTTCAATCTCCCGGAAAATACAAAGGCCGACGACGTGAAGGCCGCCATGGAGAACGGCGTGCTCACCGTCACAGTTCCTAAGGAGGAAGTTAAGAAGCCGGAGGTGAAGTCCATTAAGATTTCCGGCTGATGAAATTGGTGAACCCCTTTTAAATGCAAAGTTGTTTTTGTCGGTTTCGGAACCCTACTCGTGTTTATCCTTCTACGTTTATGTGTCTTAAGTATGCCCTTTTTCCGGTCAGTGTATGTGATGCCACTACAGGAAAACACGTCATTACCGGCGGACAGTATCCGCCGGTAACCATTTAAATCTGACGAAACTCCACTCAATTTTACGACGCATTTCCGTCGGATTTCAATGCACCGGTTATGGCGGTGTGTGCTAAATCATTTACCCGACGTCTCTAATGCACCAGCGCAAAACATTCTGGCGCACTTTTTGGTGCATTTCGGGCATATTGACATAATAAGCGATTTTCAAACACTAATCCGACGAAAATACGCGGTATTAATCGTTAATCCGACATATACCGCGCATAAAAGTCGTAAGGTTGCCGTAAATAAAGCTACGACTTAGTTCCGACCGCAACTTCGCGTCGGCAATCTCGTCCAGATTACGATCGACGGAAAGCGCGTAATTTCCGGCGCACACAAAGACGCGCAGCATGACGATCTAATTTGTTGTATCGTTCGTTTCCGTCTTTCCGATGCAAAATCCATGGAAACCTGTAGCATTGACAAAAAAATTCTTCCAGACCAACAATCATTTTTCACACCTGCAAACCTATACAATATTCTATCCGACAGTTATATAAACGTTTCACAAATAAAATTTCATCACAAATGCACAGAAAACTTATAATTCATTAAAAAATTGTCAGACAAGTAACAACCATTAAAAACATCACATATTATTTCATATTACTAAGATTCAAAGAATATAACTTGGTGCATTACAATGATGGATGCAATTCTGAGAAATCTTCTTTTTAAAGGTATAATCATGCATCCATTACCATAACATCTATCTTTGTGTATGTCAAACAAATTTGGAAACTAACTTTTTTGTCAATATAAATCTGTAGGAATTAAATTATATGTTGGATTGGTTTCTTAAGCACCAATGGGAATTGATTAAAATATTACAAGCACATTAGTATTCTAACTTGATGCCTTACATATCTTCACAGCAAAATAAGCTCAGTGAGAGTGGTTACCTCTCCAGATTAGGTTGCTGGAAGCATGCAGCAAATATAAAAATTATGTGCACCATTATTCGGTAATCTTCTACATTTTGTTCCAAATTGTATTCCAGTTGCATCTTGAACTAATTCCTCAAGATTTGGTCGGTAATTTTCAGCCTCAGCTATATTAGTGCTCTGTAGAAGGACAGATTGAGTATATTATATGCTCGAAACTCCCTGAGAAGTCCAATACCAATAACGTGGCATGAACCCTCTGCGACACAGATCAACAGTTACATCATCTGGTTCTAGGTGCACTAGATTTTTATGTTTAGAACATGGACATCGAAACTTTCTTTCTGATATGAATCTTGGTAGTTGTTTCGCTTGCTGAATGAAAATGTTCACCCCATTAATGAATTCATCTGTTAATGTCTTTCGTCCTTGAGATAATCGGTTATACATCCAACTTCTTTGATTTCTAATATCCATCACCTATATATAAGAGCAAATAAGTAAAGAATTTTCGCTCAAGTAGATGTAAAACTGAATATAAAGAGATATTAACATTAGAATTCTTCTAATCTAATTGTAAGAAAGGGGAATAAAAATTCTGATGTTGTTCCCATTAAGGGAGTAGAGGAAGATAATGATGAATATGGTTTGTGGATTCTTATTAATCATGGCATGAAAAGATTCTTTTATCTTAACAGAACAAAGTCTATTACAGCTCTATGAGTAGTTAAACATGTTGAGGAAATAAGTGCTAATACTAAAGGTGTGTTGGAGGATAAGCCACCTACCGTCTTGAAGAGTTTGGTGGAAAATAATGAGTTAAATGTTCTTGGCTTCTATAGTTTCAAACAAACAAATGAAGCAATCCGCCACTATAGGAGTAGCACCAGAACCCGACCTATAAATTAGACATTTTCTTAACCCCAGATAGTCTTCAGGTTAGTGCCAACCAAACCCTATCCTTCCTTAGGCAATCTTCCTTCCCTTAGCAAGAAGCTGACCCTTCACCATTCTCACCCTACTTCAAGTAATCTGAACGAACCATCCGATCTAATTTCCAAACACTCGATGTCTCAGAAATATTTAAATTATCATTTCTCGCCAAAATCATTGGGAATTTTTCTTCTTTCTTCCATCTTTAGATCATTATGATCCCTTCCACAATCAAATTCTTGATACTCCAATATCTCCCTTGCACCCATAAAACCTTTACCTTTCTCCATATCTGACCACCCAGATTACTTCATAAAGTTGTTCTCCATTAGCACATAATCAATCACCTTAACAACTCTACCTACATGCTTTTAACCACAATCTTCAACATCTGTAGCCATAAAACCTTTATCTTTCTCATATGTTTTCTCTAAATAAACAAAAATTATATGTAGATCCTCCTTACTCTCTCTTTTTTTTTGCTCCATCAAACCTCTCAAAAAAGTATGGCTTCCATAATAGAAATACCCGGCATGAATCCAAATTGATTTTGCAAAATTTTTCAACAAAAAGCATCAACAATATGAACGCTAAATCTAATGTTTAAAAAGAAATTACAAAAAAAAAAAAAAAAAGACTAAGGCGACGGGAGGGAGGCGGAAACTCATGGTCAAAAAGCGTGCTTTCCCCGACGATGAATGCGGTGATCATCGGCGGCGTCCGGTGATCAATCGGGGACGTCGATCTACGGCGAGCGGACGGAGAGCGACGAGGGAGAGAAAAATTGGTGAGAGAAACGAACAAAAGAAATGAGCAGCCGTCGGGCTCAAGTTCGAAAATAGGGTTTACGACGGCAGATTTTCCGGCGTCCCGGACGCCGGAAACATTTCCGGCACAAAATGCGTCGGTCCTAAGTCATTGAGTTTAAATACCCCGACGTTTTATCCGCCGGTAACTGCGCCGGTACGTTTCCTCCGCAAAGTGCGGCGCAAAAATAAATTGTTGTTATTAACCGGCGTATTTTCCGGTGCAATATCCATCGGTATGTTACCGGCGTCATATGCGCCGGAAAATACGCTGTAGCTATTCCTTCGTATTATGCGCCGCTGCAGGCGCCGTGTGTTCCGACGCAATTGTATCCGCCGGTAAATTTCGCCGGTAAACGCGTGTTTTCCTGTAGTGTGCGGAAAAATTGTGCTCTTCTTCTTAATTTTAATGATTATATGCTTATTTATAAACGCGTTAGAACATTTCGCATTAAATTATGATCCTCCTTTTTTTTGTTAAATTTCTGAATATTTTAGCGCTACAATTTTAATGGCTTTATCTCAAAATTTTCTCGTAACTTTCAGCATTAAATTCATAATCATCAGAACTATAATTTTAACAAATTTATAATTAGGCTTCATTTTTTGATAAGATGAATCTATTGATAAATCTTATGCTGAAAAAAGTTTCAAATTTAAATCAAATCGAGTTGCACTCAAATATTGAATAAATAATCTATAATTAATATCATACAGTAGAATTTTTTGAATTATGATCAAAATTTATTAAAATGTTCTCCCAAAAATTGTTATAAGAGGTTGGAGAGCTGGGAGAGAAAAAAAAATTAACAAATTTTAACGATCATCTAACTGGCATCATAATTAGATTTTCGCTTGATGTTTATTGTTTAACACATAATTTTATTGTTAAAATTTTAATAGTTTATTAGTAGTAGCTTAATTTTTTTGTATTTTCTTAAAAGAGAATCATATAATTATTCCTACCTAATATTTGTTCTAGATGTCGCACTAGTAATACATATATATAATGATTTTTCAAGATGTCGCACTATATTGAATTATTGTTGTTGGATCGGATCTAATGATTTTTCTCTTTTTTTTTTTAATTTTTTTTTTATAAATTTTCTTAATATCTTATAATTTCTTTCCGTGTTGAATTCTGTTCAAAATTAAGATATTAGATACATTCTATCTTAACAAATGATATTTTTAATTTTAATAAAAAAGTTATATTATTTTTTTATAATACTCTAGTTCATATTTATTTTTTAATTATAATATGATTTGATTATACTGAGTTTAGCAAAACATTTTATTAAATAGTTAATCTAACTAATATGCTAGATTTTGCCCTTTGTAAGCGTGCTACCTTGTCACATCAGCGACGGCAAATTTCTATTCTAATTTTTGGCTGACTAATTTCTCAAACGTAGGATTTCAAAAAAGTTATCCTTCTCAATTCACTTCATTTTCAACTAGCTAAAAAACATGTATTTAATTCATTTATTAAATAAATGACTTCATATTAAATATTTTTTATTTGATAATGAAAATGCAAAATAAAAGTTATATATGTATAACACTTGTATTTTAGATTTATTCATTGATTAGTAAATAAGATGAATAAAAAAAATTTACATAAGCCGAATAATTTTAAATTTGAGTGTGATTCATATGAACAATTTCAAACAAAAGTCAAACATGAGTATGCAAATTTGAATGAGTTGAACATAATGATGAGGTTTCATTTGGGACGATTTTTATACTACTTAAAATAACTTTTTAATTGACTGCTTTAAAAAGCAGTAAAAAGTTATCTCAAACAAAGTTAAGTGCGTTTAAACTCGATTTGTTTTTATAAACAACGGCCTAAGTGTCCTTGACAAATCAGACATTTAATATCTTCTTGTTTTTTTTAAATATTTTTCTATAAAATATTTTCTTGAGTGTTGGAGGACTAATATTGAAACATGTCTCTAATATTTTAATTTTTTAGTGATTATGGGTTTTTGAAATTTGTATTTTCATTATAATATTATCCCTAAATATATTTAATTAGATATAGCTTATTTGAATGGCACCTTTGGTCTCTTGTTTGATCATGCATTTTTAGCTCACATCGCTGATCATATTATCGTGAATTCTTATGCTTATTTAAGGATTATTATTTTCTGTAGGCACCAATAGCATTATCAATAGTTATTAGTGTTTTGACTCAATAAATAAAATCCATATATAAGTTGACTATCTCTTAGATCAATGATAGTCAAATAGTGATGATCATGTGAGGATGATTGAACGATGACGATTTAGCAAAGGCAATGCCTTATTGGCAGTCAGAATAAAGGAGAGTTTCGTAGTGATCATTGGTCTTAATTGTCAGGTCAAACTCTAACTTCAATTCTTCACAGATTTTTCTAAACTCAAGTTTAGATTTCTGTCACATGAACATTGGGGTTTTATTTATAAAGTTTTATAAAATTTGATCCAAAGTTCTATAACACTGACAAATAAAATCACCATTGATGTTATTGGATTAACATTGACATATAACACTAAAAAACAAATCATGTGATAGCATATCCTTCCATTGTATTACAATTCCCAAGGTTAGCCATGGATCAAAATTCAAAAAAATTTTAAACTTAATTTTATAAAAATAGCTCTGATACCACTTGAAAGTTCATTAGGGATGTTAAGCCCTATGAATCGACCCAAGACTAACCAAGAGGAGGGGTGATTTGGTATTTTAAAAATTCTTACAATCAAAACACAAAACTCAAACCAAGATTCACCACAACGTAAATCAAAGTGAGAAAAATTAAATGCGAAAGTAGTAGAAAAAGAACACAATGATTTATATTGGTTCGGTCAACTCGACCTACGTTTACTCCCTGGAGGCGCCCTCCGAATATTACACTACAAAAGTGACTCTCCTTTTCCTCCCACAGCGGTGGAGAAGCCCTCACAAAAACTCCTTTCCGCCAACCTCGACGAGGCAGAGAACCCAACTCCGTTTGCTTCCTCCTGAAGCAGGTAGAGAACCCTGATCGATTGCTGAAGCTCACCTCTCTCAACCCTTCCAAGGATAAGAGACTCTAGTGGAAGAAGAAGTGGAACAATGCTTGGACCAACCCTTATGAATTCCACTCACAAGCTCCCCCTCATAAAATCCTCTCTCTCCCCCTCTCTTCTCCTCTCCTCTAGATTTCTCAATGTCAATGTACTATTGCAGCAAAGTCCCTCTTAAGGATAGAGCAAGAGATCTTTAAATATAAGAGCTTTAAAATAGCTCTTAGTAATATACAAACATTTTTTTTTGTGCTTTTCATTAGGCCGATAGGGATATTTTTTCAGCCTGGGCCGATCAGCATAAATTTCCGCTTTCAATTCATCGAGTCGGTTTTGGATGAATTATAGTAATTTTTGGTCACATATCATAGCTAGGACCGATAGGATAATATCGTCCTAGGCCGATTAGTTCAAATCTGAGCCCATAATCGCTGGACACGTATCCTGACATCGTCTGAATGAAAGTATAGGTTGAATCATGTCGTTCCTTGCCATCGTCTAGGGGTGTCATTTGACAACGACACATCGAAAATATCCCGAAACCGGACCCGACCGCGATTGATAAACGGGTCGGCGTCGGTTCAGCAATCGTTTCCGTTTATCAAACGGGTCGGGTTCATGTTAACGTTCCGTCGTGCTGCCTGGGAGTCAACCCGCAGAACTCCATTTATTTTTAAAAAAATTTGAAAAATTTTCTGCCTCTGGGTGCGCCGACATCTGCGCCCAATTCCGGCTGCGCCTGCTCCTCGAGCCCCGCGTGCAGCGATCGATCGCCCCAACGCTGCCGCCTGCCTTTTTACCTTTTTTTGTTTTTGCCTTATTTTTTTTTTTTTTCTTTTTTTTTTGCGTGTCGCAGGACGCCCCTGCTTTTTTTTTGTTTCTGCCACCTTTTTTTTTTTTTTTTTGCTCTTTTTTTTTGCTGGCTATCGGCCTTTTGCGTTGCCAGCTTTTGCCGTTTTTTTTTTTTTATGTTTGCCGCACTGGCTTTTTGCCTTTGCGGGCGCATTGCTGCCCGCTCGTGTCACTGTCCTTTTGCTTTTTTTTTGGTGATTTATTGTTTTGCTTTTTTTTTGTTTTTACGCTGTTGTGCGGCCATCTTTATTCTTTGTTGCCGCTTGTATTGCGCTGTCGCGCCCTTTATATGTTTGAGTGTTTTTTCTTTTTTTTGTTTTTTTTTTTTTTTGCTTGCTGTGGTCTGTAGATCCGGCGCCTTTTTGCTGTTTCTTTTTTTTTTTTGATGGATTTCCCAAGATCTCCGATACTTCCGCGTCTGCTTTTCCCTCTGCCTTTTTTTGGTCACGGTCGAGTCGGTGTAATCCCGGCATTTTTTACCCGCCGGGTCGGGTCCGGGTTGAAATGTCGGACCCGTTTTTGCAAACGGGTCGGGTTCGGGTTGACCCGTTTAGATCCGTGTCGGGTCGGGTTCGACCCGAACCTGACGGGTTGACCCGAATTGACACCCCTACCATCATCCCAATTGATCCTACGATCGGCCCGGTCGATGTGATCGTGCAATCAGCCTTAATTGCTTTCCATAATTACTAGATTAATTTAGGCATAATTGTGCTACATCATCCAGGCCGATAGGATATCATCCTGGTCGATGTCCTAAAATAAAAAATACCTAAATAGATCATGGCGGTTGATTCTTTTTTATTTGAGCCTATCGTCCTAGCCGATACAATATCGTCCATGTCGATTGGCTTAATGATGGCTGCTTTATTCATGATGCCCTGATTAGGGTTTATGTTTTTTAACCGATCGTCCAGGCCGATATAAATATTGGCCCGGCCGATGTTACCAAAAATAGTAAACTCTAAGAAATAGTCAAAAATTCTCCCAAGGTGTGTGTGTGCAAGGTTACTTAGCATCAGGCACCACAAAGATTACAATTGACTCAAGAAAGGGAAAAAGTATATTATAAACTAACTCAGACCTTGTCTACCCAATCTTGAGTTGGTTCCGTTTACCCTCTGATCTTGTGGTCTTTAAATGTCAGTAGGCAAGGCAGTCGTAGAAAAATAGGAGTATTGCTATCATCAAAATCATAATTCATGAAAATAGATTCGAAACATAATAAAGTTAGGAATAACATTAGCAAGTTTCTGATAGTTCCAATTGTTATCATTAATGAAGTAATTCACCTTAATGGTCATAGTGGAAGAAGAGTTAATAATAGAATCAATAGATTGGTCACCCAACTAACGGTCTTGCCAAAAGTAAATATTACCATTACCTAGCCCCCAAGAGATGAAGAGTTCAATACCCATTTAATTTTGCAGAGCCTCTACCATACTTTAAAATTACCTTGATTGAAGCATTAAGTAGTAAGGTTTTTACCCACATAATATTTAGCAAACATGAAGTTAGCCCAAAGGCTTATTCTAGCATAAAAGTTTTACCACGGTTTGAATGAAAAAGCATAAGCCAAATCGTTCATACTCTTACAACCCAGGACCCCACTTCCAAAACACCACAACACTTATCCCAAGAAGATGAGATAATTTTAGAGTTTCTACTAGCTCCTTTCTAAGAAAATTTATTAGTAAGTTTATCAATTTATTGCAAACTGCTTTACTGGGGAGAAGAGTTTGAAAAATGTAAACATGCAAGGAACAAAGGATACTTTTGATAAGAATTAATTTACCCCCAAAGCTTAGAAAATTAGAATCCCAGGATAACAGCTTATTCTGCACATAAGTAATTAAATCATCAAAAAGAAATGTTTTCTTTCTTCCTTTAAAAAGAGGAACCCCAAGATACTTAACAAGTAATTAGCCATGCACAAAACCAATTAAATCTTTAATAGCCACAATACAATCATTAGATGTTCTTTTAGGGGCAATAAACAACATTTCTTTTTATTTAGAGAAAGACCACTAACCATCTCAAATTGATGTAAGAAATCTATAAGTTTATTCTTCCTGTTAACATAAGCATTGGTAAAAATAATAATGTCAATAGCAAAGCATAAGTAAAAAATAGGAAAACCACCCACAGTTCTAAAAGAAAGACCAAGATAATTCTCAAAGAGGTTGAAAAGACCTCTAGAAAAGTAATCAACTGACATAATGAAGAGGGCAGGAGAAAGCGAGTCATCCTGTCTCAAACCATGTGAGGATTTAAAAAAGCCATTGCTATTGTTGTTAATAATAATAGAAAAATAGGCCTTCAATGCAATTTTAAATAAGCTTAATGAAAATAGAGTCAAAATCAAAAAGCTTCAAAATATTATAAAAAAAGCTCCAATCAAGGTTATCATAGGGCTTAGAAATATCAAGTTTCAAAATCAAGCTACCACCTCTAACCCTAATATCAAGATCTTGACAAAATTCATGAGCCAACAGAATATTATCAGCAATAGCATGCCCTTTCACAAATCACCACTCATGACATGAACAATCTCTTTAACTTCCTCTAAAGAAGGAAGTATAGAAAGAAAATCATTATCCTCAAAAGATATAAGGTTAGGAATAATAGAAGGATTATCAATATGACCAGGAGTAATATTGAAAAGGCTTTTGAAATGCTGAACCGCTAAATTAGAAATCTCCAAACTATCCTCAATCACAGAACCATCATACCGGTGAATTTTTTTAATACAATTTTTTGCCTATTTTCTCTTCACCAAGGCATGGTAATACTTGGCATTATTTTCACCTTCAATAAGAAGTAAAGCATCATCTTTTTATTTCCAAAAAGCCTCCTCCTGTGTTTGTAATTTAAAAAGGCAATTTTTAGAATCCCTCAATAAACTGAAGTTAGCATCAGAAGGATTAACTTGACAAGTAGTCTCAAAATTGTTCACTTGCTGCTCAGCATCCAAGATATTAGTAAAAATATTTTAAAAAATATTATGATTCCACCAGTTTAAAACTTCTTAAGTCTTTTATGTTTAAACCAAAGTCTCCTCATATCATAGATAGAATTATCGTGATGGATCAGAGCTTTCCAATTCTCCAAAACCAAATCCAAAAAGGAATCATGAAGTAACCACATGTTTTGAAATCTGAATTGAGGGAAAGAGTTTATTTTCCTTGTCTTGAGACTAATTAACAAAGGAGAATGATCCGATAGAGTTCTACTAAGATGCTCAACATTAATAGTAGTAAAAGAATTAATCCATGAATCATTAAATAACACTATCCAACTGCTACCATAAATGACCCTAGTTCCAAGTGAATTTATTCCTAGAGAAACCAATATCAATTAAATTATAGTCCATAATCATGTTACAAAAATCCTCCAAAGAGCTATATAAAGGAGGAGAAACCTCTAAATGCTCAAACATATTAGTAAAAGTGTTAAAATCACCACCAATAAGCCAAAGTAAATTACAAATACTATGAAAGTTACTAAATTGATCCCATAAAATTTTTCTAATAAATTGAGAAGAAGCAACATTGAAAAAGGAAGCATAATAATGAAAATTTAAAACTTTTACATTACAATGTATCACCTGAGTGAAATCACCAATAACATCAATCTTAATCAGGTCCTTCCATAAAAACCAAATCTTATTAGCCACATTCAAAATAGCATACTTAAAACCCAAAAACAGAGAGGTACTAGCTAACTTAGCAGAAGAAACAAAAGGTTCAAGAAAAATAAGAAGAGAAACATTTTAAATATTGCATAAATTCTTAACTCTTAACCTAGAAGAGAGACACTCAATGCCCCTAACATTCCAAATAATGTAATTAACCATAAAAATAGACTTAATGAGAAGCATGTGAATAAGTGGTTCTAGGCGATTGTAAAATGATGGTTTTCTTTTTCCTACCTCTCCTACTATTAAACTTGATAAAACTAGTTTCATTACATCTTTAGCAAAACATTTAGTCATCATATCCATGTCTTCAGTAGTAGTAAAAGCATCACTATGATAATGATAGTTTAAGGGAAGCTTACTATCCTCATTCAAACCTTCTGGTCTAATCTCCTGCTGCAAATCACCCTCCTCAAAGATGTTTCCATCATCCATATTTGTTTTGTTTCTTAATTCACTACCAACATTACCAACACCATACAGTGTTGGTCTTCCTCCTAAGCAAGAACAATAGTTTGAGTAGGCTCCATATTAGCAAAATTATTAGACAACATGATATTCATCTCAAACAAATTATTGTTGGTAACATGATGAGTAATAGATGAAGAAGAAGCAAAATTAGGGTTAATAGAAATAGCTAACATATGCTCATCCACATGTTGATAGTCACTATTAGCGGGAGGGATAGAGTGAGGATTTACTCTCTGAACAGAAATCATATAATCATATGAATAGAATGTGGTTCATTATGCATTAAGTTACATGGGTCCTCTAAAGCATCCTCCACATTAGTACCATTACCCTCAATCATGATAGGAGTAGAATCCTCCCTAATAACCTGTATTGGAGAAACATTAACCTGTGTATGAGAACCACTACCCTCAACCACAACCGAATTAGGCTTCATATTATCAAGTTCAACTGAAATCTTTAGGCTTTAAAAAGGCAGACTTTTTTTCTTTGATTGCATTATTTCATCAATTTAGGTTTAACATGCTTTTATAATTGCCATATAGTGAGTGTTTAATATCATTTAAACACGATCTTTTTATTTATTGGAGATGTTAGTTTAAATAAAAAGAGACATGGGCTTACAATTTCATTAGCATAATTATCAAATCAATAATATTTTGATAATCAAAACTATAGCAATCTCATCAATCTCATGGTGTCTAATAACCCCCAATGATAATACAATGAATGGGCTCAACCTCGATATGTATTGAATTTTCTGGTGGATTCTGTGTGTGTAAATTCATATAGAAATCTTATTTTACTTTCGGGGCTCAACCTCAATATGTATTGTGAGTACTATGATGCTAGGTTTGAGAGCACACAAATGCTAAATAATGCCACTGTCATTTTTAAGTATATATTTTATAGTAATTCTATATTTGATATATAGTGCTGGAGCACTAGGTCTGAGCATTACGGTGCTAAGCCACTAACAAAATTTATATATATATTAAATTATGCATATCAATTCCATTCCCTCACCTCACTCTCACTCTTGCTTCCATGCCTTTTAAGGAATAAAAGAAGGAAGAGGAGAAGGGGGAAAAGAGGAGTGAGAGAGTTTGTATGGGCATTTTCATCCATTATTTCTTATATAGAAATTGTTCTATTCATATTAATTGAATAATCTCTTCCTTTAATTTTTGGTGATTTTGACTTCTACGGATTTTACCTCTCATAAATTTGTTAAAAATATAATATCCTTTGATTTCATAAACTTTCACTATATACTTTTTGTTATATTATAGATTTGATCATTCTGAATAATTTGATATGATTTTATTATACTTTCACGGATTAGAACTATGAACAGGAATGTTTTTTTTTTTTTTTATGAAATGAGTAGGAAAAAGACATACTAAAAATGGTTTTAAACTGATGTTATATTATTTGATGTGATAATAATAAAATATAATATGTGCCAAATTGATTAATGAATTGATATATATTGGAATATGATATTGACTTAGCTGAATGGATATTTTGAATGATATCATATATATATGAATTGATAACCCTCATGTGATAACCTCAAGATTCACTGGTTCACTAATGGGAGCCATAAGAAACTAGAGACTGGTTGGGAAAACTAATTCTTATAATTTAAGGAGAGTTATAAGGAGTTTATTGATTGAGAGTCAAAAGGGGCGACTTATTATGAGTCATAAGAGCAAGAGCAAGATTAAGATAAAGATATATTTTTCTGAATATCTGAATACTATACTTGTATTGATTTCTATCATTAATTACACCTTACTATTACTGGTACCATATCTTAAATTGTATTAATATTGGTTATTCTTAATGATTAGTGATTACTGTTACTATCACTGATACTAAGAATATTGATATTGATATCATTATTGACACTATAACTAAAATATATTGATATTGTGATTGATTATGTAATAGACTGAGATGTGATGTATTATACATTAAGAAATAGGTACAGATAACCGATATAAATATTGATGCTTAAGTTTCTTTATATGATTTATAATATATTATTTCTTTTTAATCATAATGATTTCAGTTATAAAATTTTTGTTACTTGTTGAGCTTTCATGCTTTTTATGTGATTTTACATTATTTTAAAAAAAGTTAAGGAGCTTATGGATTAAAGCTTAGCTGTAATGATATTTTCTCAATTTTCTTTCAATTTTTTTGGTTTATGTATATTTTTTTTATAGCCAGTGTGGTTATTTTATATATTATTTTGGACTCTACCGATATGATGATGTAATTATGATCTATATTAAAGTGAATTATGATTTCTACTATTTATTGGTTTTCTTTAATCATTCAATTAGCTCTAGATATTCATCGATATGGTTAATAAATGAATAGAATGAGATTGAAAAAATAATAGAAGAAAAAAAAAACACATAAAAGAAATTCTTTCACTTTAGATTCTAAGGTGTTACAATATTTTCTACCATGCCAAAAGAATTATAAGTTACTTTAGGAAATAAATAAAAGCATCTTCTTGATGATTTCTTCTTAGGAGAGAATGATGCATAAGGTTCTCTCCTAGTGGTTTATGAGTAAGTGTGGGGTTAAATGAAAATTATTTTTAGCTTGGCCTCCTTTTACATTTGTCATAATTATAATTCTAGCTTGAAGCTAATTCTAAACCTCATAACAATGCAAAATCTTAACTTCCAATATATTATATGCACTTTAAGGCTCTATATGCATAATGATTTTATTATTTAATTCTTTTTAAAAATTTCACTCTAATATTATGTTTGTATGCTTGTTGTGTAATGCACAAAAATCTTTCTTTAAACTAAAAATTATTTCCTTAACTTCTTATAATTTATATGAAATTGCTCAACAAACAACAATAATTTATCATATGAAAATTCATATACCTGACTATAATCCAAGTCACATGAGCCATCATTATCATTAAGCATAAGTTAGTAACTTTTTTCTTTCCACGTTTCCTTAGTATTTTATCTTTACAGTTGATTCTTCAAATTGGGATATTCCCCACTCAATGTGACCTAATTTCTTACATTCAATATGAACAATATTATATGAAACCTTATTGAATTGCTTACATTGATCCTTAAGTATGCCATTGTTCTTTAGGAAAGTTCTAAATTGCATCGTCATCAATGTTATGTCCTAATCATCAATGCCTTTTGAGTCACTATGATTAATTTTGTCCACTTTTAGTGTTATTACCTTGACTTTTTTTCTTTTCAATAGCATCAACCTACCTTTGGCTAACTTTTTATTTGTAAGCTATGAAAGAACCATGTTGATGATCAATAGAATAAGTAATTAAATCATTAGACTTAAAAATAGCCGTCACTATGACATTTTAAGATTCTAGTAGTCATGTATGCATTTTGTTTTTTTGTTTTTTTTTTTTTTTTTGAGGGAATGCATAAAGCAATTTTATTAAAGAAAAGTAAATACAAACTACTACGTGATTGCTCCACAATTACATTCCTCCTTAAGTATAGAAATAAAATCAGGAGGAACCTTATTGCTAAATAGATCATCCCAAAAGAAATCTAAAGAGCAAGCATAGTTAGCACAAAAATCCGCTAACTTATTGCTATTTCTATGAACAAAATGGAAAATTGCCTGATTAAATTTCGAAAGAAAAGATAAGTCCCAATTCCCTTTTTCCTTTTCTTCTTCTGGTTGCTTATTTAAGATGTTCTGGACAAAATCAATAATATTTTTATTATCTCCCTCTATGATGATTCCTTTGTAGTCATATTTCCATTCCAAAATGAAAGCTTCGATAGACAAAATTGCTTGCAACTCCGTTTGAGCTGAATCCCAATGCTTATATTTCGAACCAAATGCAAATAGGAATCTCCCTTTATGATCTTGGAATACTCCACCAATTCCTGCATCATAATTCCTTTTCACCGAGGCATCTATGTTTAATTTGATCCATTCGGGAGGTGGAGGAAACCAATGATAGGACAACTGTGAGAGCTGGTTGGTTTCCCAGTAATTCAAACTTTATTATGTATGCATTTTGTTAACCATTTTAGTATTGGTAAATTCTCTACCTATAGCATGTATGAAATGATAATATTTGTGAAACTTGTATAAATATCCAAAATAGTTTTATTTAGTTGTATGCAGAAAAGTTCATAGTATTGTAACAAAATATTCTTGCAGAATTATTTTAGTTTGTTCTTTCAAATGTTAGGAATAACATCCAAAATTGTTTCCCCATAGTGAAAGTAGAGACACACGTGTGATTAGATTTCAAAGTTCAAAAATAAAGTAATTTAAATATTTATAATAAAGCTATGCAAATTCTCTATCCTCAACACTCCTTTTATTACATTTTCTACTCTCTGGGGTGTTGTGTTCCTTACTCATACTAGATTCCACATCCTATAGTTTATTGATTATATAAAAGTAGTCATGTGTACCTTTCAAAAGTCAAATTGGGAATTAATGAATAGCGACATTCGGGTAATGGACTACCCTTCTAATGTATGCATATTTTTATATTTTTTCCATATACAGATCTACTTGTGTTAAAATCTATCTACCAAGCAACCTCATATATACCTATTGAAAGTGTGTACACTTAAGAGGGGAGATGAATTAGTGCATCTTTTAAAAATTGTAATTATGTGTAAGCTTTAAAATCATCAATTTCTCTTTTGTTAATGAAAAAAATAAGACTATTTTATTTTGGGAATAAATTTCTATATTTTTTCATTTAATAAATTAAGCACCAAAATAATAAAATAGAGATTATTTTTTTACAATGCTTTTGAACAAGATTAAGAGAAAGACAAATCTATCACTTGTTTAATTTTTTTTTTTTAATATAAATTCCAACAATGGTTTCACTACTAAGCATACAACCACAAAACAAAGTATTGAAATGCAAATCGATTTATAGTTGTTCGGCCAACTGGTCTTTCCAATCTCCAAGTCCATTCCTTGTGGGTTTCGCTTGTACTTTCTCCTTTTGCTTTCAACAAGGAAGATAAGCCTTTCTCCTTTTGCTCATCCCGAGATCATATAGTACAATTTATTTAACTAGCTTCAAGCCCTAGAAATTATTTTTTCAGTTTCATCATACTATATGATATTGATTGTATAATAATAGTAGTTTAATCTCTTATACCAATATATTAGATCAATGTGTACAATTAAAAATTGTATCAACATGCTCTTTGTTTGTTTGGGCTATACGATATGTATCGTAGATTATGAAATTTTGCTAATTTCATTTTTTAACTGTTATCCTAGATTTTCATATACTAAGTAGGTAAATATATTAAATAATCATGTAGTAGTGTATGAAAAGTATAGTATTATTTATTTACTTTTGAATTTACCTATTTTAAAAAAAAAATTAATAAATGGCATGATTCTAACTAGGTCATATTGTATGATTAGTCTTTTTAGAAAAAAACTCCTTATACCTCTTGTTAATTAAGAAAACTTAATTTTTCTATATTATAATTTTTCCATGCAAATCATACACTATGAAGAAGGCTAAACATTACAATCTTGCATTAAATCAAGTGTTTTAAATAATTTTAAATTTTCTCTATTTTTAACCTACTTTACTTTCATGTGTGCACGTAGTTGTCTTTGTAAATCATATACTTGGCACCATGTCAACAAAAATCAATAATAGAAAATGAAAAATAAAATTATAAGTTATAATACTTTGAGATATTACTTTGACATACTTCTTTTCTTTAACTACAAAATTTCTTCAATTTTGGTTTATCATGCTTTTGTGATTGTTGTCTAGTTTATGTTCAATATCATGTTACCTTCAACCTCTAATTTATTAAAATATTTATTAAAATAATGAGATGTGCATGTATAAATTCCTTAGTCTGATTATTAGAGCCATTAATATTATTTATCATCAAAATCTTATTAATCTCAGTAGGATCATGAGGTCCAACCTAGCTAACTTAAGTTCATACAACGTTGCATTGACCTTAGTGGAGGCTACACCTTTAGTAATAGCTACCTTCATTGGTCACCCAATGGGAATCCATCTTGCCATTTTTGATGTCATGATATTATCCTTGGAACTTGAGGAAAGCACCACTCTCCTCAAACTCGCTCCTTCCTTATCTCTTGCAACGGGATCTTATAATTCAACATCTTTAGTTAGTAGCTTCATGTTGTCCTTCAACTACCAAATTCAACTTATTACTTTTTATTAGAGAAGGGAGGGGGAACAACAGATTTAGTAGACCCCTAAATATTTTAAGGGCCTACCTTGATGTCCTTCATCTTACTCGTCGAGGAGTTAAGGTGCCTCTTACTCCTCTAACCCTTAGAAAGGTGAATTGATGACCACCTCATCAAGTTAGCACTTAACAAGAATAACTCAATTAAGTCCATTACAATGTCCAAGGGTTCAATAAAGTGTTCAATGGTATAAGAGCATCAAGCACTAAATTGCTACTTATATAAGAGAAAAGTGATTGGCATCATATTACTGTAATATCATTATAAGGAAACAACATGTTGCCTTACGCAATAGTAAAAATGGGCAAGTGAATTTTTTTACACCTTTCTTTTAAGTATCTTGTAGCCATAAAAATGCTTGCCATTAGTCATTTTCACAACTCATCTTTCAAAAGTTCAAGTGAACATTCTACTATAATTTATGGGAAAATAAAAAAAGATGGATGTCCATATATTCCCATTAATATCTCTTTAATTAAGTCTACATAGTTGAACATTCTACTACTTTGACATATGACTAAAGTTGGGCTATTAATTTGAAATGAGAAATGATATTTATTTTCATAATTAAACATGCTATAGGAAATATTAAATTCATCTCAAAAAATAAAAGTTATGTTAACCTATCATTTTGAAACTAAAACTAACTAATGAATAGGCTAGAGTTCGTGACAAGAGATTTTTCCACTAATTTAGATGACAAAAGTAGTGCTTATGATGGATGGGCTATTAAGCTGGTGGGGTCACTAGGGTGGGCGGTGAACAATAAGAGAGAAGGGTTGATAGGGGAATATTTCCACCTTTAATTACTTATCATAGAGAACTCAAATTGAGAGGGAATTAGGTAAATTTTCTTAGTGAAAATTAGGTAAATTTACTTAGTGAAAGAGGGTAGATTTAAAATTAAATTTTGGAGAGAATTAGGAAAGATTGTTTTTTAAAGAAAGAGGATTGATTTGAATTCAGATTTAGGATGAAAATAGAGCAATTTATTTAAGGATTTTTTTGGTTTTTTAATTTTATCATGTGATTATGTTTTTTTTATAATCTTCTTTGGAGTTATTCCTAGTGGTGCCTATGGTTTGTGGAGAGCCAATCTACCTCTTGATTTTAATATTTATGTAATCCATTTGAATATGTGTCATGGGTTAATAACATTGATCTAAACTTACCTAACCTAGTGACATCTTGAGGATAAAAATTAAAAATATATTTTAAAAAAATTATGAAAATTTAGAAATTAAAATATGCATATGATAGACTTGACACTTGAACCATTTAAACTCAGTGACAACGCATACCTTAAGAAAATTTCTTACTGATTTAAGAAAAATTATTAAGCCACTTAATTAATTAACTTAAGATTAATTTATTAATTAAGCATTAAAACTTCTAAAAATCCTAATAAATTCAAATTAAATCCAAACATTACAATAAATAGATCAAACTGACCAAAATTTAACCCTTAAGCAGAGAAAATTAAAAGCTCCTTGACTGGATTTTAATTTTAAAGGTTAATTTATTTTTAAGTAAAAATAAATATTTAATTAATTAAATTAATTAAGATTTTAAGAAAATTCTCAAACACTTCAAAATAGCTACTTAGGTCATCTCTGACCTTTAGAGGTAATTTCAATAAATTTGGATTTCATTTGGATTAAAATCATAAAAACCCAATTTTAAAAATTCAAATAAATAGTCAAAATTTTGAAAATCATAACTAATTCAAATAAATTCTAAATTGAGTAAACTTAAAGGTATTAGACTCCATTTAAGGCCTAATATTTATTAAAAATATCAAACCACCAGAAATATTTCAAAGTCAACAAGTCAACAAACTAGTCAATTATAGTTCAAAAATAAGTTAAAATTTTAAAAATTCATAATTAAATGTAAAAAAATTCAAATCCAGCAAACTTAGTGTCTAATTACTCATCTTAAGTTATAATATTTAAGAAAATATTGAATTTTTAGAGTTCACTTTAATTTAAAAAACTCAAAATTTAACCCCTATAATTAATTTAATTAAATAATTCAAATAATTCTTGAAATTTAATATTTAATCTAAAAAGTTCAAAAAACTTTAATTCAACATTAAAAACCAATAACCAATCAATTTCATTAAAATTGATCAACCTTTAAGATTCAATCAATTAAATTCACTTAACTATATTAGTTACCACTTGGTAACCTGGGCCTACAAAGCTATTAGCTTAGTCCCATGGATGGTGAAATAAACTTACGGCATCGGTGAGAAGCAAAGGTGGCAGACATTTAGCATTTAAAATATATCTTAAAATTAATTCTAAATCATTATAGTTAAACTCTAACTAAACTTCCCCTTAAGCCTTTCAACCAACTAGAATGTCAAACAATTTTAACAAATTATCCAACATAGGACATATCTAAACCACACAGCCTACCTCACACACTTTAGATGGTTTGCCATGACAACCAACACTAGTCTTAGGCTAGGTCAGTGTTTTTCTTTTTTATTATTGTGTGCTAGTTTTTTTTTTAGTTTCATTACATGCTGGTTGTTAGAACTAAGTGATTAAATTGATTGTTTATTCATTTTATGTAATCTATGAATTGATGTGGTAGGCACTAGATTACCCTTAGGTTACGACAATCTGTATTGTTCATATAATCTTATACATTGCTAATATAATTTTATGCAGGTGGTCATGCTTATATCGGGCTATTAAAATAAAGGGGGAAAATAAAAATTAAGCCTTCAATTAACAAATTTTCTGCTGGTGTTATGCTTGCTTAAGTCCCCTTTTAAATTAAAAAGAGCATGGACAAATATGACTGGATTGAGCATTTTAATATTATATTATATAACTGCTTAAGATATTAAATTTGCCTATAACTGCCTAGGATAATCCTGCCGGTTATGTCTAGGTTTTTCTTTTAATATTCAAATATAATTTAATGTAACTTGAGTTATAATCAAGTGTTGTAAAAGTATTTTAAGATGGGATGTTATACATCCAATTTTGATCCCAAGAGGAAGGACCATCCCTTAAGAGAGAGAGCATTTCATTTGGAGATCCAAATTTGGATGATTTCAAGTGTCCAAGGAAAAAAGAAAACACCCCTTCGGGGAGGAGTTCTTTTCACTTAGAAGGATGAAGAAGTGGAGATCAAGAATAATCATATTCTCAAACTCACTTGAGACTTAGGAGTAGAACCTAGACTATTGTTAGTGGTACCCTGCCACTTTAATTTCTATAATTTTGAGTTGTAATATTAAGTGGCACTTGTCATATGGACTATTAAATTTATTTAATTAATTTGATTTAATTGATTGTTTACTCTAATTAAGATTAAGATTACATTCTTTTCTTTGTTTTTTTTAACGACTACATGTTATATTTTATTTTAGCCTGGAATTTGATCGGAGGCTCGTGAGGGCACATTAAAAATATTTTCTATTTTAATAAAATTAAAAATTTTAAGTTCATATAGAAACTCTAACCATTTTAAAAAGTATGCTCGGATCGTTGAGGGTCTCATATATACATATTGTATTTTCTCCTCCTTGTTAAGCACCTCTCTACTTATAGGTTCTAATAGGCCACATGACCAATTACGGTGCAGTCCTATCAAGGGGAAGTTCTGTATTTCTTAGGATAAAATTTATTTTTAAGCATTTTTAAAACTGCTTCATTTTGATTTAAGCATTTATCGATTCAACTAGCATACATTGTATTAGAAACTAATTTTAAAGAGTCAAAAGTTTAATTGCTTTTTAATTTCAAAGCATCAATTTACCAAACAAAAGTTAAAATGCCAATTAGGATCTACTCTAGATGTTGCTCACATTTCCTCAAACTTAACTAAACAATATTCCTACCACTCTTGCATAAAAGTTGGATACATGGTTTTAAAGCGCCCATGTGGTTAGATGGCTCCCCAATCCAGGATAGATGAGTCGATATTTGTACTACATTAGCTAGGTTTGGGCTACTGATTTTTAATGCTCAATTTAGATTTAAGTTTGAGGTAAGTTTAAAAAAATGAGACATCAACCTTCTCCGAATAAATCTCAACGTTCTAATAAAGTTGATAGCTCAAGTTAAATATCGTTCAATCCAAAATTTGAGTCTAACACAAAGGATAGATCAAGGTGCTTCTAAATTGTTTCAGAATCTCAAACACCTCCTACTTTTTTTCCTTTAACCTCCAAGAATAAGAGCTCCAATTTGTTTTAATCCTAGTTGAATTTCCAACCTCACTCCTTTGACATCAATTTTTGAAAACTATTTAAATAAAATTTCTATCATTATTTTAATTGAGAGTCTTCATAGAAAACTTTGATTTTCCCTATAATATAATTAACTACGAGAGCTGGCACTCGTAGGAAATTTAGAACCAAGATTAAATTTTCAAAATTCAATTAATTATCTTTAAAAAAATCAAATTTAACAGTCATTATCATCATTTTCAAAATATTGACATTGAACGATATTTTCTTCCTTCCAGAAGATATATCATTTTATTATCATGATTTTGATTATAAAATTAATGATCAGGATTATTATGTTCAAACACTCTATCAAACATCATTTTGATCATAGGGATAGTATGTCATCATTCCCTGAATTTGACTATGATTATCAGGATAAATTCAAAATTTTGTAATCCGAACTCACTTGGTAATAATCTTTTATCCTCCCAATGTGATATATCGTTCATAATGATGTGTTCAATTCAAAAAACTAAAATTTTTGAAATTTAATTATCCCAAAAAAGTAATCTTTTTTAAACTTAATCTTTTTCAATCAAACAAACACATGCAAAGCAACCTGATTGCAGAAAGAAGAATCAAGCTCATGGCAAATATAGTCATCAATGAGAGATAGCAGAAGATTCATTAATTCACAATAATCTATGTGTAGAAAGCAAAAAGTACTTCAAGATATTCTAATTATATGAAATGGCAAATGATTATAGTACAACGCTACGCCACCAGATCTGCAACATACATACAAGCGGATAGAAGGCATCTACAAGTTCTCATAGAAAGCATCGCTCATGTTCAAATGATAGTTGCCCGCACAACTGACCAATGTCAAATATTCCAAAAATGTCCCCTCATATGCACTATAATGTGTATGCATATAAACCCAAACAAATGCATGTGCAATCATATACCTGCATGGGCCCCAGGAAGCATGTTGTTGGTACACACATGACATCTAAGGATGTTGCACGGGTTAAAATTACATATATTTAAGTTTAAGTTCAATCCTCCTCCATGATTAGATGGTTATTAACATAACTTGAATAGTTAAACATATATACGATCACGATATCAACTGGAATATTTATTTTATAGTTAAATTTAATCCTTCAAGGATCATAATAAAGAAAATTCACTAATAAAAGCATACCCGCATGGGCCCCAATGAGTGTGTTACAGGTATACACGTGACATCTAGGGATGGTGTACATGTAAAATAATAAATCAAAGTTCGAGTATGATCCTTTTATACGAGTCAATAGAGTCGACGTCATTCAAACCATCAAATAAATATACGATTATGGTGTGATATTTATTTTAATACATTCATATTATGCCTTCAAGATATATAATGATGAAAAATCATTAATTAAACTTGAAACCAATAATGATTCTGGTCCTCAGTCAGGAATTAAACAGAGATGACAAGTTTCAATAGATAATCATAAAAATGCCCTCAAATACTCACATGGGCCCTGACGAGCATGTTGTATTTACACACGTGACATCTGAGGATGTTGTGCGAGTCAAGAAATGAACTTAGCTTTAAGTTCAATCCTTCTCCTTGATAGAACGAGAGTCGACACAACTTGAACCAATGAATAAATATACGATCACGACATCAACCATAATGTTTTGTTTTACAAATCATATTAGGCCTTAAAGGCTGATAATGAAGAAAATCCATTAATAAAAGCATGTAGCCGACAACAGACTTGATCATCTGTCGACAAATATACAGGGTATGTCAATAAGGTCCAATCAATAAAATATAAATACTCATATTACCCTGATAATTATTATGTTGAATGTAAATCTCATTTGGATGGGTTAATTTTCAAGAATATACCAAGGCACCAAGCCTACCAAAAAAAAAAAGCCCATGTACCCTAAAGTTGGTTGTATTGAACGTAGACCTCAACCGAAGGGGTTAAGTTCACAAACACTTAAAAAATACCACCTAAATGCCCATAAAATTCAAAACTCCAAAAATATCAAAGTCTAACATGTTTTAAAGTCGATATATAACCATCAAATGCTTAAAGTAAAACCCATTCATCCTCCATAACAATTTGTCGAGGTGGACAAATATGAAAATTATTTCATCTCATAAAGAGCTAATATCTTGTTGATAATATCACTCTGCCTCATTCTCAATCAGTCTCTTACTAGCGGGGACGTTGCACATATCCTCTAATTGGTGATTTTGCTGTCAAATAGCAGCACATGTAAATAGTTATGATCGGAGCCCTCTAAACCGGGTGGTTTGCCGCCAAATGACATCACTAAATTATGATCATGGCCAAAACCCATATGGTCCCCAATGATAACAAATTCTTGAGATATTAATCAATAGGATATGATCTATAGGGAACAAATCCCTATGTTAGCTAAGGTGGACTTAAATTTATCCCCTTAGACAAATACTCACCACAGGTTTATAAGTTACCCTTAGATGAAGCAGCCCATGGCTGCCGACAAGGATCCTTCTGTCAGGTTGGGTCGACTACTTCCTCTAACTAAGTAAACTATGGACCATGATGGCCCGGGACTACAGAACAATAGGATCTTGATCGGATCCATCATTCATTTCCTCACCATGTACTTTAAGTGCAAGATGGTAAAATTCCATATTTTAAATATCAATTTTTCAAATATTTACCCATGCTACTACTATTTGCCATATAAAATATATAACTACGTATAAGATTAACGACTAGCCATAATTGAAAGTTCTCTATTGTTATTGTGAGAGGTAATTAACTATAGAGTCTTGCACCTATAGGAAACTAGAACTTGAATTGCATAGTCCTCGTAAAAGGAGGGCGAAATCTTTGGTAATGTCTTATCTACAAACCTAATATGCCTTCTGAAAATTTACCCCATAACTTAATCCATTAAAACTCTTCCCAAAAGCAGGGGAAGCCGGGGTGCAAATTTTTGGAGCCCACAGCATTCATGAGAAAGATGAATTTTTCATCGATCTGGTTATAATAACTTTGTATAGCTAATTGATTGTATTCAATCAAATCTATATGATGAAATCTATTACATATGTTTAATCATTTAATTGTCAATCCTAAGTTTTTTTTTTAAAAATAATTTAATATTCTTTTCTTCTCACAAATCTCCACTCTAATTAGATTGTTCGAATGGCATAATGTGAACCTAGTTCAGTACTTATTTCTCACAATTTATACATAATACTTTTTAGGAGTGGAACTAGGAAGAACTTAGGGTGACCAACTACCCAAATTTTTTTTCCCTTAAAAGAATAAGAATTTAACTATTTTGGCCACCTTGCACAAATTCTAAGTTTTTTTTCCTATTTTATACATAAAATTATATATTTTATAATCTTATTTTACCTACCTCAAAAGAGATTAATTCGGCCCCTGTTACTTATCATTTTATTATTTATATAATCACATAATATTTCGTCAACATTTAAACGTAATAATAAACGCATATGCAGACAATTAAAAAATAGGGACAAGTATCTCACACTGCCATCAATTACCTAAACTATATGCACTTTTTTCGGTTCGTGGAAACTAAACATATCACAGACAGAAAATTACATATGTTTTACTTAATTCTATAATAAATTAACATTTTTTTTTTAACTATCAAACTAACAGATCTGCTCATGCCACCAATTCATTATGAATGACTCACCCATCAACTAATAATAGGATGATCATAAAATTTAAATATTAATTAAATTTTGACAATCAACCACTACAGACATGATCGTTCACCCAAAGCATTATAAATGAATTCATGATTTTGCTAATTTTTACTCATACCAAGAATTTCTACTCTCGTGATCTAATATTTTTAATTAAACATGCTTTCTTTCATTTTAAAATTTGCGAGTATCAAAATTGCTTATCAATGTTAAAATTACTTTTTTCATGTAATATTTAAAAAAATTTATTATATAAAAAAAAATTGAAAGAGTATTCTAAGGGAAAAAAAATGTTAATATATTATAAAACTGATCGATTGTGTGTTTGAAACAACTTTAGGCCACGGTTGTTTTTCCTGCTTCCAATAAATTTTTGAACTATAAAAAGAAAAGAGGAATAATAAAACCTTAATTAGCCTACGGCCTCACTTAATAATCACAAACAAATATGAATAGTGGTTGTCTGCACCAGAATTCTCAGCATGATAACTTATCAATAAATAAAAAGGCAGTAATTTAAATAAGGGTTAGGTGAAAATATTAACCTACAAATCAACCAGGGAGATGCAGGAGCTCCAAATAACAAAGAAAAATATATTTTCATGAATTTTGCCAGGATATCTTCCTGATTTTGACATCATTTCCTGAGCTAAAAGTAAATAGGCTGTCCTACAAATCACTACAGGATTATCAAACAAGAAAATGTAAGCAAGCCTGTGCCAAGCAAGCTGCGGGTCATTCAGGGTCAGGGGAACCACCAGGGACAAGCTGCACATAAGATAGACCAATCAATATAGAAATAAGAATACGCTGATCTTTTGTAGAGTTTTGGTATCATGTAGCACCAATCAAGAACCTATACAAAATTACAACTATGGATGAATGAATCAAAAAGAGCTTATCTACGTCAAAATCCTACACATAAAAAGTGGATTAAAATATTGAATCAATATGGACTTTTAGAATCTTAAATTTGTTTTGAGATCACATCAATGTATGAATAATCAATTAATTTTTATAATAGAATTGTCTGAAAGTAAATTTAATTTTTTTTTAAAACTACTGGCCAATGTTTGATCAAAGTACCTTGACCCAATTTCTCTCATACAAAATTTCCCTTTGTTGAGAGAATGAGGACTTCTTGTTCCAAAAATTGTGGTTAAGACTATTCGGACTTGCAATTGTGTAGACATATGAATATAAGCTCCAAAGCCAATATCGTTTTCGAGAAAACACCAATAAAAACTTTCCAACAAAAAAGTAAAGCTAAAAAATGTCACAGTTCCGCCATCCAGATCATAGAATTTAGTTATCATAATTTCCTTGATTAATAATTATAGCTTACGAGGAACCCTCTCCATGTCAAATACACCAGCAAAATAAACGTATCCAAGTAAATAGAATCTAATTCAGTAAGCTCGGATGCAACGAATTTCTAACATGCACCTCATAAAATTTACCATAAAATGAGCATTGATAAATAAAAAATGCCGCTAAAATATACCTTATATGCACAAACACATATCGCATAACAGGGGGCAAGAAAATCATAAATGTTTTCCTATATAATAATCATAACTAATAAGGATAATCATCATAATCTTCTTTTTTTACTTATACCAACTATTTAGTGGTTGGCATTATGAATCATTATTCTCATGTTATTTGAGGTGTACAAATCTTGTGATTAAACGTTGTTTGAGGTGTTTTGCACAAATCCGTTCGTACTTCCATCTATATTGTGGCAAAAATATTTTAGGAAATTTACATGCATACCACTACATTTTATCCTTTTACATATGTAACATCTCAAATATTAATATTACACTTATACCACTCAAATCCCTATTTTACCTCATTTCTATCACTCCGTCTACTGTGGTCCTCACGATATCTTTTTCCCCCTTGTTTGGTGCGCATCTGAAGGAAGTTAGGGCTCGCAACTGGACATTTGTTCGTTGGCTTTGGAGGACCGTGGTGGCCGGACATTGTTCGTTGGCTTCGAAAGACAATAAGCGGTGGCTGGTAGCATTGTTAGTTGGCTTGGGAGGTCTTTTTTTTTTTTTTTTTTTTTACATGGTCTTTTTTTTTTTTTTTTTGTATACATGAGGTTGCGATTGTGTTTCCCAAGTGCAGTTTCCTCTAGGTCTTTTTGGTTTTTTTTTTTTTTTGTATGCATGAGGTTGTAGACGTAACTAGCTGAGTTCTGTTGTAGCTCTCCCTACGTGCTCTCAGTAGAAATAACAATAAATAGTTGCTATATTTTCATTGTTTTTACGTAGTTGCTATACTTTCATATTTCAAAGAAGAGCATGACTTTGAATGGAGTCATTACCTCGCTGGAAGGCAGCAACCCGGAAGGAATTTGCAAGCCGATGTCCGCGCAAAGGAGTTCACAAAAACAGACACAGCTCACGAGAAGTTGAGCGTGAAGGGGGGAATTTGGCGGGAAGAAATACGTCGTGAAGTATGTGGTAGACGGACTGATTGAAACGAGGTAACATAGGAATTTGGGTGGTATAAGTGTAATATTAACATTTGATGTATTAGATATATAAAATGATACTAATATAGTGGTATGTTTGTAAATTTCCCAAATATTTTTCCTCTGATCCTTCTAGATTAATTTTAAACTACTCGTCATATTGGTAACTCTGCCACCCTCCATTGCAATGCCCAAATCACCAAGATATTTTTCCAATCCCTTTTTATAGTTGGAGCAACTCCCATAGTATCTCCTACACAACATCTCACAATCCATTCTTCCAAAATTTGTCACATTCATCGGTAACATACTCTTTTGTTATACACTTGACTTTCAAAATTTTCTTTATCATTCAACAATAAGATCCATATAACATATTTATCTCTTTTGTTATACACTTGACTGTCAAAATTTTATTTATCAATCAACAATAAGATCCATATAACATATTTAATCTGATAAAAGTCATAAAATTTACATTCACATATCCATGAAATTTTATTACATAGTACTCATAAAAAACTTCTCTAATTAAATCTTCCAACTATTAAGTTTAGAAGTTATATTTAGGTCTGCATCACCATTCTTCTGTATAGAGATACAAAATGCTTAAAACAATCAAGCCTATGTATCACTTGGTCTTTAAGAAATATTTACTCTATTCTTCATTTCACATTCATTAGAACTAGATATTATATGATCAATTTTTGTTCTATTATTCTCAGCCCCATATATTCTAAATAATTCTTCTTATGTTCTAACATTTTGCTTATTTTAACAAAAATCTCATCAATTAGAACTACATGAGCAAGTCATATGTATAATGATACCCCATTCTAAATATGCTTATTGTTTTTTTAACCAAAATAATAACACAATTATAACTTGGAGAATTTCATTATACAAGCCTCATATAAACAAAGACCCATGAGCACGGAGATTAGACACAAAAAGAGAATATTATAGGCAAGAGGCTCCTCTTAAGCGGGACTTCACCCTCTCATGCAAAGAAAGGGTTCTTTTACTTTGGGCTTTGCACCCTCATTCAAAAAACAAAGGCTCCTCTTACAAAGAAATTCAGGGAGGGTTCAGTGTGACTAATGAAACTTTACACTTTACGGGACATAAACATCAATTTCCATCTCTTACCAAGCATAAGCTCTTTTAGGCTCGGTTTGATTTGAAGAAACTACGGGGAAACGAAAGATACTTTACCTCGTAATTGTATTTTGAGTACTCGTTTAAATGCAATTCATAAAAAAGAAATTTATTAAGCATATAGAAATATTTGTATACCACAACAACAATTCACAAAACCTAATTTAAATGCACAGTTATTCAGGAGTTTCCTCTCATCCTCACTAAGGCTCTTATTGGACCACATTTCTCATGGAAAAAAAAAGGACTTGGTCGAGGGAAATTTGAACTAGATAAGTTTGCATTTTGCAACCAGATTCAGAATACTAATTCCAAGGGAAGAACCCAGCTTACTCCTGATCGCATGTGCCTCGTAGCATCTACTACATCACACCCCTAAGACAATTTCTTGAGTTTGTACCATAATAAAAAAAGAACTTATGTCATTATGAAAGTGGCAACCTTTAAAACAGTTCACAGCGTCTGAATAGATGAGGTTTGTATTTATAGAAGTCCATTGAATTCTTATCCTTCATATGGAGGACCGTTCATGCCAATGCTTTATAGAACAAACTAGCTCGCATAGCATCCGGAATTGATGCCTTTTTCTTAGATTGAGAATTGAAAATATTTTAATTTGAAAGAGCTTTATGTTATTTTGCACGCTTTTGACTTCCTTAGGGTACATTGAAGGTCAATATACGCTCTCGTACATGTCCATGTAGGTACAATAAATTTTCACTGGGATTCTCACCCTAAAGAATCCCACCTCCCAAGAGAAGCACTCAAAGCAAAGAAAGGCATTTGAACAACAAGCTGGTCAACATCTTTCCACAGGGTCACGGTCATGCTCTCAACAAGATAATGATATTAAGACTTGCTCAGGCAAAACAAACCATAGGAGTCATACTCAAAACAGGTCTCGTAAAGTGGACTCAACTAAAATCATCTAAATTTCAGACACCACTAAAGTCATCAGGAACCATTCATCTACAATCATTCCCTGCAGTCAAGCTACTCAGCCTCCGCTGATATCCTCGATCCAGCTATAAGAAGTAAACACTTAAAAAACAATAACTCCGATTTCTCAGGCATAGATTGTCATTTGCCCATCCACAACCTATTCGTCTCAAGAGAGCTCACCCTTTCACTTCTAGCAGTAGGAATCTCATCTCAATGGACTCACCACCATGTCCAAAGAATTCACTTTTACAAACTCGCCCAATATAAAGAGCCCCAAGGACTCTCTCAATGCACTTGCCCATGAAAACTCGCACAAATGACTCACCACGAGACCAAGGGTTCTATTATATGCAGAGATCCATATAGAGGTCAATCAGCTAGGTCACATGTATACGACAGCCTGTAATAAATGATGTCACACATTGTACTTTGTATTATTTTTTAAGATTCTCTTAGTAGCATTTATTGTAGCCCTTTAAACCCAAGGGTGAAGAGGCCTCTTCTGAGACTTCTAGAATTTTTGGTGATTTTTTACCTTCGAGAGCCCTAGATGATCTTAATTTCCAATTGTCCCTAATTTCGCTATTATTCTCTTCTAGGACACAGAGCTCTCTCTCTCCATACTAGCCCGAAATCCACTCCAACTCGTGACTCGAGATTGCTATTAGTTAAATTGGGTATCATCCACAAACAAATTCAAATCCAACATCTTCAAAAGTGCAATGAGTGTAGATTTATACTAGTGACTAAAGAGCAGCACAACCCTGAATAGTCGGTAGACATGGAAAACACCACCTAAACCCTTCCTATGACATAGTAGAGATGGAAGAAAGGCTCACAAAGTTGATACAAGATACACATGATTGATCGCGAAGAAACAAGCTAAGAGAAAGTACACCAAAGGATCCTCATATTCGATAGTTCAGCTAAGAAGGCTAAAAATAGAGTGCTCACCTCGATGCCCTCAACCACTTAGCCCAAGAACGGCCTTAATGCACAATCAGCACAAGGTTCGCAAGCACGATAAGAGTCGTCGAAGACACCAATAGAAGGCCACACCCACCATAATTTAGCTAACATACCAGGAATCCAATACACTTCTGTAGACTAAGCCTCTTAAGACTACAAGGTCACCTGCTTTGCAAATGAAGTATCATGAGCCCCTCACTCATACCAGGAACGGAGGATTTCAATGAGTGGACGTAGGTCAAGTTAGACCGAACCACTATAAATTCAAGTGTGTTTGTTCTTATTATTTTTCTCACTTTATTTTACTGTGATTAACTGTGTGATTGAAAACTCTGATCTTTTTGTTATTGTGAAATTAATTTGCTTCTGCATCAAGTGATAAAATTGTCTGTTTTCATATATTGAAAAAGTTAGGAAAAGATTTTTTGTTAAAGGAATTTTTAAATTACCAATTCATCCCCCATCTTAGTTAGCCTCACGCTGGTTCTTTGAGGTTTAACAATCTTCATGAACTTTCAAGTTGTATCAAAGTGGGATTCAAAACCTAAGTTTTTGAAAACTTTTGAAAAAGAATTAATTGCTAACTTTGGAAATCGTAATACCGCGGAAGAATATTTAATTACACGACAACCAATATTTGATAACATTCCTTTTGATTTTTTAAAATTTCGCAAGTCTATTTTCTTACAATCAATAGACAATCACATGTGGATGTTAGTTCACGAAAGATATTATGCACATCGCTTTATAAACGACATTAAAATTGAACTAACCTTTTTCTGAATGGAGTATTAAGGATAGAGATTTAGCCGAATTAAAAGTTAAATATTTAAACTATTTTTTCTGTGTATTAAAATATGAAGATTACATGCGTATATCTATTTGTACTACTAGTAAAAAAATTTGGGATAAACTCCGCATAACCTACTAAGGAACTAATTAAGTAAAACAATATAGGTTAAACATTCTGCTTCATGATTATGAACTATTTCACATGAAACCTAGGGAGTCAATTTCTAAAATGAAAAAATAGGTTCACTAAAATTGTGACATCCCTACATACTTTAGGTAGAGAACTTATAAATTCTAAAAAAGTTAACAAGATTTTGTGTTGTCTACCTAGTTCCTATTATGCAAAATAATAAATATTACTGAATTTGAGAATTTAAACATTTATTCAATTCATAACTTGATTGGATCACTCATTGCCCATGAGCAAGGAGTAAGGCAAATTAATGTAGGTGAGAAAAGAAAGGACAAAACTGTAGCCTTAAAAGCTAAATGATTCTGATAGTGACACTTCCGTACCAAAAAGATAATGACATAGTGCTGATGAAAAGGCAATTTAAAAGTTTTCTAAGGAAAAAGCAAAAACATGGTCAGCAATGGAACAAAGGTAAAGCTAATAAAAAATTTAAGATTTCTTCTGATGTCATCTGTTTCGAATGCAAGAAGTTAGGGCACATGAGGACTGATTGTTCAAATCTTAAAGCTCACCCAATTAAGGAGAAGAGTGAAGAAAAAGTTAAATTCAAAAAGACCAAGCAACAAACTCAAAGGTTTCTAGGAAGACTCATCTGAGACAGAAGCAGAAGATGAGGTAATCAATATGTGCTTAATGAAAAATAATCATCTTGATCATTCTGATCAAAAGGAGGTATGTGAGCCTTCTTACAATGAATTATTTGAAGTTTCTGAAAAAAAATCATAACACAGAAAGCTCAAGAAAATATATGCCAGCTTTGATTTTCAAATTTTTAAAAAGAGCATGAATGCCTTAGGAAATATTACTTTGAATAACACTCATATGATCATACTTGATGAATTTGATGCATTAAACAAGAAGCATCTTGATTTAACTGCTGAACATGATTCCTTGAAAGCATCTAATGTTGATTTAAAAAATTCATTTAAAGTATTAAAGGCATGTTTAAATGGAGCTTATGATAGGGAGGCATTAAAAATTGACAATTCAATTCTTGAAAGTGCAAACAATTTTTTGCAATTGAAATTAACTGCTTTTAAAAAAACAAAACATCACCTACACTTGCAGAATTTCACAACCCATCACTACAGCATGCATCATTTAAATCTAGGAAGAGGCATCATAACCCACATAGACTAGTGAATCCATTACAAGGAGTTGTGTCTTTCTTGTGTCATTTTAGGACATATATCACACACTTGCACTAGCTATCGTAGAACACATTTAGCGTGGAGGCCAAAACTGTATAAATCACAGCATAGCATGCAAGCATTTCATCCATCAATCCATAATATAAAATTCAAAATTTTTTGAGTTCCTAAATCTAATCCTTGATGACTTTGTAGAAATGCCTCACAAAAGGCCCAGTAAGAGCACTAGCAGATGCTCAAGGCATATGACTGGAGATGTAAAGCAAATTCATCACGCTGGAGGCCAGGGTAGGAGGCAAGGTAACACTTGGAGATAAAATCACTAGGAAAGTGGTTGGATCAAGTATAATCGGCAACTCAAAAATTTTATTATTAAAAAATATCTTAATGGTAGATGGCTTGAAATATAATTTTTCAGCATTAGCCAACTGTGTTATAAAAACTTCAGCATAAAATTTGTATCTACCAACTGCATGATTAGCTTAAATGGAAATAATATTTTACACGGAAAAAATTAATAATATTTACACGCTTTATATAAATTGTATTGAATCTGCTACTTTTTTTTGCCTAAAAACTATTTCTGATGAATCCTTGTTATGACATAGAAGACTATGTCATGCAAGCATGAAAATTATTAAAAAAATCACCCAAAAAGATTTAATAAGAGGCATACCCAAACTAGATTTCAGTAAGGACCACTTGTGTAATGCCTGTAAATTAGAAAAATAAGTCATATCCTCCTTCCACTCAATCAAGGACATCAACACTAGCAAACCCTTAGAAGTCTTTCACATGTCTCTTTTGACCTGTTAGCACTACAAGCCTAGGAGAGAAAGTCTTGTATGTGATTATTGATAATTACTCGAGCTTTACTTAGATTAGATTCTTATCTCATAAAAGTGAATTATTCAAGGAGTTTAAAATATTTTCCACTTGGATTTAGAAATAGCTAAGTTGTGAAATTCTAACCATTCACAGTGATCATGTTGGAGAATTTGAGAATGAAAATTTTGAAACTTACTGTAGGGAACAAGGGATAGATCATAACTTTTCAGCTCCTAAAACCCCTCAGCATAATGGGATTGTTGAAAGAAAGAACAGAACTTTGATAGAAGCTGCTAGAGCCATGTTAGCAGAATACTCAATTCCTAAATATATCTGGACAGCTACGATAAATACAGCATGTTACATTCTAAATAGAGTTAATGTTAGATCCAAGCTAAATAAGGCATCCTATAAAATCCTTATGGGTTGAAAATCAAACCTCTCTCACCTTCATGTCTTTGGATGTAAAGTGTTTATTCTAAATAATGGAAACCTCTATTAGGAAAAAATTTGACCCCAAATCAGATGGAGTTTTCCTAGGACACTCATATGTTGAAAAATCCTATAAAGTTTTTTAATAAAAGGACAATGGGGGTAGAGGAGATCACTCATATAGTATTTAATGAATCTGATAATTCTGGAGGGTCTAGGGTAGAAGAAGTGGTTGAAGTCACCCAAGAAGTAGAATCTGTAAATCTAGAAGAAAGGGTAAAACCTAAAAATTCACTGTTCAGAAAATGGAGATATTCTTCAAGTTATCGTAAAGAATTGATCTTATGAGACCCATTTGAAGGTGTTAGAACTAGGCATAGACTTAGAAAAGAAGTTAATCACTTTGTCTTTATCTCAATGATTGAACCCACAAGCATAAATCAAGCAATATCGAATGAATTATGGATCATAGCCATGCAAGAATAATTGAATCAATTTGTTAGAAATGATATTAAGAAGCTAATTGAAATACTTACGGACTAGAGTGTTGTTAGAACAAAATGAGTTTTCAAAAATAAAATGAATGACTCTGATGTAGTGGTAAGAAACAAAACAAGACTAGTAGCTAAGGGAGACAACTAGATAGAAGGGATTGACTTTGAAAAACCTTTGCCCCTATAGCTAGACTAGAAGTCATAAGTGTTACTAGCTTTTGTCTGTTTTAAGAATTCAAATTATACCAAATGGATGTTAAAAGTGCATTTTAGGTAATAAAAGAAGATGTGTATGTTGAACAACCCCTAGGCTTTAAAAATTTATAATTTCTCAATCATGTATTTAAATTAAAAAGGATATTATATGGACTAAAACAAGCATCGAGAGCATGATATGAAAGACTAAACGCATTTCTATTACATAGATTCTTTGTTAAGGGTAGCGTACACATCACCCTATTCCTCAACAGGTAAGAGAAGAACTACTTATTATCCAAATATATGTTGATGATATTTATTTGGATCCTCTGACAAAAATCTATGTGATAAATTTTCTAAAACAATGAGTAAAGAGTTTGAAAAGAGAATGATGAGAGAACTAAACTATTTTCTTGGATTTAGTATAAGGCAGAAGGATGATCGATTTTTTTTTAGTCAATCAAAATATATTAAAGACATCCTTAAGAAATATGAAATGGATAAAGCCAAGGCAATAAATACTCTCATAAGCTCTACTGTTCAGTTATATAAGAACTCGAACGGAAAATCAGTTGATTAGAAAAGTACAGAGGAATAATTTGATCACTTCTTTAGTTCACTGCTAGCAGATCTGATAATATGTTTAGTATTTGTCTCTATGCTAGATTTCAAGCTAATCCAAAAGAATATCACATATCTGTTGTTAAGAGAATTTTTAGATATCTCTTAAAAATCGAAAACTTAGGAATCTGATATCCTAGACATAACACTTCCTTTAAAATCATAGGATATTCTGATTCAGACTTTACAGGATATAGGGTTGATAGGAAAAGCACTTCTAAAACCTATCAATTATTAAGATAATCTTTAATCTCCTATTCCAGCAGAAAATAAAACTTGATAGCCCTGTCCACTACTAAAGCGGAACATATAGCCTTAGGAAATAGTGTGGCACATGCCCTTTGTTTAAAGCAACAAATATTGAATTTAAGATTACCTGTAGGCATCATTCCAATCTTGTGATAACACTAGTGTTATATGTATTTCAAAGAATTCAATCCAACACTCCAAGATCAAATATATAGACATAAGACACCATTTCATTAGGGACTATATCACCAAAGGAGAAATAGAACTACATCATGTAGCCACTAAAAATCAATTTACAAATATCTTTATAAAATCACTGGCTTTTGAAACCTTCAGCACCTTGAGGTAAAATTATCATTTGATGAAATTGATCGATTCTTTAAAAAACATTGTTTAGCTTGTTTTTGTTTTGTGATCATTGTTTGCTCCTATACTTTTTTATAGTTTCCTATTTTTGTTGTTGTTTCCTCCATTTTTGTGATGTCAAAAGAGGGAGTAGCATGTTATTGGTAGATTATATTTTGTTCTGGAATGATTAATTCCATGTTTGTCTCTTAATATTATGTGTTTTGTTATTATGTATTTTTTCTATTTAAAAAAGTTAAAATTAAAATAAAAAAGTAACCTCCCCTATTTTTGAAAGAATTTACTTAGTGAGGGGGAGCTTAGGGAATAGAAAAATATTTTTAAAACATAAATCAATAATGTTTGACATCATCAAAAAGGGAAAGATTGTTGCAAATTTTGATCCAATTCTTATAATTTTGATAATAATAAACATTATTGGATTTCTTATTATGATATCTTCTGATAATTGAGTTTATTGCATATCTGTTTTGCCCTGCTCACTAACATTTTAGGTTCACTGTTCACTTGCAACTTCGATTAGCTCAAGATTTAGTAACTAAGATTAAAGTTTGTATTTTCAAAATTTATGTACTTTTTATCTTTCTTTAGTCAATCATATAGTTTGGTGGATCCTAAAGCTGACTAACCTTACACACATATACTTAATCTTTCTTTAGTCAATCATATAGTTTGGTGGATCCTAAAGCTGACTAACCTTGCATACATATACTTAAAAGGATGAGTTAGTGAGTTAGGAAGATGAATTTTTTTAACTAATCGTACTGTAAGATTTACATCATACTGGACGATTAGTTAACCAAAAAAATTATTAGTTATGACACTTATGTTAATTAAGATTGTACTGAACGATCAGTTATAATCATGAAAACAATCACCAATCATAATTTAGATAATATTTTAAAATTCAAATTTTGTTCTAATTGTATCATACGATATGCATAGTGTTGTACGAAATTAGGGCTGTCAATATTTGACACGACACAAAAACCCGACCCGGAAAATCCGGGTTGGACCCGACCCGATTTCAAAATGGGTTGGGTTCGGGTTGACCCGACGAGTTGCCAGGTCAACCCGCGAACCCGTTTAATTTAAAATTTTTTGAATCCCGCCCCCTGCCCGAATATCGCGTGACCGCTGCCCCGCGTGACCGGCTGACGGCTGACCCGCTGACCCCATCGTGACCACTGCCCGCTAACCCCCGCGTCGCATCCCACCACTTGATTCATGACCACTGACCGCCAACGCGCCGCGTTGAAGGACGCTGCTGCCGCATTGAAGGCTCGCTGCCGCCGGACGTCTCTGCCGCCGATGCCGTGAAGCTGCTCTCGGCCTTGTCGTGTCCGCGGGTCGGGTCGGGTTCGGGTCCGATAAATCGACCTGTTTGTAAAAACGGGTCGGGTTCGGGTTGACCCGAATAGTGTCGGGTCATTTTCGGGTTCGACCCGAACCTGACCCGTGACCCGAAATTGACACCCCTATACGAAATATGACAATCATGCCTAAAGTGATCCTGTGATTAGGGGGACAATTATGATTAATTTGTTCGATCAAATTATACAGGACAATTGGTGACGATCGTACTGTATGACCCAAGCAATGCATGAGACAATAACTTATCGTTGCTTATCTTACAAGAAAAATACCATAGCGCCACCCACCCCCCCAATTTCATACTGTACGAACCAAGTGCTTCATGGGACAATAATTTGTCTTCGCCTATCATACTAGACGATTAGTACAAACTCTTGAACTGATTGTACATGATAATGAAGTTTGTATTATAAAAAAAAAATTTGTTTTGTACTAATCGTATAGGACGATCATAGGATCATACTGGACGATCTTAAACAACAAATTGAAATTTAGGGCTTTTTGAGATACTCTCTATTTAAACTCTCACTTAGACTTGTTCAAAAGCTTTTGGCTACAAAGTGTCTTGAGAGGGAAAAATTATTACGTGCAGGTCCAGATTTGTCCGGAGACCAATAAAAATGTGCCACGTTGCCCCAAAAAATATACCGCGCTCCGTACCGAGTGCTTGGTACCGCTCGGTACCAAGCGCGGAACCGGACGGTTCTCCCGTCCAGTGTCCGCACAGAATAATCTCCTTGAGAGGGAGCATAAAAGAGTATAAGAGAGCATTGGGAGAGGAGAGGGAGAGCTTTTTGTGAGGGATTCACAAGGTTACTCTAAGCAAGGTTCTTGCCTGACTTTTTCAAGTTTATGGCTTAATTCTTTGGTGGCTCCGGGTGTAAAACCCGAAAAATATTGATCATCAGCATCGCACGCATTTCAATGCGCCGCAACAAAATTAGACAAACTTTCAAAGTTGTCGGAATTCGACACAATAAATTTTATAAAACTCTACACGAAAGCTTTAGAAAGTCAATTTAATTTTATAAGCAATTTCAAGTTTTTAGAAATTAGGGTTTTCCCTAATCATGAAACCGTTAAGCATTATTGTTCTAATTTAACTTAGAAATGAATTTAGAGTTGAAATTTAGAATTTTTATACAAAATGTTATTTTTTGTCATTTAAGTTTGGTTTAATCCAAAATTTTATAGTAAGTATTAAGTGTATGGGAGATTCTTTACGCATGTGTTATATAATGGGCATGAACATGGTTCCCATAAAGGTAAAATCATGGTGAAATCAAATTTAGAGAAATTAGGAATGAGACTAATCTTGGATTGGGAAAGGGTTCAATTAGGGAATTTAAGAATATTGTATGGGTAAGGTCTTTATTTTCATAGTTTAGGGTTTTAAGAAGTTTATGTGAAAACAATTGATATTTACGCATTATGTTATGTTTCTTTTATATATTGATCGTGTAAAGGGAAGAGTTTGTTAGGACATTCAACAAATCACACCGCGGTGAAGTAGGTAAAATGAAATTCTTTTAAATTTGAAAAATTCTTTAAATACAATCATGTAGAAAGTTATTTCTTTTAAATGCAACTTGTACCTTCATATGTGGCTTAACATGTTCTTACATGAATGCTTTTGAATACATGATGCAAATGCATCTCTCATGTGATGATAATAGAAAGTATAAAGCTTATGCCTCTTTTATATGTAATGCATATATCTCTTTTTACATGTAATATATATATATATGATCATCTCTCTTTTCTTATGAATTATGTAGCAACATATGAGAACATTAGACCATACGCATGAATGGCATGTTAAAGTCTTTTTTATAAATAAATAAAGAATGTTTGTATGTGTATGTTCGATACGGAGTATCAATGGTAAATGAGCTCTTTTGAGCCAATGGTAAAGGGATTCTTCGGAACCAAATGGTAAAGAAATGGTCAATTAAAAAGTGTACATGATAAGTACAAAACAAATTATTCTTCCGTAACGGGTGATTAATATTATATTATTATGATATCATGTCATTATGTTATAGGTACAAGAGACATCAAATGAATCATGAATATTTAATAAAAAAAGATTTGCAAGTTTATGCAAAGAAAGAGAACATAAAGATTGACTTAGAGGCATTTTTTACTTTAATTGATATATTATGGCATATTGGTTATTTCTTTACTTAGAGCATATACATGTACTTCTTTCCTTGCCTCTAAATTTAATTAAATGTCATTTTATCTACTGAGTTGTGACTCACCCAACTTATGGAATATTTTTTAGGAGAACCTAATAAGCGATAATGACGGATAGATCAACCTATACGTACCGTCGTAGAGAGACGATGGATGACAGGTTTCTTCTTTTTAGTTTTTGAAATTTTGTATCAGATGGATTCAGGATGACTTGTAATAGGTAGATTTATGGATATCCTTTTATGTTTTGAACCTCTATGTTTAAGTTGACATATTGGATGATAGAGGAAAAAAAAGAAAAAATTTACTTGGAATATTTTATTGGCTCTTTCTACATGTTTGGAGATATTTTGTTTATGTAATATTTAAGTTTTTAAATTCTACTGTCTGACTTTCGTTCACATCTCGCCTATACGAGCATACCAAGCCGGGTCGTGACACCGGGGAGACATTCTACAGCACTAGAATGTGATTTTTGCCATCACGTGGAGGGTGAAAAAGGATTCAAGGAACTCTGCCTTCTCAGGTAAGGAGAAAAAGCTTCGATGTACGCTGCTGTCACTTGGGGGTGTGAAAAGCTTCCAATTCTCCGCCGCGCAGAACTGATAAAAGTGATTTTGTAAGTGTTTCTCCACCTTATTGTGAGGGAAAAATGAGAGTCACTTGTTTTAGTGCAATACTTGAAAGGGGGGTTCCGGGGAAAGGACGTAGGTCAGGCTGAACCGGACCACAATAAATTCAAGTGTGTTTGTTCTTATTATTTTTCGCACTTTATTTTTCTCTGATTAATTGTGTTGGTTGAAAACTTTGATATTTTGTTATTATGAAATTAATTCACTTCCGCATCAAGTGATAAAATTGTCTGTTTTTAGATATTGAAAAAGTTATTAAAATATTTTCTTTTTGTTAAATAAAATTTTAAATTACAAATTCACCCCCCTCTTGGTTAACCTCGAGTTAGTTCATTGAGGTTTAATAACCTTCATGATCTTTTAATTCCAACAAACAGTTCTTAAACTCCCTCCAACTCCATATAGGTCGCATTATATCCCTCCACTGGTACCATATGAATGATTTTCCCTCCAAGCACAGGCCGACTGTCATCAGTCTTCCTCCTCTATCAATCCATTGATAGAAAAATATCTTTCAGCCCTATAAATCCACTCATGTGCATCATCTCCCTCAAAAACAGGCATATTCAGTTTCCTCACCCACAAATCTCCTCTGTTCTACCTATTTCTTCCATAACCTCTCATTACACAATGAGGTGGTCCTCCCCAAATATCCTGATCTTCCCTTCTACGCTAGCACCCAAACCCTTCGTCAAAATCCCTCTTCCATTCAAAATCAGCACCCCACCAATCATAATCATCCTCTCATCTTTAAAATTCAGCACCCCTTCATTTATACCCAACCCCCTCAAACCTCTCCCCATACCTTCTACCTATCTCCCTAGGAATGGGCTCCAGAGGAGGTCTTCTCTTCACACTCCACAATCTCTATCTCTTGTTCTTTCCCCCTCCTTATCAGAATAGGGTTTTCCCCACTCACTTAACTGTCGGCTGCTTCCCTCGCCTTCAACTACTCCATTTTGATTTGGCTCTCGAGCAACTTCTTTACCATCTCTATGATGGCAAATTACCCATCGATCTTCTAGTGGATAGCTAAAATTTGAGTTTCGAAATCTAAAATTTCATATTTCAATTGTCTAATATCCCCTTCCAACACTACGACCTTTTTTTCCCGCCATAGGTACCTAGATTTAAGCTACAAACAACAAAAAATAGCGAAACTGGTCTTCAAACAGCCAAAATCAGCAAGATGGAGCGAAAAAACACAACAAAAATCAATGAGGAAAACTTATATTTAAGCTGAGGGCTCGATTCTGATACCAATTTGATAAGTTGATGCAATTTTAGCCAAAAATTAGAGAACGACATAAGAAGATTGGGAAGAACACAAAAAAATAATTTTTATTGAAAGAACGTTGAAGGAAAATAAAATATATAAGTAGATCTTCAATTGAAGAGGAAGATATGGCTCTCCCAAATCTCTAAACACTGGCTAGAGCCCTCACAAAATAAGAAAAACTGATTTTAGAAAACACAAGCATAATCCTCAAAATACAATATTGTTAACATTAAATAGGCTCCCCTAATTCCCTCCCAAATCATCTTCCTTTCCCTAAATAGTTCTCCCTCAAATTTGAATTCAAATTAGATCTCTATCACTAATTAATTCTCTCACAATTGTAATTAAAACTTTCGTAAACAATCTCCCTTAATTCCTCCTCACATAATAGATTATAGCTTTGTTGGGCCCCACAAGGAGGGCTGAACTCCCTCTTTGCCGCTTTGTTTCCCGCCCAGCAAAATTTTTGGGTTTGGCTAGTCTGGGCCGGAAGGAGCCCCGACTCCCGCTTGCCAGTTTTGTAACAAAGTGCTCCTACCAGGTTCCCACACCTTCTCAGATGGAGCCCTTCCTCCCACCTTTCACAACAACCCTATCTAACTCCTAGGGCCTCTGCAACCTTCAAGAAACCATCACGCTTTTGCTGCAACTATTTTCAGTAAGTAGCATTAAACGATATCTCAAAGTCACAATACAGCAATGTAATTATTGAATTTGTAGTAATGATGCAAGCAAAATAGGAGTTACTATTCAAAGGGACCATATTATTAAAGTACACAAATAAAAAATTAAATAATTTAGCTAGGTCATTATAACAGTAACTTACAATGGCAATGTTGTTTCCATTCAACAATATTTGGTCAAGTTTGGTTATCCTCCGCCCTTCAGCAGTTATTTCACTGGAATGGAATATAATACAATCACTGGCAATCCTTTATCACAATCAAAGTAAATATTGTAGAAAAATAAAAACTATTGCATATGGTTCCACGCCATAGAAAACATAGCGTGCTGATTAACTACTGATTGGAACAGCAGCAGCATAAACAACTTAAGCAAATGAAAAATATCCCCAAAAGAAGGTAGTAACTTTTTAGTCGAGAAGTAGGAATCAAAAACATAGTGTAATCAATGCATGATGTTTCCTGCCAATAGAAGATCTAGAGAGTTGTTGGACAGTAGTATCTCGGTATTGCAAAGAGGTTCTATCCAGCTCAGAATCTCCATTTCACAATGGAGACAACTAACCATTGCTCCATAAATGCTCCCTTAACAATAAAAGAAAAACAAGGCACAACCTAAATTTCTCAAAAGTAGAAATAAAACTATTTGCGAATTCTTATGGAAGTCAGACAATTCAATCAAGTCGAAGTAAAGAGCATCCAGTAAATTCGCTTATCAGGTACCCTTTTGTAAGTCAGTACTATTATTTGTGATATTAATAAAATAGAGAAACTAATCCCTGAAAAACCCTCCAATGAGGAGCTAGCTAATTAGATCTAGATGCTGGATCAAGTTTTCTACCTAAAAGGAACTATGAATACAAAGATAATAGCATATAAATGTTTTCATGGGTAATGGAAAGTGTTGACTCTTCTGTGGGGCTTGAAGACATGGCATTTGAAATGATCTTTTATGGAAAAAAATGGGCCTTTAAAACCAAAACGGAGTGAGTCCAAAGGGAATAGATGACTGGCATAAATCTAGAAATGAAGCTATTTAGTCCAAGGGATCTACTACAATTGACAAAATCAGCTTCGAAAAGGACCCATATGAGATGATCTTCGCTCCCATGGTTTGTTTTAAGACCTTCACCAAATGAATGTGAAATTGTCTTCATTTAATAAATATTCAATTTATAAATGCAAATGGAACAGCTCAGTAACTCCTAAAACGGCAAGGAACATCTAACATGGCTGATTTATGCAAATTTGAAATAAGAAGTTACGAACTTAAATAAGCACTTAGCGAGTAGCATCTATATTTTATTTGATAATACCAAACTTCATGTTTACGGAAAAATCTGATGCATATGTGTGAGCATCATATTTTATGTTTTATATGAGTGATATTTTGCTCAACACAGACCTCAAGCTTTCTCAGGTAAATAGGTTTCTTTTTATAACAAAGTGTGAGATGAAACAAATGCTGAATATGGCTATCCTTAGACCAACCCAAGCCAATGTCTATTGCTTTAAAAAAAAAGAACGAAATAGAAAGCATAAAATGTGCTTCATTAATAGGACGGATTTTATTGATAATGAGGAGCAATCATACGAGTATAATTATCAATAAGGATATAATTTAGATGTCAGTAGGCGCTTGGGCGCCCACGTGGAGGGGGGCTGTTTGCAGATAACCAAGTCGACAACAACAACATCAAGCCTTTTTCCCACGTAGGTTGGCTACATGAATCCTTTTTCGCCATTGTGTCCGGTTAAAAGTCATACTTTCATTTAAATCTAATAAAGAAAGATCATTTCTAATATTTTCTAAACAAATCTTTTTAGGTCTACCTCTACCTTTCTTATCATAAGTCAAATCTAGTACCTCAACTTCCCTAACCGGGTCATGAAAGACATCCATTTAATATGACCAAACCATCTAAGGCGACTCTCTCTAATCTTATTTTCCACTGGAGCTACTCCAACCTTTTCACGTATATGCTCACATTTCGTATCCTATCTCTAAGGGTCAAGCTACTCATCCACCTAAAAGCATCCTCATCTCTACAACACTTAACTTAGTATTATGCTTCTCTTTTAATGGCCAACATTCGGCACCATAAAGCATTGCAGGTCTCACCACCATCTTATAGAATTTTCCCTTAAGTTTGAAGGGGACTTTTCTATCGCACAATAGGCTCGATGCATTTCTCCACTTCAACCATCCAACTTGAATTCTGCTGATAATATCCCCATCAATTTCACCATCACTCAGAACAATAGATCCAAGATATCTATAAGGTGTACTCTTATTAATGACTTAATCGCCCAAAGTCACAATCCCCTCACTAGGTCAATTACTACTAAAATTACGCTCCATATATTTAGTTTTAGATCTACTCAAGCGAAAACCTTTAGACTCTAAAGTTGACCTCCATAATTCAAGTTTACCTTCAACTCCCTCTCTAGTCTTATCAACAAGAAGAATATCATCAGCAAAAAGCATACACCAAGGTACATCCTCTTGCAAATGTCTAGTGAGAACATCCATGACTAAAGCAAAAAGATATGGACATAAGGTTGATCCTGGATGTAATCCAACCGAAATTGGAAAATACTTGGTCAATGATTTGAATATAAGCATTATTAACTCCTTTCTTTTCAAGAACTCTCCATAGCACTTCTCTTGAAACTTTATCATATGCTTTGTCATCAATACACATCATATGTAGATCCTCCTTATTCTCTCTATATTTCTCCATCAAACATCCCAATAAATGTATGGCTTCCATAGTAGACCTACCCGGCATGAATCCAAATTGATTTTGAGAAACATTAGTATCACACCGCAACCTACGCTCCATAACTCGCTTCCACAGTTTTAAAGTATGACACATTAACTTAATTCCTATATAATTCACACACTCCGGTGCATCACCTTTATTCTTAAAAATAGGAATTAACACACTCATTCTCCACTGATCTGGCATCTTTTTAGTCTTCAAAACAGTATTAGAAAGTTTAGTAAGTTAAGAAATTCCTTCATCTCCTAAGCATTTCCACATCTCTAATGGAATATCATCGGATCCAAAAGCTTTTCCACACTTCATTTTCTTTAAAGTCTCTCTAACTTCGATTTTACTTATACGCAGATAAAAACAAAAATCTTTTTTTTCATTTAGGGTGATAAAATCACTAAAGTCAATCATATTTTTACATTCTTTATTAAAAAGTTTAGCAAAATACCTCATCCACCTTTGTTAAATATCATCTTCTAAGAAAAGTATTTCTTGATCTTCATTCTTAATACACTTCACTTGAACTAAATCCTTACTACTCCTATCTCTTTGTTTGGCTTGCTTATACATATATCTTTCACCCTCTTTAGTATCTAATATATTATATAAATCATTAAAAGCTAAGCTCTTTGCATCACAAATAGTTTTCTTAGATTCCTTACGAGCATCTTTATAGCCAATGTTTAAAATTGCGTATTCGAGTATTCAGACGTTTTTCATTCGTGAGACGAGGCATAAGCCTCAAAGCATTTTGAGGCATAAGCTTCAAAATCAAAAGATTGTGTAAACATAAAATGATAAATTTTTTATATACTAATTAATGAATTATATAAAACATAAAAAAACATAAGATATGAAGTGAAATCAAAATATCTCAATAATAAGACAACATGAAATATAGTTCAACTCAAAATTCTATATTTCTCAAATCCCAGTATTTTTTTCATTAACATATAATTCAAATTTTCAAAAATAAATAACAATGACATATCACATAAGAACTCATAAGTCATAAGCACTGTCATCACTAAGGGGTTCTTCATTTGAATCATCATTATGATGAACTGCTCTCTCCCCTTCCTCCTCTCCTATAGAGTCTAATGTCGGGCATTTACTTCAAGTTTTATTTAAGTTTTAATATATATACCGTGAGGCGTAAGCCTCATGCTAGTGAGGCGAGGCGGGCCTCAACCAAGTTAAGGCACAAGCATCATAAAAAAAAACTTGAGGCGTAAGCATCGAGGCGTTTTTTACTAGAATTGCGCAAAGGCGAGCCTCATATTACGCAATTTTAAACCATGTTTATAGCTTTCCCAATTATCAGAATTTTTACATCTAAATTAATTTTTATAACAAATCTTCTTATTTTTTATCTTCTTTTGCACATTTGGATTCTACCACCAACTATTTTTACTATTATGAGTTTTTCCCATCGAAACTTCAAGTATATCTTTTACAATATTTTTAAAATCACAAGTTACTTTTTCCCACATAATATTAACATCCTCATACACAGATGGAATCTTAAGATCTAAAATCTTACTCTCAAAAATACTTTTGTTAATATCATTTAAATTACCTCATCTAGTACTAGAAAATCGTTTTACTTTATTTTTTTATTTTTTGCCCCTTTATCTTAAAGTCCCAAATTAATAATCGATGTTGGGTACATAAATTTTTACTCGGAATAACTTTACAATCTTTGCAATCTAAACGATCTAATTTTCTTATAAGAAAATAATCAATCTGTGTTTTACTATATCCATTTTTATAAGTGATAAGATGCTTATCTCTTTTCTTAATAAGGTATTAGCTATTAAAAAATTATAAGCTAAAAAAAAATCTTATATAATCTTACCACCTTCATTTGCGTTCCAAACTCATGGCCACCATCATCTATCTCTCTACCAATATGTCCATTTAAATCTCCTCCAATAAAAACTCTTTCTTCAAAATGTATATTTTATAGTAATTTTTCTAAGTCATTCCAAAATTTTAATTTTGAACACATATCCAAACCTACTTGACATCAAGAACAATTTTTAAAACTATAATTTTATCTCCAATTCTATTAATTTTTATAACATTATCCTTCAAACTCTTACCTATAATCACGCCTACATCATTTCTAGTACGACTCCTACTCGAATATCATAGTTTACATCCTAAATTATTAATCTCCTTAGCTTTCTCTCCAACCCATTTAGTTTCCTGAATGCACATAATATTTATCTTCCTATGAATCATAATATCTATTAATTCCATTAATTTTCCTGTCAGGGAGCTTATATTCCAAGTTCCTATCCTAATTTTAGTTTCATGGACTAGCTTCTTTGCCCATATCCGTCCTTGATGTGAGAACTCTTGCCTATTCAACACTGCACCAAGTCGAACGGAGAGAAAATCCAAGTGCTAAAAATCAAGAAATCTAGATTTCTTGATGCTTGATAGAGACAACCAACATATAACAAATTAAAATGATTTGCAAATAATTGATAGGAAGTGGATGCATAACTTGTAAAAATCTATGGCTAAAATCTAATTTCAGCAAATCAAAAATTGGAAAACTAGAGAAAAAACTCACAAGAACACCTTTTTTATTAAAATCGTTATGAAAGAAAGACAAGATACAATTGGATTTTCAATTGGATAGGAAGATCCTACTCTCCCAAATCCCTAACCGCCGGCTAAAGCCCACAACTCAACCTAAGAACAATCCAAATTAAGCCAAAACAAAACATGAAAACTGAACCCAAGGGTAATCCACCTACATCAAGCATACAATCATGAGGCAATTCTCAAAACAGTCCCTCTTTTGAATTTTCCCTCATAACCAAATTTAATTTCCCTCTTGAAATTGTTGGACCACACCCCAAAGGGGGGCGGGACTTACTAGGAGGAACTCTTGTTCCGCCTCTTATAAACTAGAGCCGGTCCAGAAAGGACCGATCTAACAATAGCTCCCTCTCAAAGACCCACCTTATCCTCAAGATGGAAGGATGAAAAGTGATGCTTTATCCTCTCGTACGGCTCCCATGCGACATCATACTCTAGTAGATTCTTCCATTTTATCAACATTTCCTTGACCCCTCCCTCTCCTTGCCATACTCTTTTAGCTCCAGTGGTTCCAGTACAACCTCTAAATCTTCTGTTAGTATCATGGGCAACATTATATTGGATGCATGATCTTCGATAGTTCTACTCAACTGTGACACGTGGAACATCGAATGTATAGTAGCGGTCAGGTGTAACTTCAAGCGAAAAGCTACTGCTCCAATCCTCTCAAGTATTTCATAAGGGCCAAAATACCTCAGGGACAAATTCTCATTTCTCCTGTTAGCTACTTTCCTTTGAATGTATGGATGAAGCATTAAGTATAATATATCTCATATCTCAAATTGGATGTCCTTCCTACGTCTATCTGCCTGTTTCTTCATGATTTACTGAGCCCTTAATAAATGCCTCTTTAATTCAGTCAACATCTTATTCCTCTGCTCCAAGTACTGCTCCACCAATGAGATCGATGTGCTACTATGCCCAAAGTGCACCAAATAAGGAGGGTCTCTTCCATACAATACTTTAAAAGGAGTCATCTATGAAGTTCAATGATATAAAGTGTTATACTAGTACTCCACCCATGCTAGCTACTTGGCCCACAGTCGAGGCGCCTTTGAAGCAAAACATCTCAAATACATCTCAAGGCTTCTATTTACCACCTCTGTCTGTCCGTCCCTTTGGGCTGGTAAGCGATACTCCGCTCCAATATTGTCTCCTGCAGTCTGAATAGCTCCTTCCAAAAATGGAACACTTATCTCGATCGAAAATGATAGACTGATATGTCATACAGTCTAACCAACTCTTTGATGAATGTCACTGTCGTGTACGAATGTTATAAGGGAATAAAATGAGCATACTTACTCAATCTATCCACCACCACCAAAATCACTATAAACCGCTTAGATTTAGATGCCCCATCTATAAAATCCATGGTGACCTCCTCCCATACTCTGTCTAGAAGAGCTAGAAGTTGTAGTAATTCTCCTAGAGTCATGGCCATATATATGCTCCTCTAGCATACCTCACCTCTAATCACCATCTCCTTCATATCCTTATGCATTCCCTTCCAATACAACTTTGTCGTCAATCTCCTGTACATCTTCTGCAACTCTAAATGACCTCCACAGCACTCCCGTGAAACTCCTACAGAATGTGAGGAATATGAATCGAGGTCCGTGATAACACAAATCTCCCCTGATACAGCAATCTCTCCCCTCTAGGGAATAGCCAAGGTGGCTACTCTTATCTCTTAACAAATCTGCCCTAATCTCGCATAACTCCTCATCCGGCACACTCTCCACCAACAAAGCCCCCCAATCCAACATCAATGGTACCGAAATGGCCAACTCCTGGAGTTCCCCCACGCATCTGAACAAGGCATCAACTGTCTTGTTCTTTAGCCCTGACCTATATTAGATCTTGAAATCATATCCCAACATCTTTGACAGCCACCTCTGATGCTCCTTAGTCGTATACTCATATCCTCTACTCTAACAGATACTTCAAGCTCCTTTGGTCTGTCATGGCGATGAAATATCGGCCCAGCAAGTAAGGCCACCACTTCTGAATAGCTAACACAATGGTCATCATCTTCCTTTCATAAACCGACTTCAGCCTAACTATGGTTGTCAACACTCAGCTGAAGTAAGCTATGGGTCTGTAATTTTACATTAGCACTGCACCCAATCCATACCCTGATGCATCAATCTCCACCACAAAAACTGGCTAAAATCTAATAAGGTCAAGATTGGTACCGTGGTCATGACCTTATTTAGTCTATCAAAGGCTTGGGTAACTGCCTCTCCACACAAAAAACTATCCTTCTTCAGCTACTCTTTGTATCCCCTCACAAACCTACAGTAGTACCAAGTCAACCCTAGGAAACCCCTCGGCTCCAAATTCCTAAGTAGCAGCCATTTCAGCATTGCCTCAAGCTTGGCCTGATCAGCGACCACCTCCTCCTAAGATACCACATGCCCAAAGTACCCTACATTAGGTTGTATAAAATAACACTTCTTCATGTTGGCCCTCAGCTGATGTTCCTATAACAACTCTAATACCACTCTCAAGTACTTCAAATATTCCTCATCCAACTTACTGATACCAAGATGTCATCAAAGAAAATCAATACAAATCTCTTGAGGTATGGTCGAAACACTCTATTCTAATTTGGGCGATCTCCAAATATACCATAAATTCATCATCATTATCGTTGCACACCACTAGCCGCTACAACCACTGGCCACCACTATCGGTCATTGCTGCCACCAGCCAACAAGCAACACAACTACCACCGATTGTCGCTGTTGCTCGTTGTCAATCGGTAGCCACCCAGTGCAGCATGTGCCGACCTGGCACCAACCATTGCCAGTTGCTCCAGCTGCTGCCACCACTGATGTCCAGTACTACAAACCACCACCAGTCATTGAAAACCCTTCCACCGTCTGCTACAGCCCACCAACATCTTCAGCGCCCAACGGCCACCGACCACCACTCTCTTTTAAATTTATACTACAATAATTTTACTTTAAGCCAACAACAAAGGAAATCTCATGAATTCATTTTATACTCATCCAAATAACTCCAAAAAATTACTTTTACACTACATTCCTTTTATCTTGCATTCTTTTTTATCCAACCAAATTGCCCCTATATCAATTCTCAAATACAAATATATTGTTACCCTTTCTAAATATATTAACTTATAACTTTCTCCATTATCCTTAGACTTTGACCGTTTCATTTATTTGTCTACAAATAAGTAAATATTTGTTCTTCTAATTATTGTGTGATGGGGTGCCACGCCCTAGGTGGTTTGCTTTTTTGGCCTTGGTAAGGTTCCAAAATGAGTTAGCGTTGATGGTTTATCCTTGGGAAAGGTAGAAATGGAGTGGTATTCAAGTTTCATACAATGGAGTGGTGAAATGTATGCATGATGGAATTCTGGCCAAATTTAGACAAGCGGAGTTTTTATTTTTAGGGCTTCAAATAGTGGGCATTCCAGGACTTACAAACACTTAGAGAGGAAAGAGAAATGTCTTAAAAGTGATTCAATAGATTTTCACCAAATTCTAAGGGATTTTGACTGGTCAAATGAAGGCTAAAATCCAACTAGGTCATATTCAGCATAATTTTGGCTGATCACTTCAGAAGAGATTTTGGATGAAAATTTGTTTGGAGAATGCTAGGAATAGGTTAGAGTGGTGAGCACATGAGTGTAGAAAGATTCTACAGCAAAAGAAAATTTTTAAAACAAAAAGATAAAATAGGTTTGCTACTCACCAAAGTAGCAAGATTGAGGAGATCACTAAATCTCTTTATGTGAGGGTTAGCCACCAAACCTCCTTTTCTTAGATGGAACTCTAACTTTGTAAACACAGCAACCTTTTCTTTTTCATTTCAACAAACTTAAATAGTTACAAAAAGTCCAATAAAATTGCACACAAATGGGGGTACAAGGAAGGAGAGGGCTGACCACAATAGTGTGGGAGAGAGATTGTCTAACTATAACTACCCCCACCATCTTGCCTTGGCCAACCATCCAAGCATGGTCTCATATTTAAAGTGAATTTATTCATTCAATTAAACATGTGCAATCAAGGAATTAATCATTCCCTCCAATAATTCAAAATTCCAATTTTTAAAAGTCAAATATTCAAAATTTTGAATTTTTCACTTGCACTTTATAGTTTTTACTACAACTCAACTTACAATATTCAACACATACATAAACATAAATTAAAACTCTATTTAATATATTTGCTCCTAGTCCTTGATCCTTGCATCATAGCCTCCTTGCTTTATCATTGTGTCATCAAATTCTGTTATCATCTCATTTAAAGTTCATAAAATTTATCTAGCAAATCTAGTCTTATTCATAGACCAATTCAAACGTTATTCACTTTTCACCACAATTGGGGTATGTTATAGCGCATCATTTTTGCAAGTTCCTAGAAAAAAAAATGACTAACTAGCCAAAGAATGTTCAATTTGGGGTACTCAGTTTTGTTAGTCAAATTAGTTGGTAAAACTGATTGCACGACTCAATAAGCAGCCCATGTTATATTCAATTTGTAGTGATCAATTACAAGAAATCAAGCTAGAAATCAAACCACTCACCTCCTATTAGCTTTTTAAGATATAACAATCCCCTACCTCAAAATTGAGAAGTTTCTTTTTATCCTACATTCTTAGGATGGTGAATGTGGGCTAAGAACATATAACGAGAGCTTCCATTATCTTATTTAAAATCATTTAATGGGAATGCATATCTATAACTATGTTTCCTTCTTCCTCGAACAAGTCTTTATATAGAGAAAGTGAACAAAATCATAAAAATATTCCCAATGACTAATTGAATACTTTGCTAAAGAGAGTTGCCCGAAGCATCGGACCAATGATCACCCATGACTACTGTGTACCACTAGTGCCACAAAGGCTTTTGGTTGAAAATGGAAATGATGTTTCCCACACAAATGACCACTATCATTGCTGTCACTTCAATAAATACAAGGAAAATCTAAAGTTAAACAACTCTAGTTAACACAATATTCAACTTAACATGAGCAAAACTCCCCTTCTCAAGAAAATTTCATGCCGCTTCCATTACTTTTACCAATACTTACACATCATTGAGAAGGAACTTTTGAACTCTTACTAGGTCATTCTTTATGAGATTATAATAAGATTGTGCTAGCTTAGGCATTTACTTGAACTTTGTTTTCTAAATCTTTCTTCCAGGAAAATTTTAGTTTGCCAAGTTACTGTTCATAGTGTTGCTCATTGTAATATCTATTATCTTGCAACTTGCTTTCTTGCTATAGTTTCTAGCATCTTACCTACCATGGGCGGAGGGAGGGGGGCAAGGGGGGGCACGTGCCCCCACCCCCCACCCCCCCACCCCCAAACTAAAAAATAAATCACTTAGAAGGAGGATAGACATCTTATCAACAAATTAATGAACAATGGATGGCATAAGCCCACATATAGAACTTTTTCTCATTCATTTAATCTATTACAGGCTTTTTCAATTTCAAGTCTTCAATCCACCTTCTACCCAGACCATGCAATGCTTCAACTGTAGAGAGAGAAAGACAAATGGGGAAAAATATTGAAAGAGAGGGATGAATGACTTTCCATTGTGTACGGAATGATGAAAAGAGATTTTGACGTAGAGTTGCAAGGGAGGACTTAGCCCACATGCAAAACGAGGAAACCTACTCTAATTTTTGTAATTCTTCCTTTTAAAGTTATTATTAATTCAAAGAAGCCACCAACATCTTTTTTTCCGGACACATGAAAAACACCAATGGTTCGTTTTCCCTTTCACTTCTCTCTCGCCCCCAAAACGAATACCGCATGTTGCAGATGCTTATGTCTTCTAAGCTTTAAGGGTCATGTTATTTGTATTCCTAATTTTGATCTTACAGCTCCTCTTCCCGGTAATGAAACTGTAAATGGAACTATTTTAATGTATTCTAACCTTCCAAATGACACGGCAAACGGAACTATTTTAATTCAGGCCCCCCTAACTAAAATTTTTTGCTCCACCACTAAACTATGTGTATGTGCGGGTTTTTTATCATTGACCTTGAAAAGGATTGTAGAAGTTCTTCATAGGCCTTGAAGAGGAAAAGTTGAGTGTACATCATTGAGCCAAAAGGGAGGCATGTGACAAGAAGAGGATTGGCGAAAAAGGTTTTCTGGAACAAGGTCGGTACACTAAACCCAAACAGACCGATAAAACTAAAACGATGTGAAATCTTAGCTTGATTGTTTGACAACATAAAAGAAGGATTCAGTGAAAGAAACTAGCGTGCTCAAGGAAATTGTTGGTGAGAAAAAAGGAACGTAAGGGTAAATTAGGGCATACTATTCGGTGACGTCCTCGAGAACCATGTTGACATAGACATCGAAACCTCTTAGGGTTCCCACGAGCTCCTTGTCTCCCTTCATAATAACCCAGATCTTTGAACCAATGCACCGATCGATCAATTCTGCTTTCAAAATATGAAACAACTGAGAAGAGGAAAGATGAGCCAAAATAAATATAGCAAACAAAAATGACAACCTGAAGGAAGGAGCTGAGAAGGGTTATGAGACATCTCGTCGCCTGTTTCCGCGCCGTAGTAAAGGCTGCACGTCCTGGCGACGGGAGTCGGCGGTGCTGATAGGTTCCGCTTTGTAAATTTGACTCTTTTTTTTTCAAGATTTTTTCTCTATTGCGTCTAAGGTGCTAAAATTATCCCCGTTCACCATGATATTTAGAAATTCCCTTTCACTTGGTGATTCATTCACATTCACTACGGTAATTTTCATTAGTTAAATTTGAGTTTATATGCATTATAATATTCAAATTTTAAAAAATATATTGACTATTTTATTTTTTAGAAAATATTTTTTTTCTTTAAATGCCTCTTCATCAAGCTCACTTCAGTGCGATTTTTTTTTTTTAGTTAAAACTCGCAGAACGGCCTACGCGTTAAATAAATAAAGCGATTACAAAGTCCTTAAGGGAGACTATCAGCTCTCTAATGTTTGAACGAGCTACAAAATAAATAAAAAAAAAAAAAACCTACGAGCCAATAGTCCCCACTTAGCAAAAAAACAAAATGTTCTAGTAACATGCAAGTGATGTTATAGACAAGCATCCAAAAAAGAAAGATACTGATAGGAGCATGAAGCACAATCTTTCTGCAAAAAAATTTGACCACAGCCATTAGCAATTCCAACTCAGAATCAAGAAGGCTGCAAAACAAAAAATAAAAGCACAAAATAACATAGAAATATAAATGGGAAATGACTAAATTAAAAGCAGAATAACAAGGAGAGATATTACCAATATTGAGCTTCCGAGCAAAAACCACCACAATACATAAGAAACATAAGTAGGAACAAAAAGTAGATGGGCAATCCATGCATAAAAATAAAAGAACTCCAAACCATTTCACCACATAAAAACCAAACAAGGGTACAGATTGATAGATCTCATAATAGATTGAAACCAACATTCATCACTTAGGTAATCTAAATGTCACTCAATCCTACCTCCAAACCCATTCAACCACACCCAATCGATCAACCTGAATTGTGACAAACTAGGTTTATCGAGAGAGAGAAAAAAGAGCCTTCCACACACTAACAGAAAAACTCCAGGACAGAGAAGCAAGACATCACAAGAGAGAAGTTGAAGGGCACATAATCCACAAGCCAAACCTGCAAAAGGGGCCCAGGCCAACACCAACAACCAACCCGCAATATGGCCCAAAACCAACAACCATATGCAAAATACTCAGATACCAGGAAAGGCCCAGAAACCACACCAGACAACCAAAAGTAACACAGCAACCCCACAACAGGTGAAACCCAAAATAGAACAAATATTGTCCCAGTCCCCAACTTTACTCCCATAGAAACCTGTAATCATAAAATACAACCAATACCAGGTCTTACAGCAGCAGCTAAAGGTAGGAGAGCAACAAATAGGAAAACCATCAACAAATGAACTGGTGCAATTATACTCAAGCCCATAGCCATAAATTCTCAGCTAAAATGTATAAAACAATAGAAAAACACCAACATCAATTCAAATACACCAAAACAAAATAAGGAAAGAAATAAAGTACAACCTAGCATAATAAGGAAAGCAGCAAGCATCAACCACAAAAGGCTCCAGAGAAGCCCCCCCCGGAAGGCATAGGGGCAAGGCCAACTCAAAAAAACTATTTAGAGAAGTGATAATTTTTTATAATAGCTATAGGCTTAATAAATATAATTTAATTTTTATACAGTTTGTTAGGGTTAATAATCATCTGTAGAATATTCTTCATTGATAACTTTCTTGTTAGAAGAAATAATTGAATCATTGATATTGTTGTTTAGAATATTTGTTCGAATAATGGGTGATAAATATCCAATTGATCAAGACTAGGTAATTGCTAGAACTATAGAAGTTGCATTACCTAGCACACATCATAGACTGTGCCAATGACACATCTCTAACAAGGCTCCATCTAAAGCTTGGTGCTTCAATAGCAATAATAAAGTTAGATAACTCTTTTATAGATATTTGAGCAAGTGTGACTCTAACAAGGAATTTGAGAAAATATGGGCTGAAATAATCATAAAAAGGAGCCTCTATAGCAATGGTTGGTTGGATGAGCTTTATAGAATAAGAAATAAGTGGTCAATAATATTCAATAAGGACTATTTTAGCATGGATATTCTATTAACATAGTATAGTGAGTCTACTAATAATATATGTCATGATATTTTAAAGCCAACAAGTTTAATAACTTATTATTTTCTTGACTAGAAAAGGTGATGATGATATGACACCTGAATGATTAGGATAAATATTATAAATGATACTAATTCACAATAGTTCCTGTAATAAAAAAGCTGCATAATATTAAAACAAGCTACTTAATTTTACACAAGAAAGCTTTATTTATTTTTTTAAGAAGAGTTTTTATATGGAGTGGGTGAAAAGGTATAGAGTTTACCACTAGTGATTCTTCAAAGTTTTTTTCTTTGGAGCACGGAGAATAAGGATCATTCTGTTGAGTCTAGTAATTAGGTTGTTAAGTCTAAGTTAATGTCCCAAGGCTACCAAGAGGGGGTGAATTGGTAGTTTTAAAAAAAATTAATCCCTCAGTTCAGTTGGATAAGGATCTTAAGAGAAAATTTGTTGATCAAAAGAAATATAGAGGGATTATTGGATCTTTACTTTACTTGACTGCTAGCCAACCAGATATTATGTTCAGTGTTTGCTTATGTGCTAGATTTCAATCAGATCCAAAAGAATCACATTTTACAGCAGTGAAAAGGATATTAAGATATTTAATAGGAACTCAAAACTTAGGAATTTGGTATCCTAACTTTAGCTCTTCATTTGAAATTATTAGTTATTTAGATTCTGACTTTGCAGGCTGTAGAGTGGATAGGAAAAGCACTTATGGAACATGTCAATTTAAATTGGGAAATTCCATATAAGATTTCTTGGTCCAGTAAAGAGAAATAAAATTCAGTTAGCCTATCCATACTTGCACCTGAAGCAATAAATACATTAATCATGTAGGAAGTTGTGTGGCCACACAGTAACTTGTCTAAAACAACATTGATTGATTTATAGATTAACATATAGGCACCTATGTCCCAATTTATTTGTGACAAATATATGCTTTCTTGCAATTTCCCAAAATTCACATTCCATATTCCTATCCTAGAACCAAACACATTGCATAATGTATCATTTCCATAAGGGATCATGTAGTCCAAGGGAGAAATGAACTTACTCGACGTTTCAACTGAAAACAACTTGCAGACATTTTTAACAAAACCTTTAGCCTTATGATACTTCAGTACATTAAGAACAAGGCTTGGTGTATTATTGAATGCTTAAATAAAATGTTTTTGCAATATTGATATTATGTTTTTTAGTTTTATTTTTTTTAATTTTGGTTTTGATTTTTTGTGATTTTTTGGTGTTTTTGAATGAGTTTATTTTAGCATCAGGTGGTTTGTCTTTGTTTTCTATGTTTTTGAATGTTTGTTGTCTTTGTTTTAACTTAAGTGTATTTTCTTTTTGTATTGATATTATGAAAGAATCCTGTAATCCTTTTTAATAAATATTATATATAATGTAGTTGATTTTGATTTTGGATTGTTTTTGAAATGTGTTTAGTTCTTATGAATTATTATTAGTCTTTTAATCCTAATTGTCTTAAATTAGATTGTGATTTAAGATTAAATTACTTAGAAATCTAGTCTTTCTAAATTTAAAAATTTTTATAACTTGTCATAATTAGAATTTTTAATCTCATGTCATCATTTTTAGACTACATAAAATTAATATTTTATTGCAATTTAGTGTTTTCTTATTTTATATTTCTTTGCTCAAGTGATTTTATGCAACTCTAGAAAATTTGAAATTTTAGATTATTGATCTTGGAAATAATTGGTTCAATTACTCTTGAAAGTTATACAAAGAGTACAAAAATCAAAAGGAATGCGCAAGGTTCGCAAATATGAAAAAGAGGCACAAAATTAGCCCAATGTCAAAAGATGCACAAAAATATGCCAAAAATTTTGAAAAAGATGCGCAAAGCGCCACATGTGGTAATCTCTCTCTTTCCAATTTTTTCAATCTGCTTAATTCAAATTGTTCTTATGTTCATTTAATTCTATTGAACTTTGAAATATAGAATTTTTATATCATCTCTCTTGTAATGATTTTCTATATTTAAATGTCAAAATGAATCATGTTTTTTGATAAATTCTTCTTACTTACAATGTTATATCACTTCTTAAATTCTATGAATTTCGATGATTTTGCCTAATGTAATTAGTTTTAGATTGCATACCTTATGTCAATCACAATTTTGATTAAATTTTCAAATAAATTCATATAATTACTTACTTCTTGTATATTTCTTCTTCAATTTTTATTGTTGTCAAAAAGGGGGGAGAATTATTTGTGTTTGTATGTTTTGTTTATTTTGTTTGTTTGTTTGCATTTTGCATTTTGGTGTTTGATTTGTGTAATGACTTTGTGTCTATGGCTTGTGTTATTTTGTTAAAAATTTTTGAAAAATAAAAATAATTGTTTCTTTGCTTCAAAATGCCTTTCTTATTTTCAGTAATTCATCAATTCAGGGGGATTTAGGAGATTTTGTTTAAATGAAATCATACAAACAATATTATTTTGTCATCATCAAAAAGGGGGAGATTGTTAAGATAGTTGCTATTTTTGCATGCTTTACATTTTTGCAACTTGTATAGTTTTGATGATTCAAAACATTATTGTTACAAGATGTGTTTATCTCCTAACAATTTTAGGATTTATATTTGCTCTTTTGGTGTACTAACATTTCAGGAAAAATCAAACTCCAGACTACGAAGACTTCAAATCAATTTCAACATGAGATACTTTTGTGAATTTGAAGCGTGTACTTTTCTTGAATTAAATTTTAAAAGGGAGTGATTGTAATTGAGTGAATAAAAATATACACACACATATAAGGAGATCATATAAATTTATACTGATCGTACGGGACGATATCAGATCGTACGGGATGTATCAGCACATGTTATCTCCATATTAGGCACAAGACAGAATAGCAACCTGGCTTGAAAAATTTTCTAAGTTCTATTTGTCCGGAGACGAAATTAAATATCGTCCAGGACGACTTTGGTCTCTGTAAATTTTCATCCAGCGAAATTAATTATCGTCAGAAACGAGTTGCTTCTATAAAATTTTTGTCCAGACGAAATTATTATCGTCCGGACGATCTGGTTTTTCTAAAGAAATTTTCTTCTAGACGAAATAATTATCGTCAGATAAAACGAGTTGCTCTCTGATAAATAATTTTCGTCCAGACGAAATTAATTATCGGTACCAGGACGATCTGGTCCTCTGTATAAAATTTCGTCCAAACGAACCAATTTTCGTCCAAAGATCGTTAACCGATCTTAGAACGGTTTCAGCAGTTTCTAGAACGAACCGACCTAGTAATAACCGTTCGCTACCAGGACGAACATAGTTCGTACGGGAGATCAGCGTGTGAGAAGACATTTCTTACACATATACTATGGGTCGTTTAAATGCATTTAATTAAATCGTCCAGGACGATCCACGATCGTACTGGGACGATCCACTGCGTATATAATTGAAAAATTTATAGTTTGTTGGGCGTTTTTCTTATCTTTTGTATAAATAGTTCCAAATTAGATCTGCACCCATCAAAATTATTTGACATATATTTCGAATCACTACTTGAAGAGAATAAGCTAAGGAAGAGTAGGGAAGATGACATCAAAGGAGAATTCCTACCGACGTGGAGGCGTGAAAGGCTTCATTTTTGAAGTTCAAAGGTAACGAAATCTCATACTTGTGAATTGGGATTACTTCACTCTTTTCCTCTTCCTTCTAGATTTCTTGTGAGAAGATCTGTCAAGGAGCATTGGTTCGCTGCCCAGCAGTTGGAATTGAATAGAATAGCCGAAAAGGGTCGCTTCCTACACTTGGAGTAGGTGAACAGCTGTAGGGTTCTTTGCCACACCTAGGAGAGTGTGAAAGAGTGCGGTAGTAGAGTTCAGGAATCGTCATCTTTTTACACAATCCCAGTGTTGGCAGAGAACCATCCGTTCCTTTCACACTTTCCTAGTGTGGGCAGACGACCTTCCGCCCTTTCATACTCTCCTGTGTGGCAGAGAACCTAACAGAGATTACACCCCCACAGTCGTGGAGCCCGTTCCTCGTTTAGGACGACACTTCATCACACCTCCATATGTATTCGGCAGTGCGAACCGCGGATCTCCTTGACAGATGTTCTCACAAGAAATCTAGAAAGAAGATGGAAAAGGAGTGAAGTATCCCCAATTTCACAAGTAGAGATTCCTTACTTATGAACTCCAAGTGAAGCGCTTCACGCATCCAGTGGTAGGAAGTTCTCCTTGAATGGGTACTACTCACAACTCTCTCCATTCAGCCGTATTCTCACAGAGGACGTACAAGAATAAATGACACAGAAAGATTGGGTGGATGTTTAGTCTTAATTTGGACTATTTATACAAAAACAAGAATAAAATCGCCCAATTGAAAACTGCAAATTTTCAAAATTCTGTACGCAGTGGATCGTCCCGTACGGATTCGTGGAGGATCGTCTGGACCGATTCTTAACTAACGACTTTTGAAACGACCTATTTTGTATATGTGTTACGAAATTCTTTCGTACACGCTGTCGCACCGTCCTTTTGTGCTTCTCGTAGAACTAAGTTCATCTCTCGGTACGAAACGATTATACTTTAGGTCGGTTCTAGAAACTGCTAAAACCGTTCTAAGATCGGTTAATCATCTGGAGACGAAAATTTGATTCGTGGACTCTGGTGACCGAAGAAGTTTGTTTATCAGAGACCAAGATCGTCTGGACTGATAATTAAATTTGATCTGGAGTAGCAAGAAATTTATTACAGAAGAGAACAACTCGTGGTCTGACGATGAATTAATTTTTCGGTTTGGTAAGAAAGAAGTTTTACAGAGACCAGATCGATGCCAATGAAACGATAATTAATTTCGTCCTGGACGAATTTTACAAGAGAGGCAAATCGTTTTTCCATTGACGAATCAATATAATTTTCGTACTGGACGGATAAAGGGTGTTTATAGAGACCAATGAAGATTCGACATCCTGGATGATTTTATTACGTCCTCGGCGCGATAGGATACTTAGGAAAATTCTTTCAACCAGTTCCTCATTCCGTTCTATGGACCCACCGGCTACACAATAAGCGCAATACACCTGTCCTGGAGTCGTTACGCTCCCGTAACGATCTGATATCGGTCCCGTAGCGATTCTGAATATCGCCCAGTACCGGATAGATATTAAGAACGTTTTATATGATCTCCATATGTGTGTGTATATTTTTATTCACTCAATTACAATCAATCCCTTTCAATTTTATTTCAAAGAAAAGTACAAGCTTCAAATTTCACAAAGTATCTCATGTTGAATTTGATTTGAAGTCTTCGTAGTCTGGAGTTTGATTTTTCTGAAATGTTAGTACACACAAGAGCAAATACAAATCTTCTAAAATTGTTAGGAGATAACTACACATTTGAACAATAATGTTTGGAATCATCAAAACTATACAAGTTGCAAAAATGTAAAGCATGCAAATAGCAACTATCTTAACACATTCAACCCGTTAGATTATTCATTGCGATGCAAAAGAGGGTAACATTCAATACACTTACATAAAGTTTGAGACGATGGATTTTACTCTGTTCTTATTGCATGAGAGTTTTGAGGCAGCTAGACATTGTGAATATCTTATATCATTGAGAATTACCTACTAATACGATGATCAGTAAGAATTAGGAAAGATAGATATGCTAGTCACATGTTCATATGTAAAGGAAAGACATATATAGCTAGTAGTATATTAATATTGAGGAATCATATTAGAATATTCTCATATCAAATTGATGCATGAGCATAAGAGAATGAGGAGGCAAAACTGTATATATTGGCTGTAATGAAGGATGTGGTTAAAAATATCGACATAATTCTTAATGATAAGTGAAATAACCACAAGTTTTTAAGCAATACATAGGGTAGCATTATAAAATTGAAAGACCTACCAAAGTGTAGGCCTAAATGAATCTCTAATGCAATATTGAAGGGCCACTGAGAAAAGAAGAGAAAGCTTAAGAGTAAGTTTTTTGGACGCCCTTGTACATAGTGTGTACAAGCCTATACGCATTGTGTACAACCTTGTACACATTGTGTTTAGGCTTGTACACTATTTGTGCACTCTATACAAGGTTTTTAAAATAGTGTATAAGCTTGTATGAATAGTGCATAGGCTTGTACATGCTTATACACTATTTTATACTCTGTATAAGATTATGCAAATAATGTACAAGCTTGTACAAAAATTTTATAGGCTTGTACACTATTTGTATTCTCTCTACAAGCTTAAACAAATAGTATACAAGCTTGCATAAATAGTGTACAAGCTTGCACAAATAGTGTACATGCTTGCACAAATAGTGCATAATCTTGTATATAGTGTATACAAGCTTGTACATTGATCATACAGTTGTACACAATGTTAACAACTTGGTTTTGATAATCGAGAAGAAACCTATAGAGGCACTTGTAATAGAAAGCATTTTACTTCAATTCCTTTCCTAAAGACAACTACATTTGGAGACTGTTCATGTTCAAAGCATATCAAAGTTCTCTAATTTGCCTGCATGCTTCAGCAAGGAATTTATACATGGGTCGGCTAGCAATTAGTCGATATCTGAGTACAAGAGGATGATGATGTATATCATGTATCGAAGCAAAATTTATAATTCCTTATAAAATTTAATTATTTTTTGTAATCTTCTATTAAAGAATAATTATAGTAAATTAATTATTCTATATAATTATTGATTGTTTATTATAAAAATAGATTATTCATTATAGTAATCATCTACTAAAAATTAATTGTAAACATTGATTGTTCTTTTTAATTTTTTTGGGTTTAATCACTATAACAGCTAAAGCTCTTAACTATCAAGATATTACCCGTTTTGGCCTAAGAGCTCATTATTTTGTCCTATTTGAGTAACTTTCTAATGGGACACCCATCGTAGAATTGCTCCAAGATGAGCATGCTTAACTATAGAGTTTCTTAATGAAATTTCAACCATTACACCAAAAGGTATCTCGATGTTTAAGAGTTTAACCTACAACTTCAAGTGATGGCTACCATCATATATCACATTGTCCCATACAGAGTTCAAGAGTAGGCACTTATGGTGTAGTACTTTGTCTTATATGGCACTTAGTTCTCATCTTTCGGCTAGTATATTACTCAGCTGGTGTATTGCTTTAATACCATTTATAACAGCCCAAACTCTTAACTATGGAGATATTATCTGCTTTAGCCTAAGAAGCTCACAATTTTGTCCTGTTGGTGTAACTTTTTAGTGTGTCACCCATCCCAGAATTACTCCGAGATGAGCACACTTAACTACATAGTTTTTAATGAAATTTTAAACATTATACGAAAAAGGCACCACAAATGTTTAAGAGTTTAGCTTCTTTTACTTAGAGGCTTCACAATCACCAATATTAATTCATTATTCTGCATAGTATTTGCATGTGCATGTAAAAGTTTGTATTTTGTGTACAGTGTGTGCATTATGGTATAAGATTGTTGATTGTGTGTATAAGCTTGTGGTAATCATGTACACACTATATAGAATGATGAACATATTGTGATAACTCATATAAATTTATATTACTAAAAAAATTATTATTCTAAGAATTATTAAATAAAAAAAATGTATAAGCTTCTACTCAATGTGTATAATGTGTACATGCTTGTTGTAACCATGTACGTATTATGTATAACAATGTATATAATGTAGTACCCCATGTAAACTTATATTACTAATAAAATATTAATCCAAGGATTATTATAATAAAAAACTATATAAATGAATTTATTTTAATTTTTTTTAATTGTATAGAGTAATATTGTAAATTAATAAAAAAATAAAGATTATGACTCAAATTTGTACGAAGTGATGAATGTATAAATGAATTAATTAATGAAAAATAACTACAGACAAAATAAAAAAGATTATTTTATAGTAAAATATAATAAGGCATAGGCTATTTCCAATCTAAATTGTGTCATTTTATCTTTCCAATCTTAATGTTCATCCCATTCAACAACTTCATGTTGGATAAATGCTTCAATATACTTGCAGACGAACTTGCCATAATTATTTTTCTGGGTTGGCACACCACTGACAATATTGATAGGCCAATTTCGTATATCTTAATCAAATGTGCCCCCCAGATCCTCATGGAGTTTATTAACGATGTAAGAGAGAATAACCCTATGCATGGCTTTGGACAAAAAATCGAAGAATAACAAAATCTTTTCCTTAAGGTCTTCTACAAGAAGTGTCCAGTGTTATTCGTGACACAGTGTTATTCGAATGAATTTGGAGGGTTAATACGCCTTATATATAGATTGCTTATGGCTTTGTAATTTTTTTTTATAGGTCTGAGATAAATTAAACAACTTAGGTGAATATTGAAGGAAAAAAATACAGGGTAGGCAATAGCTCATTCTTTTCGGCAAAAGGGGTGATGTAAGCATCTTTTTGGGCATCACTAAAGTACTTATTTGTAATGAATTCATTAATTTCTCCTCTAGACATTGTGATGTTGTTATCAACGAATATATTTTCTAACATGTAAACATCATTAATATTGTTAGACATTTTGTACAATTCTTATCTTATTTGGAACACCTCACACAAAGTGCACTGTTGACATCATTATTCGAGGGCAATTTCCCTAGAATTAATCTCTAGCATCTATGTCTTCTTAGCCTAGTGTAGAAGTCTCCTTTAGGATCATCTTAGGGGGATGCCTATTGACGTTGAATTGACTCAACCTGACTCGACTTGAACCATCACCACTTTAAATAAAATTGACTCGATGAGAATTTAATTTAACGACGATAGCTCTAATTATTCTAAATAAAATTATCACAAATTTAAATTAAAACTTGATTCATGTTAATGAAATTAATTACATTAATTCAAACTGTATCAATTTTTTTAAAATTAAAATTCATTTAAAATTTTCAATTAAATCCATTTAGTTAACATATAAAATCATTCTTCTATATCTCTTTAAAACAATTAAAAATTAATATGTAATTTTATTTTAATTTTAATTAAAAAACCTTAGGTAATTTTGATGCCTCTATGCACGATCAAATTAACGAGTTAGGGTGGTTCTCACACATACAACCTCCTCTCCCACTCTCTATTCATTTGGAAGGAGCCCGAGCATCTCTGCCTGCTCCCAATTTGCAAGAAGGGATCATGTCTCTCCCTCGTGATGATACCAAGGAGATCTCCCTTCCCAGTTTGCTACTCCCTCTCCTCCTCCCTAGGTTCGCAAAGAGCTCCCAACAGAATCCCCCCATTCATATGACCGGTCTTAGCCAAACACCTCCAGCCCGATGGAAGCCTCCGCCTCCGTCACTTGCCCTAGATGCCACCTGCCTTAGCCACCGACTTGCCCTAGCCACCGGCCCTCCTTCATTTGCAAGGTGAGCTCTCCCCATTTCTCCTTCTTCCTCTCCTTCACTTTAAAGTTGCTACAAGAAAATATTCTATAGTGTCCCTTGGTTTTCTTGAAGTTTGGATGTGTTCTTTTATGAAATTACCTGGATAAAATGGTTAGGATTCTTGCATTCCGGTATCAACTAACTCGATTATAGTGATTTGCTAGCCCCACCATTTACTTAAATGAAGTATATCAAGATTATCATTATTGAGAATTAGTATCCATGGAAAAAATGTCATGTAGGGATTGCTTTTACTTGCTACAATTTGTCATAGATACATGTGTTGTGTTGACAGATTTGTGTAAACAAAACTTCAATGATAGATTCACCTTTTAAATTGGGATCGAACGTCTCCAATTTTAGTTCTATTTTATTGGATAAATAGATATGACATAAGTTATATGTATTTCCTTTGGTCAAATATTGAAATTGTAAGATGGAGATGATTTCCTTGCTTTAGAGAATAATTTTTGTGGATGTCAACACAAACCCCACATTTATGTATAATTCTCTTTGTATTTTTGTACTCACAAATTTATCCCTCATGTATTTATGCATGTGGTTGTAGATTCATTGGCATTATGCATATGTATTCCAAAAAAGCATGAGGTGGATTGAAATAATATTTGAACTTCAACATTTGTGTATTCTTTTTACCTCTATATGGTGCATACTTTAGCATTCATGAAGGAATTTTGGATGGACAATTAGTGTTGATAAACATTGCATTTGAAAGATGAATTGCATAAGATTTGTATGAACCCCTCTTTTGTTCCATGAAGCAATAGTCAATATTTGCAAGGTAGATCAAAAATGAAGAATGTGATAAGGGGGAGGAATTCATTCTATAGATTTATATTAATCCTCCTTAAGAAGGCTTGAAGTTGTATGCTACATGAGAAAGTTGTTGGTTGTATGAATCATGATTTATGATTGGAGGGTTTTTTTTGAATGGTTAAAAGGAAATAAAGTTGCATCAATTTCTATTTCTTTTATTAATCTTTGTTGGCCTAATTGTTGAAGATGGGTGAGTTGCATTCATAAGGAAGTGATGACTTTTGAGACATTTGGAAAGAATTAAGTTGCATGAAAACTTCTTTATCCTTCTAATTGAATTTGGTATAAGTGTTAAGTTGGAAAAGTTTTATGCGATGTTGTTCATGTTATTGGAGTATTTTCCTGAAATGTGAAGAGCACAGATTGACATCAAAATCTCTTTCTTATGGTGGCATTTTAGTATGAATGTTTAGTTTTAACATCAAGTGGGATGTTTGTTTTGGTTCTTGAAAAAAAAAAGTATATATATAAATATAAAGGTGTAGTTTTTTTCTTAAATGTGAGGTTTTGGAAAGTAGAGATTATGAATTTTGAAAGTCAAAAGTGTAGGTTTTGAAGGGTGATGCTTGGGAAAGATGAAAGGTAAAGCGTTTTTGTTTGTGGAAAATGTGTGTGTTGAAAAGTGAATTGTTTGTGTTTTGGAAAGTGAGAAGAGTGTGTTTTTGAAAAGTAAAAAAAATTATATATTTTGGGAAGTTTTGGAAAGTGAAAAGTGTATGTTTCTGTTAAAAGATCAAATGTGTGAATGTGGAACTTGTGCATTATGGAAATGTGGAAATTGTATATGTGAAAGTAAGGTAATGTGTGTATCTTTGGGAAGTTTTGGAGATGTAGAGTTTGTGCCTATATTGAAAAGTGATGTGTAAAGGTGGAAATTATGTGTATGGTTTGAAAGTGGATTGTGTGTTTCTTTGGAAAATGATACATATAAATATGGAAAAGTAAAGTGTATGTGTATGTTTAGTCAATCTTGATTATGGAAGTCACATGTGTATGTGAAATGTATGAGCCTTGAAAACTGCAAGTTTGGAAGGATAAAATGTATGTTACTTTGAAAGGCAAATGGTATATGTGCATTGGAAAGTGCATCAAGTGTATTCTTGAAAATAAAGCGAAGATGAAAGGTGACTTGTGTATGTTTGGAAAAGGGAAATTGTGAAGTTTGTATATATTCTGAGAGTTGAGAAATGCAAGTGTAGGAAATCAAAGTGTGCGTTGGAAAAGGGAGAAGAGTATGTTTGAAAGTAGAAGATGTATGGTTTTGAGAAGTGAAAGAGTTTGTGTTGGAGAACGGTTGGTTTGGGTGACTGTTGAAAAGCAATGCCTCTCTTTCTCTCTCTACCCCTCTCTTTCTTCCCCTTCTACTTACCCTTTCTTGTGCCTTATGGTGATTTTTGGAAAAATACAAAATATGAGTTCAAAAATGAAAAGTTCAAAAGGCAAAAAATAAATCAGTGTGCAAGCCCAAAAAAAGGTATGTTTGGATTTAAGTTATATTTTTCAATTGTTTCAATTATAATTATTAAATTTGCTTCTAATACATATTTTTTTATCTTTATTTACATGAACTGCGAGGAATGGTACCAATTAATGACCAAAAAGGTAATGTACCAAAGGCGTCAACCATCTCCATCCAACCAAATGGAGGTATTATGGGCAAAAATATTGAATGCTGGCTCCAGTACTCTGTAAGTATTCTAAGACTTAGGTAAACCTTAAAACCCAAAACCCCTGATATGATTGTGCGAATTTCCAACCTTAGGGCTCTGTAGAAACCTTTTAGTTTTATTTATTATGAATTTTAAATTAAAAATTACTTGCAAGTTATTTTTGCTATACTATTTAGATTTTGTTTTGTTATTTAGAACCTGAAACCCATTTACAGTCACGCATATGTCCAAAAGTTTATTAATAATATTTTTATCCCATATAACATTATTGACACTTAAGGATAAAAATTAAGGATGGGTCTTAGAGAACTTAGATTTAGGATGCATGCACCCTTTAGGAAGGAAAATGCTAAACATAGAAAACTTAGTCACACTTCACTTTAGGATTATTAATAAACTTAGTCCAAAAGTTTATTAATAATATTTTTATCCCATATAATATTATTGGCACTTAAGGACAAAAATTAAGGATGGGTCTTAGAGAACTTTAGTTTAGGATGCATGCACCCTTTAGGAAGGAAAATGCTAAACATAGAAAACTTAGTCACACTTCACTTTAGGATTATTGAATATCTTTAATCTAAGTGCATTCAATTCTAAATAATAATAAAACTTAAATAATAAATCAATCTTAAAAAATGGAAACTGCAATCAATCACATAACATACAATAACACTAATATGAAAGTTAAACATATATATTAAAATATTAAAAGCCATAAATGATTAAATAAAAAATTAGAAAACTAATAAAATTTTGTAACAAATTAAACGAATCAATCCTAAATAAAATTTAAAGAGAGGTCAAAAAATAAATTACAATCAATTGAAATATATATATATATATATAATAATAATAATAATAATAATAATAATAATAATAATAATAATAATAATAATAATAATAATAATAATAATAATAATAATAATAATAATAATAATAATAAAATAAAAAATAAAAAATAAAAATGAAAATAAATAAAATTAAGATATAAAAATATACTAAATTTTTAAAAATTAAATAAAATCTTTAAAAATTTAATAAATCCTTAACAATTTCATAAATTAATTAAAATTTCAATAAATCATTTAAAATTAATAAATCACCAAAATTAAATAAAATCATTAAAAAATTAATAAAATATTTTCACTTTATTAAATAAATTAAAATTTCAATAAATTATTTAAAATTATCAAATCATCAAAACTTTAAATAAAACCTTTAAAATTTCAATAGATCATTAAATTAAGTACTCTAAGAATTAAAAAATCAATTAGAAAACTTTAATTAATAATTAACTTAGGTTATATACAAACCATGCAGCCTATCACACATATTTAGATTTGTTTGCTAAAATAATTGACTCTAGCTTTAGGTTAGACCATTATTTACTTTATTGATGTTGTGTGATAGGTTTTCTCATGGTTTTCACTACCTGTAAAATCAAAACGTCGTTTAGGAATGATCAGGATGCTCACAAAATTTTATGTAGGTGGACATGCTCGTGCAGAGCTAAATCAAAGGGGGCAAATTAAAGATTTAAATTGATATAAAGTTCCTACATGTGTAAAATGCTAAGCCCTCTTTAAAATTAAAGAGCATGACCAAGTGTGAATGGTGAAATTTAATTTAAATGCAAATATATAATTACTTAGGATGATTTTATTATAAACTACTTTGGATAACCCTACAGGTGTTCTAATTTTTCTTTTTTATAAATGAAATGTAATGTAAATGTATATAGAAAAGAGTTGTAATGTGAATGTGACTTAAAAGTGGGATATCACATCCAACTTAGAATTCAAAGAGAAGAGAATGCCCCTTAGGGGAATTTTCTCTTTTATTTGAAAAACCAAATTAAGATGGTTTTAATATCCAAAGAGAAAAGAAAATACCCCTTTGGGGATGAGTTTCTTTTCATTTAGATATCCAGACATGGTAAATTCAAGAAGCTTGTAAAGAAAAGAAGGCTAAGGAGAGAAAATGAAGAAGTGAAGAAAAGAAAATATATCACATTTCAAAATCACTTGCATCAATCTTAGGATTAGAATCTGGGTTTGTTTTTAGTTGTACCCAGTCACTTTACTTTTCAGCAAATTCTGGGTTGTAAATAAAGTGACACTTGTCATATGGATATTAGACATTATATTTTAGATAATTAATTTATCTATTTACATTATTTGCATAGTAGAATTCTTTATTTTTTTAGGTTTTCTTGCATACCGTATTTTATTTTAGTTTGGATACGATCGAAGTTTTTGTGAAGGTATGAATAAAATTTTTATAATTGAAACTCTAATAAAATTTTTAAGCTACTATAGAAACTTTAACAATCTAAGAAGTAAGCTTGAGACCATCAAGAGTCAGCATATGTATATTATTACCTAATCTTCCTTATTAGGTACCTCCTTGCCTGCGAGTTATAACAGACCACCTTAGTCTATTAGGGTTCAGTTCTGTCAAGGGGATGTGTAATCTCTATAGAAAAATCTCTAAGGCTAATTTAAAACTACTTCATAATCATTTTATATATTCGAGTTAATTAGCATACATTGCATTAGATATAAATTAAAAAAATCTAAAATTTTAATTGCATTTTACTTTCAAGCATCATTTACCCTATATAAGTTGTGGGGGCAATTAAGATATGACTTAAATGTCGGCCCACAATTCCTTAAAACTTAAGTAACGTCCATACTCATCTTTTATAAAGAGATCGAACACATGGTTTTAAAGCACTTAGGTGGTTAGCTAGTTCCCCAATCCAGGCTAGGGTAAGTCTAGATTTGCACTTTATTAGATAGGTTTGGGTCACTACTTTATAGTACCCAATTTAAATTTATGTTATAAGGCAGATTTTTAAATCTTAAGTCCTCACCCTCCATGAGTATAATCTCAAATTTCTAATAAAATTCCAACTCAAATATAAAACTTTCTTCTAAACTGTAAAGCTCAATATAGAGTAGATTGAGGTTGTCTCTAGGCTTCTCAGAATCTGACACCTCCTACTTTTCCTCCTTTGACTCGTTAATAACTATTCAATGTTGAGCATTCTCCTTAAAAAATTCCAACTTCTTTCCTTTTCTTCTACTTTATAATCAAAGGGTATGAAATCTTTACTTTAATCGAGAGTTTTCTTAGGAGAACACCTTCTAAGATTTAATTAACTTGAGAACTCTAGATTAAAATAAACCTTATTTTATTCCTATAAAGAAAAGGAGAAATTTTTGAAAATGCAGATATCTTTTAAAAATCTCATTTATAATTTTAAATATACTTGTAGAATTTTATTATTATCTTTTCAGTTAATATAATATTCTATTTATTATATTCAACTTTAGAAATAATGAATTTTAGAAAATCCATTATTGCTTTTAGACGTCTTAAAGAATATTGTGTTTGTCTCTTAAGATGATATAATATTCTCCTTGTTATATCTAATCAATAGAGTGGATAAAATTTTTAATTCTTAAACACATTCTATAGAATTTAATGTTCATCTTTCAAGATGATGTATTATTCTTTGAATTATGTTTGATCATAAAAATATCATTTTTCAAAATCCTATTTTGATATTGAATTCATTATAGAATATTGTGTTATTCTCCCGAGATTATACTTTATTCTCAATATAGTATTCAATAACAAGATAGGAGAAATCAAAATCTACGTGGCGCCTTTACATTTTTCCCATATATGCACATGCTTTTATATATAGAGTACAATATTATACACATAGTGTAAACCCATGTGTATAATGCATAAGCTTGTACACATAATGTACAAGTTTTGTACAACATTGTACATACAATATGCAAGCTTATACACATATTATACAATTTTGTACACATAAAGCATAACTTTGTATAGATAATGTATAGTAATATACAAAGAGTGTATAACTTTTTACAAATATTATACAAGCTTGTACACACTGTGTATAATTATATATATATATATATAATATACACTAAGAATCCATAAAAGTTAAAACTTACTTTTCAAAGTGTTTTGTAAAATAAGAATACATGAAAGCTAGCATACTCTCATTGATAAGCTCCCTGCCCTTGAAATCCATCTTTATGCTTGGTTGGACAAGAACTTTAGGTAATTCGTCTACATTGATGACTTCATTAACTCTTGTCTACTCACCCTCCTCTATGACTGTTAGCTCTCCCACTTCAATATCTGGATTCTTCTCCACATTTTTCTTATTTCTTTTTATGGACAACCTGTTGTGTAGGGTATTTTAATAGTCTTCCTTGATTGGCCAACTTTATCCTTGATAGTGTTGGCTATAGTACTAGAACACCTAAAGATAATGTGGAATGTGTGTAAGCATTTTGTATAAGACTGCAAAATTTAGGAACTTTAGAAGTCATAGATTTTTTAGCTAGTGGCTGCTCTGGTAGTTTAACCTGCTCAATAATTCTCATCTCATTAAAAGCAGGGATAGAAGGGACAATAAAGGTAACCAGAGCAACAAGATCAACCATTTCCATCTCATAAATAGTAGGGACAACAGGGGTAGTCATGTAGTAGGCTCATTAAATTCCAATCTCATGGACAACAGGGGTAGTCGGGGCAGCAGGCTCAATAATTCCCATCTCATTGATAGCAGAATATAGTACAAGCATTATCATACTCCAATAAAGTTGCTTAAGAATATAAGAATTTATTTTAAAGTGTTTACATTTCATTTCAATTCTCCAGATCCGCATGCAAGTAATAACCATCTCATTTGTGAGAAGATTAATAAAAGCACACATTTTAATGAGAGCTTTCTAAAATGTCTTAATGGCTGATCGGGCTTGCTGAGGAGAGTGAGGGATATGGGTTTCATGAGGGGAGACACATGAGGCTTGCTTAAGAGAGAGAGCAAGATAAGTCTCATGAGGGGAGACAGAAGTGGCTTGCTTAGAAGAATGAGTGATAAGTGTAAATTATGTCATATGTTTATATATGTTTTTATCAATTTAAATGTGTTATTTAGTTATTTTTATGTAGTAAAACCAAAAAAAAAAAAAGAAGTAGAATACAACACCACGACATTCAATAATTATATGCCGCAGCACTATCTTCCAAATCGCTGAGGCATCACATTTTGACATGGTAAAGCCGTGTTAACTATCTTCAAGCGTGGCGGTGTGAAATTTTTAGCTTGGTAGCAACGTGTTTACTATTTTCAAGTATCGTGGAGCATAATTTATTACACCTTGGTGCCAAATCTCTCACTTGGGCTTTGCAACATTGGAAGGTCAATAGCATTGTGGTGTAGTAGTTTTAACTTCTAAAGAACATGATCTACCAATGAAGCAATGTAAATGTTCACTAAGTAACCTTCCACATCAGTAAGCATTACGGTTGTACAAAAGTTCTGATGTTGAGGCACTAAATCATTTTAAGGGCACTGCAGTACAGCGTTTTTATGCACCACCTACTATTTTGGTGTTTTTCTATACATCTAGTGAAGTTTAATTTATAAGAGAGTTCAATCACTTGTCTAAATTTCATACTTTTTATAGTACTCCTTTCGATCTATTTTAGAGTAAATTCTATGCAAGGCTAGAGAAGTACTAGATATAATCATTAGAGTATTTTAGTAAGTATGTGTTTGAGCAACTTTGTCCGTTAAGAAAGAAGTAGTGTGGGGAAGACACATTGATCCTTCCTGGTGATATCATTCTCTTGAATTTTCAACAAGCATATAATGAAAGCCATGTAAAACTCAGCACACAAGTAGCAAAAAGTAAACACTAACCTAACCCAGAACCATAGTCTATTATCCTTGTAAACCATCTAAAGTGTTTACATCACGCTATGTGTTTTCGATTTATCATATGCTAGATAATTGTTGAAGTTGTATAGTGTTTTAATTTGTTAAAGGTCAAAGAAAATTCTTATTTTAATTTAAGTGTTGACATGTTGATGCTAATTTTAAGATGTATTTTAAGTGTTGAGTGATTATAACCTTTGTTTACACCAAGATCATGAATTTTATTCCACCTTCCTTAAGGCTAAGTTAATAGCCTCGTAGGCTCTGGTTACCTAGTAACAACCAGTATGGATTAATTGATTTAATTGGTTAAAGCCTAAGGGGTTGATAATTTTTACTTAAGTTGATTAGTTAGTGATTTTAATGATTGCATTGATGTTTTCTAAAATTTTAATTAATTATTGAATTTTTGGAATATTTATGAATGATTTAATTCATTAAATTAAGGGGTCAAAATTTGACATTTTAAATCAAGTTAAATTCTAGAAATTTTGTATTTTAACTTCTACCAAACCCATAGCAAGGCAGAGAAGTCCTTATACAAACCACTTCTACCAAACCCAGTGCAATGGAGAAACGAAAGATTTGTCACCCTCTAGGTGATGCCAGTAGACCTTCAATCTTTTTCTTTCTCATAAAGAAGGCAGAGAACCTTGGACCTTTTTCACCTCCTAGTGATAGAATAGAACCACATGCTTGAGATAAGGAATTTCTCCCTAGATAAACCCAAGAAACCCAGATAGAAACTTGGAGGAAAAAGATAAGACACTTGCTAGGAGAAATCATGTGATCCCCTCACACAACTTCTCCCTCACACACAAGCACTCCCTTTTCTTCCCAAAACTCTCCTAGATCTTCTTCTCAAAAGTTTCCTCTCAAGAACACTCAATAGATAAAGACTTTGAAACAAGTTAATGAGAAAAATTAAATACATGGCCTCACAAAAAGCCCAAAATGTAATTCTGGTGAAACAGATTATACAGTATGATCCCATATCATCCAAAATAAATAGTGCAAAGTACTCCTATTAGTATTATATAAAGATCTTGGTTTTCTATGATCAATTCAAAGAATTGAGTTGATCCTCTAGGACGATTCAGATCATATCCAATACGATTAGTTTAAATGACTTGGATTATCATCTCATATGAATGGAAACGATTAAATCATTGTCTCATGTAAGAATCAGGTCGTGCAATATGATTGGTCAAATTATCCTATATGATCTGACTGGATTAATTAATTAAAATTCATTCCTTAATCACATGATTAATTTAGGCAAGATTTAATTACATCGTACAATATGATACCTATCAAACATTATAATGAGTACAAAATTTGAATTTCAAAATATTACCAAAACTATGATTGATGGTTGGGATCCTGATTTCAACTAATTATCATGTATGATGTACATCTTACAGTATGATTAGTTCATCTTATATTAATTATCATAATTTATATTTTTAATCATTTCTGATTAACTGATCATATAGAAGATAGGGATCGGACAGTATGATTTGTTCAAAAAATCCAACTTCTGATATTGTCACTGACTCACTCCCTTGAGTGTATATGTGTATGGTTATAAACTTAGTATCCATTAAATGCATTATTTGACTTAAGAAAGGTAAAAATACATAAGAATTAAAAATACATACTTTTTTCGATATACTTAACCCTAGTCTACCCAATCTTGAGTTGACCAAACTTGCAAGTGTATGATGGACCTAAAAAGTTGTGCATAGGAAAAAGCATTTATGTACTAATAACAGTTAACATGAGATAGCATGGTAAGGAATTCAACACTATTTGTTATCATCAAAATCATAGGACTCTGGTCTAAATTTGTAACAATATCCCCCTTTTTATTATTCCAAATATTTTTGGTAATTTTCTCAAAAATATTTTTGTTATTTCCCTTACTAGGTGAATCTTTAAAAAATATGGAGGGTTTCTTTTTATTTCTTTTTTAAGAAAATAATATATACACAAATAATAAAATTTAAAATAAAATAGTAGATTAATCATTCAAATGCAGAGTACAATCTACCAATAATAACCTACTCCCCCTTTTCACATCAAAAAAAGGAGATACTTCTAAACAAAGTCACCAAAGAGAAGCACATACATTAGAAAGCTGAGAAGTAAAACTAATACAAACACAAGAAAGAAAATACAGAGCACACTGAAAGTATGAAGGATCATGATCAGGTGAAGGTGATGGTTGGATGAATCGTTGGATTGAAGCAAATTACTCTCCAAACTAAGCCTTATCATTATCATGCTATTGCTGCTGCTGTACTATATGAGTATCAAAGCAAGCCATATCATTGTCATACTGTTTTTGCTGCTCTACTATGTAGGTGTTTAAATGAGCCTCCCACTGGTCAAATCTCTGAACCAGTAGCCATACTGAGACTGCTGGTGGACAGGTGTTGTTGTCGAAACTTGTGCTAGTTATAGACCTCACTTTACTTCCACTAACTTGTCATCTACATAGTGAATATTATGGCGGTGATTTTGTGAAGGATGTGGAAGAAGCTATTAGAATAAAAAATTGGAAGGTGATTTGGCAGTGTAGAGAACTAGAGGTTATATTTAGATTCAAGGATGAAAGAAATTTTGTGAACTAAGGCAAGATTTGGCTTTCTTTTATGTCTAGGATATTGTATACATGTTAGATTTTAAAGATATCAAATAATTAGATCAACTTCATTGAAATTTATCTTAGCTATTATGAAGTAGATAGTCATGGATAGAAGTGGTGTGAGATTAAATTGATCCCCAATTTTTGGAATTGTTGAGTTGTGAAGGATATGCTGGATGATTCTGGCATCTTGTACTAAGGTATTAACATGGGTGATGTGGAATCTATGATTTTATTCCTTAAGGGTAGAATTTGCAAGTGTCCAATCATAGTTAGTGTTTAAAGCAAAAATGTGACCATTTTGTCTAGTTGTGGAAAGGTGGAGGAATTCATAAAAATCTTGGTATATAATTTTGATAGTCCTCTAATTAATATAAGATTGGAGGGTAGTACCATCGATATTAATTTGAAGACTAGAAAAAGTTTTGAAAGAAGTTTAGAATTTAACATGTAGGTAAGTGCGAGAATAAACTGAAGGGTGGTGCGAGCACACACACACAAAGAGAGAGAGAGAGAGAGAGAGAGAGAGAGAGAGAGAGAGAGAGAGAGAGAGAGAGAGAGACTACCTGGAAGTTTAAACTTCCAGGATTATGATCTTGGAAGGCATGATCCTGATAATTTTGTATCGATTGTAAGCCTCTTTGTCAGCAGCTTCGATAAACTAAGGATCCATGGGGGGTCGAGAAAAACTTCTGACTAGAGCTCATGAATGCTTTGCTCTGGTCATTTGAAAGGAAAAGATCTTTAGGAAGGATGTATGAAGAGTGAAATAGGTTGAATGAAGAAAAGCTTTGAATTTCATATCTTTAAAAATAATGGTCATATTGTACAGTACCATAGAGCCATCGTACAATACGAATGAGTACATTCAAATTTATCTAATCTAATTGGTAAAAATGGTTGTCTTATCATACAATACAATCATAATCATACTAGATGATTGGAGAGAAGATGTTCGTCCCAAGGTGTCATCCTGGATGATCGTTGACTGGTCAGATCGTCATTTATAAATAAGTGTTTGTATAGTATAATATAAATATTATACTGACCAAAATCAATTCGCTCAACATCTATTGCCATATGTATCATATAGTATGAAGTAGGTTTTCATACATTATGATCACCAATGATCGATCAATATTAGTTGTTGGATGTGCTGTGATCAGTGATTTGGTATTTTTGTGAATGTCATATAGTACGATGTGAAATTGTACAATATAATATGAACAAAATTTAGAAAGTGGTGTGTGATGATCAAGAAAGCTCCATAAAAAGAACATAAAATAAATCACAGAATTAAAAGTAATAATACAAACATTCATAAAACAAATTTAAAAGATGAACACAAAAACTTTTAATTTTTTAGTTTTTAAAATCATCCTAATTTAAGCATGAATATCTATAACACTTAGACTAGTCCTTAAGGTGTTAAAGGTTTCAAAAGCTAGGGGTTTTATAAATATATCTGCCAATTGATTTTAGTTGCTACACGATGTAGCTGTATATCCTATTTTGTGACATGATCCCTAAAGAAATGATGCGTAATGTCTATGTGTTTGGTCCTGGAATGTCGAATTAAATTCTTTGATATATAAATGACACTAGTGTTATTACACGTGATTTAAATGGTGCCTGCAGATAGTCCAAGATGTAAAATGTGTTGTTTAAGCAATAGGACTTGTGCAACACCACTCCATATAGTTTTATATTATGCTTCAGCAATTTTGTTTTCTACTGGATCAGAAGACTAAAGATTATCTTATGAATTAGCATGTTCCAGAGGTGCTTGTCCTATCAACCTTATAACCTTAAAAGTCTAAATCAGAATATCCTATGATTTGAAAAGAAGCATTATATTGAGGATACCATATTCCTAAGTTTTAGGTTTCAAGAAGATATCTAAGAATCCCTTTAACAACACTCATGTGCAATTCTTTAGGATTAGCCTGAAATTTAGTACATAGAAAAACACTAAATATAATATCAGGTCTATTGGAAGTCAAGTAAAGGAGTGATATAATTATTCCTCTATACTTTTTTGATCAACTAATTTTCTATTTGGGTCATTATCTAACTCTATAGTAGAGCTCATGGGAGTGTTTATTGCATTAGCATTATCCATTTCATATTTCTTAAGGATGTTCTTGATGTATTTTGATTGACTAAGGAAATTTCCATCATCCTTTTGCTTCATACTAAATCTAAGAAAATTGTTCAGCTCTCCCATCACAATCATCTCAAACTCCTCACTCATAGTTTTTAAGTATTTATCACAAAGATTTTTTTTGTCGATATAAATAGTATATCATCAACATATATTTAAATTATGAGTATGTATTCTCCATTTTTTAGGAATAAGGTGGTGTCTACACTACCCTTAATAAAAGCTCAATCTAGAAGGAATACGCTCAATCTTTTATACTAGACTCTAGGTGCTTACTTCAACCCATGTAAAGCCTCTTTAGTTTGAATACTTGATTAGGGAATTTAGATATCTCAAAACTAGGGGTTACTCAATATATACATCCTCTTTACCCCAGTTAAGAAAGCACTTTTAATATCCATTTGATATTACTTAAATATTTTAAAGCAAGAAAAGGTCAACAACACTCTAATGGATTCTAATCTAACTACTAGGGAAAAAGTCTATTTAAAGTAAATCCCTTCAGTCTGATTATTCCATTTAGCTACTAATATAGCATTATTTCTCAATACTATGCTAGAGTCATTCATTTTATTTTTAAAAACTCATTTGGTTCCTATAATACTCTGGTCTTTAGGTCTACTCACCAACTCCTAAACATCATTCCTAATAAATTGATTCAATTATTCTTGTATTGCTAGGATCGAGAATTCATCAGCTAGGGCTTAATCGGTGCTGATGGGTTCTATCGTGGAGATAAATAAAAAAAGACTAACCTCTTTCTTAAGTTCATGCCTAATTCTAAGACCTTCAGATGGGTCTCATAAGATTAGTCTTTAGGATGATTAGATGAGTGTGTCCATTCTCTAGGAAAGGGTTTTTGAGGTTTTATACTATCTCCTAGGTTAATGGCTTCAACATCTTGAATTATCACTACTACTTCTTCTGGTTTAGATTCATAGGTCCTATCTAATTCATCAAACATAATATCGATAGACTCTTCTACTACTAAGGTCCTTTTATTGAAGATTCTATAGGCCTTACGTATAAATGAGTAACTAAAGAAGACTCCTTCATCAGACTTGGGATCAAATTTTCTTGAGGGAGATTTTGTTGAGAATCTAGATTTGGAGATTATAATTTTGACGATAGCAAACATTTCTGACACTTCTATTTTTCTACGATTATCCTACATACTAATATTTTAGGTCCACAAGATCAATTATAAATCAAGCCAGCTCAAGATTGGGTAGATTATGACTGAGTTAGTTTATAAACATTTGTTAAATGTTTTTACCTTTTTCTTGAGTCAAATATAATAAAGTGGGTTTTGATGCTAAGTAACCTTGCATACACACACTTAGGGGAAAATTTTTATCTATTTAGAGTTTTTTATTTTTATTCATATCATATGGGACGATCCCATATCATCCTGGATGATATGTTAAAAATAGAAACCCTAATAAGGGCATTCTGATTAAGGCATCCAAAATTAAGCAATTGTCTGGGATAATATTAGCATCATCCAAGACAATAGGCTCAAATATGAAAGAATTAGTCGCTAACTCTTTTAGGCATGTTATTATTTTTATATATCATCCATAACACATCCTGGATGATGCATTACATTTATGCCTAAATTAGTTAGATGATTAAGGAAAGTAATTAAGGTTTGATTGATTGATCATGTCATCCTAGACGATTATAAAATTGCACAGGATGATCAATTAAAAAAACCTTAATTTCTTACTGGATAACCATAACAATATTCTAGATGATATGTGTTAATTTGAACTAATCATCCGGGATAATCCTAAATTGTGTTGGACGATCAGTTATTTTTTATATCATCTGAACATGTAAAGTTTGGCCGAACATAGTGATTATCTGGATGATATTCGACATCTTGAACTAACTGTATAGGATGATTATGAAATTATCCTGGATGATCAGTTATTTTTTCCATCATCCAGACAAGTAAATTCTGGTCAAACCGAGCAATTGTCTTGATGATATTCGACGATTTGAACTAATTATATAGAATGATGCCCCATCATCTTGGATGATTAGAATAAATAAACCTAATCATCCAGCCTCCCCCAGATCATCCTAGTTGATTGAGCTGAATTTATTTTGATAATATAAGATGATCTGTCAATTGTCCTAGATGATATTTATTGATTAATTACAATTTAGGGAAAATTTGAAGTTGTTATTTATAAGATCTCTTATTTACTCAAGAGGGTATCTTTTGTTGTTGTCTTGACCTGAGAGAGCCAAAATGAGAGGGAGAACTTGAAAGAGATAGAGAGGATCTTATAAGGGAGAGTTTGTAAGGGTTTCACAAACGTTATTTTATGCAAGGATATGCATTGTCTTCTTCGGTCATCATCCTTGGTTCCTTGGAGGTTCTAAAGAGGTCTACTTTAGCAATTATCAAGGTTCTCTAGTTGCTTTAGGAGGAATCAAAAGGAGTTAGGTTCTCTACCTCATCAAGGTCGGTAGAAAGGTGTTTTTATGCAGGCTTCGCCTCCTTGCTATGGGAGTGAAAGGAGAGATAATGAGTTTAGTGCAATACTTAGAGGAGAGGCTCCGAGGAGTGGACGTAGGTCAAGTTGATCGAACCATTATAAAATTTGGTGTGTATTACATTTTCGTATTTAATTTTTGCACTTTAATTTATCTGGGTGATTATTTTGGTTGCGATTGTGATTTTTGGTTGAAAAATTTTAAAACACTAATTCATCCCCCCTCTTGGTTAGCCTCAGGCTAGTTCATAAGGACTTAACATCCCTAACAAACTTTTAAGTGGTATTTGTTGAAAATCTATTTTCATGGCTTATGTTTTGATGATTGACAAACCTTTTCAGGAATCGAAGATCGGACAAACAAGACAAAGCCAGTTCAGGATTGAGTAGGTTTAGGGTTGAGTCAGTCTGTACTTTTGTTTTTCACTTTTTGAGTCTAATTGTAATGGTCAAAGAGATTGATGCTAAGTAACCCTACACACACACACTTGAGAGACTTAGAATTTTTATTTTTACTCATATCGGCCAGGACGATTTTTTTATCGGCCTGGACGATCAGGCTTAAAACAGAAAGTCTAAATAAGGATTCTTAATTAAGGCAGTCGTCATTAACATATTGGCCTGGATGATACGTGTATCGGCTAGGATGATATGCTCAAAACAGAAAGAAGTTGCCGCCATAGACAATTAAGGTATACTATATTTTTAAATTATCGGCCAGGACGATCCTTGATCGGCCTGGACAATATTCACAAATTATGCCTTAATTGATCAGGAAATCAAGGGAGTAATTAAGGATGATTTATACGATCATATCATCCTGGATGATCGCAGGATCGACCAGGACGATCCAGTCAAAAACCTTAAGTTACTTCTGGACGATAAATATCGGCCAGCTCGTATCCAGGGCTATTCTCAGGACGATTTTCCTTTGTTTTGAACTGATCGGCCAGGACGATCGTGAGATTGGCCTGGATGATCAAGCTAAATTTCAATCGTCCAGAAGTGTATCCAGGGCGATGCTCTGGCCGATCTTCTGAGTTTTGTACTGATTGACCAGGCCGATGTCCATATCGGCCTGGATGATAAAGTCGGCAACTTGCAATTAATGAGCTCCTTTGAAGCTCTTCTATTTAAGAGCTCATGTTCAATGTTTTGGAGAACCTTTGGCTGAGAAGACCTTGAGGAGAGAAAGAGAGAGAGGGAGAGAGAGGATCTTGTGAGGGGGAGCTTGTGAGGGGATTCACAAGGGTTGCTTCAAGGATTGCTCTGCTTGTTCTTCGTCTAGAGTTTCTCGTCCGTGGAAGGGTTGGTAGAGGTAAGGAGTTAGCTTTTGGTTGTGGTTCTCTGCCAGCTTCAGGAGGAAGCAAAAGGAGATAGGTTCTCTGCCTTGCCGGGGTGGCAAAAAGGAGGTTCTTGTAAGGGTTTCTCCGCCTAGTCGTATGGGCTAAAGGAGAGTCACGTTTTGTAGTGCAATACTTGGAGGGTGCCTCCAAGGAGTGGACGTAGGTCGAGTTGACCGAACCACTATAAATTTTTGTGTTCTTATTTTCTTGCTTCCGCACTTTTAATTCCGCATTTATTTTTTGTGGTGTGATTTTGGTTTATTTTTTTATTCTTTGTGAAAAGAAATTTTTAAAATACCAATTCACCCCCCTCTTGGTTAGCTTGGGCCAGTTCTATAGGGCTTAACATCCCTAAGGAACTTTCAGTATTAGAGCGGGATTCATAAAATCTAATTTTTGAACAATTTTGAATTTTGATCTATGGCTAACTTCGATAATCGTAATACTACAGAAGGGTATTCTATTACTCGATCATCTTTGTTTGATAACATACCTTTTAATTTTTAGAAAACTCGCATGTCCATATTTTTACAATCAATTGATTATCATATGTAGATGCTTGTTAAGGATGGATATTCACCACTAACTCGTGAAATCAATGACATAAAAATTGAACTTATATTTACTGAATGAACTTTTGATGATAGGGATTTAGCGCAACTTAATGCAACATGCTTAAACTATTTTTTATATGCTTTGAAATCGGAAGATTACATGCGTGTCTCAACTTGTGCTACTGGTAATGAAATATGGGATAGATTGTGTATTACTTATGAAAGGACAAATGAAGTTAAGCAATCTAGGTTGAATATCTTACTGCACGACTATGAACTTTTTTATATGAAAACTAATAAAATGATTTCTTAAATGTATACTATATTTACTCAAATTATCACCTCACTGCATGCCTTAAGAAGAGAACTCACTAACTATAAAAAAATTTATAAAATTTTGAGATGTTTACCTTCTTCCTTTGATGCTAAGATAACCTCTATCACTAAATCTAAAGATTTAAATGCTTATTCTATTGATAATGTACTTAGATCACTCATTGCTACAAGCAAGGAGTGAACCAAAGATAACTTGATGTAGGTGAGAAGAAGAATGAGAAAATTGAGGTGCTAAATGCTAACGATATGGATACTTATTCTTCCGGGTCTAAAAGTGATGATGTTTCCTTAATCACCAAGCAATTCAAAAGTTTTCTAAGGAAGAAGCAAAAGCAACATCAGAAGTGGTATAAAGGTAAGGGTAGAAAGAATTTTAAAAGTTTTACTAATGTCATTTGTTTTGAATGCAGGAAGCCAGGACAGGTTAAAGCTGATTGTCCTACACTTAAGGCTCACTCAAATAAGGAGAAAGATGGGGAGAAATTCAAGTTTACAAAGGACAAGAAGCAATTTAAGAAGGTGTTCTTGGTGGATTCTGCATCTAACTCCTTTGAGATTGAAGCTGAAGAGGAAACTACAAGCTTATGTTTAATGGTAGACAATCATCTTGGTCAGTCTGACCAAGATGATGTATGTGAACTAACCTATGATCAATTATTTAAAGTTTATGAGAAATTTATGCATCATATAGGAAACTTAAGAAATCACATGCTAGCTTGAAAGTGGAGTTTGTAAATTTTCAAAATAGCATGAAATTGTATTTAAAGATCACTCCACACTTGATAGCAATCATATATCATTACTTAATGAGTTTGATGTATTAAACAAAAGGCATATTGAATTATCTGATACACATGATTCCTTGATGTCATCGCATATTGAGTTAAAAAAAGAGTTTAAAAAATTAGAGGAACTTACATGGAGATAGATACTAATGAACATCGGCAAAAAGTTGAAGTGGCAGCTTATGAATAAGAAAATAAAGTATTAAAAGAAAAGAAAAACTCATAGTATTTGAAAATGATAAACCATCATTACATGTATCACATAACTTTAAGAAGAAGTATCACCACTCAAGTAGATTAGTAAACCCTTTTCCTGGTATTAGATATTTTTTATGTGGCTTGCTATGATATATTTCACACACTTGCACTATTCACCATAGTACACATTGGGTGTGGAGACCCAAATTGCATGATTCAAAGAATAACACATACGCATTACATTCTTTTCTCCATGAGAAGGGACCCAAACTTATTTGGGTTCCTAAATATGATGTTTAATGATTTTGTAGGAGTGCTCTCATAAAAGGCCTCATGAGAATATATGGTACATGGACAATGGATGCTCACGACACATGATTGGAGATGCCAACCAATTTATTTGGCTGGAGGCTAGGGTTGGAAGCAAGGTCACTCTTGGAGACAACACCACCTAGAAAGTAGTGGGCACAGATATAATAAAGAACTCCAATAAACTTTTGATTGAAAATATTTTACTTGTAGATGGATTGAAATATAACTTGCTCAGTATCAGTCAACATTATTATAAGGGCTTTATCATAAAACTTTTGGCAAATACATATATTATTAGCTTGAATAATAACATTATTTTACAGGGAAAGTAGATTAACAATATTTACATATTTGATTTAAATAATCTTGAATGTGATGCTTTATTTTACTTAAAAACTATCACTAATGAGTCTTAGTTATGGCACAAGAGGTTATGCCATACCAGTATGAAAATCCTTAGGAGAGTGACTCAAAAAGACCTAGTTAGAGGTGTCCCCAAGCTTAAGTTCACTAAAGACCACCTATGGATTTGTAATTGTCGATGAAAACTCGAGGTTCACTTGGATTAAATTTCTTTCATATAAGAGTGAGTCTTTTGATGAGTTTAAATCCTTCTCCAATTGGATTAAAAAACTAGGTTGTGAGATCATGTCCATTCATAGTGACCATGGTGAAGAGTTTGAAAATAAGAGATTTAGAGTTTTTTTTAGAATAACTTCTCAGCTCTTGGGACCCCTCACTTCCGAAATACTTTTGAGGTGCAGTGGTAAATACAGCTTGTTATGTGTTGAATATGATGAATGTTAGAGCCACACTAGGTAATACACCCTTTGAGATCATTAAGGGTAGGACACCTAACCTTTTCCACCTCCATGTTAAGCTGTTAAAGCCATGTTTGCTGAGTATTCACTTCCTAAGTATGACAACCTTAGGAAGATTTGACCCAAAATATGCTGAAGGAGTGTTCTTAGGATATTCAAGTGTGTGGAAATCCTTTAGGGTTTTTAACAAGAGGATATTGGTGGTGGAGGAGACTACTCATGTAGTGCTTAATGAATCTGATCCTATGAAGTTTAAAGTTGACAATGAAGATGAAGTTGGAGAGATTACCCAAGGAGTTAAAATTTTGAAGAAGAGAGTAGAGCCCTAAAACACTGAAGGAGTAGGTAAGATTACTCAAGGAGTAGAAAATATAAATCTGGAGGAAAGGGTAGAACTTAGACACACTTTGCCTAGAGATTGGAGATATTTTTTGAGTCATCCTAAAGAACTGATCTTAGGAGACCCTTCTGAAGGTGTTAAAACTAGGTATAGACATAATAAGGAAGTGAACCACTCTACCTTTATTTCAATGATTGAACCCACCAGCATCAATTAAGCCATGTTAGATAAGTTTTTGATCTTAGCCATACAAGAGGAATTAAACTATTTTTTTGGGAATGATGTTTGGGAGTTAGTAGAAAGACCTAAGAATCAAAGTATAGTGGGAACCAAATGTTTCTTTAAGAATAAAATGAATGATTCAGGTGTGGTGGTTAGGAATAAGGCGAGATTGGTGGCCAAGGAGTATAACCAAATATACGGGATTGATTTTGAATAGACATTTGCCTCGGTAGCTAGATTAGAAGCCATTAGAGTACTACTAGCCTTTACCTGTTATAAGAAATTTAAGCTTTTCCAAATGGACGTTAAGAGTACCTTCTTAAATGGGGTAATAAAAGAGGATGTATTTGTAGAGCAACCCCCAGGTTTTGAGAGTTTCCAATTTCCAAATAATGTTTACAAACTAAAAAAGACCTTATATAGATTAAAACAGACACCTAGAGCTTGGTATGAGAGGCTTAATGCATTCTTACTAGAGAGGGATTTTATTAAGGGGAGCATAGACACCACTCTTTTTCTGAGAAATGTAGGAGATGAGTTACTTATTATTCAGATCTATGTTGATGATATACTTTATGTATCTTCTAATAAAAAGTTATGTGATGATTTTTCTAATACAATGAGTAAGAAATTTAAGATGAGTATGATGGAAGAGTTGTCCTACTTTTTTGGGTTTAGCATAAGACAATTAGATGATAGAATCTTTTTAAATCAATCAAAGTACATTAAGGACATCTTAAAGAAATATGAAATGAATAAAGCCAAGATAATAAATGCTCCCATGACCTCAAGTGTTTAGTTGGATAAGGACTCAAATGGAAAATCTATTGATTAAAAGAAGTATAGATGAATGATTGGATCACTACTTTACTTGACTACTAGCTGACCTTCTATAGTATTTTGTATTTGTCTATGTACTAGATTTTAGCTGATCCTAAAAAATCCCACCTAACTGTAGTTAAGAGAATCCTTAGATATCTCTTAGGGACCCAAAACTTAATAATCTGGTATCCTAGGCACAACACTTCTTTTGAGATTTTTGGATATTATGATTCTAATTTTATAGGATGTAGGGTGGATAGAAAGAGTAGTTCTGGGACTTGCCAATTCATAAGACAATCTTTAGCCTCCTAGTCTAGTAGAAATAAAATTTTATTACGCTTTCTACTGCTAAAGCCGAGTACATTATCTTAAGAAGTTGTGTCCCAAGTCCTTTTATTGAAGCAACAAATTCTGGATTTAGGATTACTTATAGGCATAATTTTAATGCTTTGTGATAACACTAGTGTCATCTGCATCTCTAAGAATCCTATCCAACATTTCAGGATCAAATCCATTGACATGAGACATCACTTTATTAGATATCATTTAAGCAAAGGAGACATTGAGTTCCACCATATGGCAACTGAGAATCAACCAGCTGATATCTTTACAAAACCAGTGGCTTTCAACACATTCAACATCTTAAGGACCATATTAGGTGTGATTGACATAAATGCATGAGCTTGATGCTTACTGAATTCTAATTTTTATATTTTTTGATCTTTTATTTGTTGTTTCTTTTCTTTCTTTTATTTCTGACTTTTATTTTGTCTTTAGTTTTAATTATTAATCTTTATTTTTTCTTTCTTTCATAATTTCATTTCTATTATTTTAGTTTTCTTTCTTTTTCTTTTTTTTGTCACTATTGAATTAATATTTTATGTATTATTTTTGTTTTTTAAAAATTGTAGTTAATGTTTGATATCCCTAAATCAGTTAAAGGGAGAAACACCGTTGATTATTTCTCTTCCTCTAACTTCTTTTTGCGGCATAATTTTCTTTTCAAATTAACAAATAGACTTTATTATTGTGATCTTTTCTATCTTGCTATATTAATCTATCTTTATAAATAATGTTCAATGTCTTTAAATTACTTTCAAGCTTTCGTAATCTTATTGTTATATTTATTATAAGAATTTGATTATGCTTTATGGTTTACTCTTTCTTATTTTAGTGAGTGAGTTTTTTCTCTAATATCTAGAAGAAATTCTCACAATTGAGAGTATTTAAAAGTTTCAAAAGGAATCTAACTTGCAAAAATGACAAGTGTTGAGATAGTTGCAACTTGGTTTTTTAATTGTTGATATTCTTACAACATGTATGATTTTGATGATTCCAAATATTATTATTTTAATTATAATTTCTCATAATATATTTTGGATATATTATTTTATTATTTATGTGTACTAATATTTCAGGGAATTCATACTCCAGATTATTGAAGACTTCAAATCAAATTAGATTAGAGTTCATTGTAAATGAAGTCTATATTTTTCATTTTATTGAGTCTGAGAGAGTATAATTGTAATTGAGTAACTGTGCATACACATACTGGGGAAGTGTTTAAAATTATAATTTTTTAAACTAATCATAATGTACAAAGTTATTTCATACGGGATAATTTATTCAGTTATTTTTCCCTTCAAGCAGCCAAATGAAATGAAGGTAGAAAGTTTTTCTAAGTATGGTTCATACTGTACGAAGCTACCTTCATAGATACGCCGTCCAGAGTATAAATTGGGCGGGTCCCTTTTCATCCCAATGAATTTAAAGTTTTTTTGAACTAAAATTACTGTATGATGTCATCTTCATACGTATGCCATCGAGCGTATAAATTGGACAGCTCCCTTTTCATCCTGATGAACTTGAAAAATTTTTGAATGGTTCGTTCGATATGATGTCGGGTTCATACGTACGCCGTCCAGAGTATGAATTGGATGGGTCCCTTTTTATACTGAAAAACTTGAAAATATTTTGAATTGATTATACTGTATGATAACCCATTCGTACAAACATCGTTCAGAGTATGAAAATATGGAGTCCCTTTTCATCCCGGCGTAGATAAAAAATTTTCTAATTGTTTGTATATTATAGATTCATGCTAGAAGATCATCGTGTATGAAAACATTTTGTATAGATTCATAATAGGTTCATATGCAATAGTTTTTGAATTGTTTGTACGTATGAACATACGATCGTACTGTAAAATCATACACGCTCAAAATGGAAAATTTTAGTTTTCTAGATGGTTTTTGGTATCGTTCATATAAAAGGTCCTTTAAAACTAACATGAAAAGAGTTGTTCTTCATGATTTTTCAAGGGAAAGTGAACGAATGATAGTAAGAGAGTGTTTGAGAGAGATTTTTTACAAGTGGTGTGGGAAGGGTTCACAAGGTTACTGAAAGGTAAGGATCTCTTTGTGTTTTTGGTTACAACTCTGCTTTTCTTCTTTGTAGTTGCTTGTGACAAGATCTTTAAAGAAGATCTGGTACTCTGCCGACACTTAGAGGGTGTGAAATGATGATGGTACTCTATTAATACTTGGAGGGTGTGAAAGGACAACGATTCTCTATCAAAACTTGAAGAGTGTGAATAGATGATGATTCTCTGCTGACACTTGGAGAGTGTGAAAGGATGACGGTTCTCTACCGCACCAAGGATTAGTGGAAGAGAGGTTTTATAAAGGCTTCTCTACCTTCCTATGGGGGCAAAATGAGAGTCACTTTGGTAATAATGCAATAACTGAAGAGGGAGTCTTCAGGGAGTGGATGTTGGTCGTGTTTGATAGAACCACTATAAATCTTTGTATCTTTTTATTTTCCATATTTATTTAATACAATTTTTTTTACTGTGGTTGAAAAGCATACTTTAATTTAAAATCAAATTGCTATAAAGTTTTATAACAATTTTTTATTAAAAATCCAAGAGAATTTTTAAATTACAAATTCACCCCCCTCTTAATTAGCCTTGGGACAATAGCTTAGGTTTAACATTCTATACGAAATCAACAAGGGGTATCAGAGTTTTGTTTTAAAACTATAAGTATAGACTACTTTAAAAAAAATGATAATGGCTACTTTTGGAAACCGAAACACACCTGAAGGATATTCGATCACCAGATCTCTATTATTTAACAATATCCTATTCAAGTTTTTGAAAACATACATGTCAACTTCTCTTCATTCGCTTGATTATCGCATGTGAATTTAAGTTTAGGAAGGGCATACTAGGCCAACTGAACTTATAGATGACATTAGAGTTAAAATACCTTTTGCTGACTGGACAATAAAAGAATGTGACTTAGCACAACTAAATGCAAAATATTTAAATAGTTTCTTTTGTGCACTTAAGCCTGCAGATTATATGCGGGTTTCTATTTATAAAAGTGGAAAGGACATTTGGGATAGGCTTTGTATTACTTATAAAGGGACTATTGAAGTAAAGTAATTTAGATTAAATATCTTATTACATGATTATGAATTATTTTGCATGAAACCTAATGAATCAATTTCTAAAAGTATACAAGATTTACTCAAATAGTTACTTCTTGCATGTATTAGGTAGGGAACTAAGAAATATTAAAATGATTAATAAAATTCTTCATTGTTTGCCTACTGCTTCTTATGCTAAAATAACTGCAATTATAGAGTCTAAGGACTTAAATATTTACTATGTTGATAATCTTCTTGGATCACTAATTTCTTATAAATAAGGAGTGAGTCAAAGGAAGATTGATGCAGGAGAATAGCAAAAGGAGAAGAACATAGCACTAAAAGTGAATAATTTAGAGAGTGATCAATCACAGCCTGAGGATGAGGATAACATTGTCTTGATGATAAGGCAATTCATGAGTTTTCTTAAAATGAAGTAGAGGAGATGCCAGCAGTGGAACAAAGGTAAATTTCATAAAATTGTTAAGATTTTTAATGATGTAATTTTTTATGAATGTAGGAAACCTGGATATATAAAATTAGACTGCCCTAATCTTAAACCCACTCCTAGCAAGGAGAAGATAGAGAAGAAAGGAAACGTGAAGAAGGGCAAGAAGAGATTTCAGAGAGCTTTTTAGGCGAACTCAGCTTCAGATTCATCAGAAATATAAGAGTAGGAAGTCACCAACCTGTATTTAATGGCTGATAATCTTGATCAGTCAGATCAAGAAGAGGTATGCAACTTAATCTATGATTAATTATTTGAAGTTTTAGAAGGAATACATACTATATATAGAAAAGTCAAGAAAATGCATGTTAGATTGAATCTAGAATTATAAGAATTACAAATGGAGCATGAAACCCTTAGGAAAGATCACACATTAATTGACAACAACCATATGAGCTTATTAGATGAATTTGATTATTTGAATAAGCAAAATGATCATTTAAAATAATCCTATACTAAATTATAAAAAGAATTTAAAGATTTTAGGGATGAATCTCGGAATAGGGAAGACTATTTAAAATATGATATTAATGTGTTAGATGATATAAACACATTTTTAAATTAAAAGTACAAGCTCTCAAGAAAAATAGGATACCTCTCACACTTGAAGATTATACTAATCCTTTTTTGAGGTCAAAAATTTTATAACCTAAAAAGAGACAAATTTATTATCGGAGATTGATTTCTTTTCCTGGAGTTAAATATTTTGTATGTGAGATGATTGGACATATATCACACACTTATACTTTACATAGAAAAACTCATTTAGTGTGAAGATCTAAGATGCATCAAACAAGTCATATCATACATGCATCTAGTTGTAGTTTACCAAAAGGAGAACCCAAACTTATTTGGGTTCCTAAGTTTAACATTTGATTATTTTATAGATACACTCTCATATAAGATATCATGAGAGTGATTGGTACCTGGACAAAGCATATGACCGAATAAACTATATAATTTATGTCACTAGAAGCCAAGAATAAAGGCAAGGTTACACTGATATATAATACCACTAGGAAAGTAGTTGGCACAGGTATGATCGAAAACCCGAATAATTTTTCATAGAGAATGTTTTACTTGTATAAGGCTTAAAGCATAATCTGTTAAGTATTAGTCAGCTATATAACAAACGTTATAGTGTTAAATGTTTTTCTCACTAGGTACATATTAAGCCTTATACAAGTAAAACATTCTCTATGAAAATAGGTGAAGGATTACCATTGTGATTCAAGTCGACTAGGAAAATAGGTGAAGTCCTAATTTCATTCCAATAAGGATCTTATAACTAGTAAACCATTGGAGATTATTCATATGGATCTTTTTGGATCGGTTAGCACTGTAAGTCTAGGTGGGAAGGTATACAGATTTGTGATAGTTGATGATTTCTCAAGATTCATGTGGGTTAAAATTTTATTTTATAAGAGTAAATAATTTGAGTAATTTAGAGATTTTTTTACTTAGATTCAGAGGAAATTAGGGTGTCAAATTTTGACAATTCAAAGTGATCACGGAGGTGAATTTAAAAATAGAAAATTTGAGGATTTAAGTAAGGAACTTGGAATTTATCATAATTTTTCTGTACCTAAGACCCCTTAGAAAATTGGGATAGTTGAAACAAAGAATAAAACATTTATTGAAATCGCTAAAGCCATATTTGCATAATATACACTTTCTAAATATTTTTGGGCTGAAGAAGTTAGCACTACATGTTATATTCTGAATATGGTGAATATAAGATCTAAATTAAATAAAATACCCTATGAGCTTCTTAAGGGGAGAACACCTAACTTGTCACATTTACATTTTTTTGGATGTAAGGTGTTCATACATAATAATATAAAATCTTCTTTTGAAAAATTTGATCCAAAATCAAATGAAGGAATTTTTCTTGGTTACTTTTGTGTTGAAAAATTGTATAGAATATTTAACAAAAGAACTTTGGTAGTTGGGGTGACCACATATGTTGTATTCGATGAATCTAGCATTTTGGAAGAGCCAAGTTTGGAAGAGGATGATATAGAAAAAAACTCCTAAAGGATTAAGAGAATTAATTTGGATGAAAATTTGGAATAAGAAAATCCTTTGCCTAGAGATTTTAAATTTTCTAAAACTACCCTAAGGAATTGATTTTAGGTGAACCAAGTGAGGGTTTTAGGACTAGGCATGGTCTTAGGAAAGAAGTCAATCATTCTCCCTTTATTTCAACAATAGAACCCACAAATATAATTCAAGCACTTTTGAATGAATTTTGAATTTTGACAATGTAAGGAGAAATAAATCAGTTTGTAAGGAATGATGTTTGGGAATTGATTGCAAGGCCAAATGATCAAAGTGTAGTTGGACCTAAGTGGGCATTTAAAAATAAAAAGAATGACTCAAGAATTGTTGTTAGAAATAAGACTAGATTGGTGGCTAAAAGATATAATCAAATTGAAGGGATTGATTTTGAGGAGACTTTTTCCCTTGTAGCAAAACTTAAAGCATTTAGGGTTTTGTTAGTCTTTGCCTGTTTTAGAGGATTTAAATTGTATCAAATGGATATTAAAAATGCCTTTTTGAATAGGATGATTCAAGAGGATATTTATGTTGAGCATCTTCCAGGTTTTCAAAATTCAAAATTTCTTAATCATGTTTTTAAATTAAAAAGGCATTATACGAATTGGGACATGCACCTAGGGCTTGATATGAGAGGTTAAGAACTTTCCTATTAGAGAGATATTTTAAAAAAATAAGTGTGGATAACACTCTCTTTTTGAAGAAATTGGAAAACAAAATACTATTATTCAAATTTATATTGATGATATCATTTTTTGATCTACTAATAAAAATCTTTGAGATGATTTTTCTAAAATAATGAGTAGTGAATTTGAGATGAGCTTAATGGGAGATCGTAGTTATTTTCTTGGTTTTAGCATTAAGCAAATTAAGGAGGGAATATTTCTTAGTCAGTCGAAGTATGTTAAGGAAATCCTCAAGAAGTATGAAATGGATAATGCTAAACTAGTAAGTACACCAATGAGTTCCTCAGTTCAGTTTAATAAGGACCCAAAGAAAAAATCTATTAATTAAAAGCAATTTAGATGAATTATTGGATCTTTGCTTTATTTGACAGCTATCAGACTAGATATTATGTTTAGTATTTATTTGTATGCTAAATTTCAATCAGATCTAAAAGAAGCACATTTAACAACAATAAAATAGATTTTGAGATATCTTTTGGGAACTCAGAACTTAGGGATTTAGTATCTTAATTACAGCTCTTCATTTGAAATTATTAGATATTCAGATTCAAATTTTGTAGGTTGTAGGGTTGATAAAAAGATTATATCTAAAACTTATCAATTTATAAGAAATTCTTTAGTTTTTTAGTCCAGTAGAAAAAAAATTTTGTAGCCTTATGTACTACTTAAGCTGAATATATTGCCTTAGGAAGTTGTGTGACAGAAGTTCTTTGGTTAAAATAAAAGTTCATTGATTTAGGATTTTTAATAGGCACGATTCTAATTTATTGTGATAACACTAGTTCCATTTGCATTTCAAAAAATCCTATTCAAAATTCTATAACCAAATATATAAACATAAGGCATTATTTCATTAAGGATCATGTAGCCAAAGGAGAATTTGAATTGAATAATATTTCAACTGAAAACCAACTTGCAGACATTTTTACAAAGCCACTAACTTTTGATATTTTTAACATATTAAGAATATGGTTAAGTGTGATTGATCTTAGATCTTAGATAAAATCTTCTGCAAACTTGATATGTTTCCTATGTGTGTTTTTTGTTTTTGTTTATAAATGTTCTTATTTGTGTGTGATTTTTATTTTTTTTTTATTTTTGTGTTTAGTTTGTTTTAGGACAAGTATCATTTATTAAGTTATTTTCTAGTTTTTATGATGTTTTTTCTAAGTGCTTCAATCTTATTATATGAAATTATTTTCATATTGTTAAAATTCTATAGCATGTCAATCATTGTTTTGGAGTGAATGCATAAAATTTTTGATTTTTTGACATAAATCGTACTTTACGATAATGTCATCATCCTATATGATATGTATATATTCATTTGCACGTATATAGATGATTATCTAGGTAGAATCAGTTATTATAACTGATCTTACGTACGAATAAAACTTTCGTCTGTATGATCCACGTGTCATTTTCTGTGGGGGATGAACCTAACCATCCTTAAAATGATATTAAATAACTAATCATCCCGGACAAACACTTGTTCATCAGTATAATCGTATAGTCAAAAAGTCTGTACGAAAGGACCCATCGTAAATTGTGTGTTTATAAAAAGTCATTTCATTTTGGACGTTATCGTTTGTCCATATGATTTTTTTTTTCATCCTATATGATCTCACGATTGTACATAAAAATTTATTTTTTTACTGTACGAACATTTTTCTTTAAATAGGAGGGCTTTAGAATTCATTTTCATTCACTTCCAAACCCTCCTTGAATCTGTCTAGATGTACCAACCTAGGAATAACAAGTTCTAGCAAGGGCTCTAGAGTTTCTAAGGGATCACCATCCAGGGGTGGGGATGACAACTTTTTTTCTAGAGATAACGAGGATTTCTTTTATAGGTTTATAACATCTAAAATCACTCCTTCAAGACTTCTGATTCAAGATGATATCCACTTTTTTGTTAGGCCTGTATTTGCTTCAACCCAATTCTCCTTCATTCTGACTTTGATCTATGCTTATCATAGAGAGACTTTACTATTTCTTTATAAATATGAGATTCAGTGAGGATGAGAGTTGGATAACATCATTTATAAAAAAGAAACGGGTGGAAATCACTAAGGAGGGTCTAGGAACCTTTCTATATTTAAGGTCTCATGGGACTAGAGCCAACACATTAACCTCTAAATATGATTATGACTGGTCTAAAATAAATAAAACTCTTAGAAGTGTAACTCAAGTTGGTCACTTGGCTAGATTCTACACTTTAAATCAAAATACCAGGGTCATCCAGCATGTCTTAAGGACTTAAATCATTCCTAAGGCTGGTGATCACATAAACATTACTCCTCATCTATCCACCATTACCTATTTAATCATGGCTACATAACCAATTAATGAGACCCAAATAATCTTGGATTACATTCATAACCTTTATGAGATTGGGTTTCCTTCTCATAAAAGGAAGAAAGATATTGCTCTAGGACATTTAGTGACCTATATTTTGGAAAGAAGTGCAACATTATTCATCCTGATACTCCCACTGAATTGACAATATTCTTCACCGATGCCTCTTTTCGATCTCTTTTTGGAAGGAATGAGAGTTCAAGTGAGGATATTGAGGGAGAAGGGGGAGCACCTACACTTGCTCAAGGACCTGACTTTTAGGAGATGGTCCAATGATTTGATTAGTTAGAGAGTCATTTTGATTAATATTTTAATCAAATTTAGACTCACTTAAACTAGCAGGATGCATAGTAACAAAAAGATATTAGGTGGATCCAAGGCTAGTTTGACTCGGTGAACATGAATGTATCTATGATGAATAGCTATTTCTTAGTCTTTAACCAGCCTCCTCCTCTAGACCAGGGTCCTCCAGAGTTTTAGATGTACTTCTTCATAGTTGCTTTTGCCAGTTCTTTCCTGATGATGTTAGTATTTATTTCATTTTGTAGTACTTATTGTTTGTTTAGATTTGTGTTGATGTTGTGATGTTTAGAAGTTATGTTATTTGATATCAATGACTTTAATGTATCAGATCTTTATTTGATATTAATAAAATTGTCATATTTTATTTAGTTATTTTTATTCCTTGTTTGAAATGTGAGTTTGTCTAGTGGTGGTGGTGGTGGCAGTTGAAAGAAACTAGAAAGAGTGGAAAACTACTCTTCAAACTGAGCAATATCCTCTGCATGCTACTGCTTCTATGCAGCAATGTAGGACTTGAACCGTATCTTCCACCAATTGGATCGCTTCACCGACTGATCCAGCTAAGAGTTCTGGCAGAGTGAAGTAGGTGCAGGAACATGTGCAAGAGTTGCCTCCTTCTCAACTCCCTCAGTTTCGTCGTGTCTCGGGTGGAGATGAGTACTATGAAGAATGTGGAAGGAGTTGTTTGAGTAAAAGACATGATGAAAGTTTGGTGGGGCAGGATATTGGAGGTTGTATTTGGATTTCAGGACATAGGTAATGATGTGTCCTAAGGCAAGATTAGGCTTCCTCTTATGTCCTAAATCTATAATGCTCATTAGGTGCTCAATATATCAAAAAATGAGATCAGTGGCATTAAATTCATGATGGGCCAAGATGTAGAAAGTGGTGATCGAAAGGAGTGGAGTGATGTCAAGGTGATCACCATCTTTTGGAAGGGCGAAGGTATGAAGAACATGTTAGATTATCTAAACTTCTTTGAGTATGTTGTTAGACTCTCCAACGTGATAGGAAGCATTAATATTCGTCAAAAAGTGATTGGCCGGAGCCCAGTCATAGTCGGGATCTTGACACAAGAGGTGGAGTTTGTCTCCTGTGGTGGACACTGTAAGAGCTCTTAAAAGTCTTGGTATATGATTTGTATAGGACGCCTATTAACATAGAACTGAAGAGCGATGAAGGATGAATTGATGCAAATGCTAGCAAAGAATTTGAATAGCAACTTAAAATTGAATGGGATGGTAAGAGTAAGGAGAAAGGTAAGAGATATGTGTGCAAATAAGTCGAGGACAGGATAAGAGAGTATGTGAGGGTTGACAATCCAGGAGATAGTGATCCCGATCATCTTGTATTGCTGATAAGCGGCTTGATTGGCCACCTCAGTGAACCGAGGGTCAAGATTGGCCCTTGAGGAGATTTAAGAATGCATTCTAGATCTCTTCCCTCCATCCATGAAAATAAGAAAATAGAGAAACCAGGGAGTGCAAGAAGAAAGAAGAGGGCTTGGGTGAGAAAAAATATTTATAATCCATGGTTTTTAAAGAGTCGGATAGATCATCTAGGATGATCGTAAAACTGCCGGGATGATCAGGTAAAATAATTGCATCCGGGACGATTAGTAAAAAAGGCGGTGATATCGTCCAGGATGATTTGATATCATTTGGGATGATAAAACACAGGCGATAATCCCAAGGAGTTATTCCGATCGACTGTTAAAAAAGTATATCATCCAAGACGACTAGGTTGATCGTCCAGAATGATCAACAATAATTGATCGTACCAGCTGAATTAGAGTCGTATAATGAACATACTACTCGGATCATCCAAGACAAATAGGTGGATCGTCCAAGATGATCACCAATAATTAAGCAGAAAATATGAATATCGTCCAAAATGAGGAGGATCGTCTAGGACAAAGAAAAAATAAATTGAAATAGAAATGATCGGATCGATCAGGATGATAATAAATCATCTAGGATGATCATAAGCAGAGTAGTCAAATCAGCCATTAGATGGAATTTCATGGGTGGATTGATAAGATCATCTAGGACGATATAAGTATCATCGAGGACGATGTCATAAAAAGTTAAAATTCAAAGAATTAATGGGGTTGACCAAAGAAGGCCCAAAAACACAAAAACTAATAGCAAAATTAAAATTAAAAATAAAATAATGAGAAAGGCAATAGAAATTAAAAAAAATAATGAAAAATAAGTTTTTTTATCAAAACACAAATATGATAAAATCTCCATGTGGTTAAATTAAAAATTTATTAGAATCAAATGAGTTAACATCGTTAAAATCTAAAAAATGGTAGAACAACCGATCCTGTTAGCCCTAGCTCAGACCTCTCCCAGGGCAAATCATCTTTTGAAAGTAAAGATCTAACTTTGAAAATTAATTGGATAAGAAAAAGAGATCCATTTAAAACTTGGTTCCAAAAAAATGTATCAAAGTAATTAGCCACAATCTCGAATTTCGATATCAAGTCTTTAAAAAAATATCAAGTAACACATAAATTCTTCTAAGATTTAAAAGTTTGAAAGAGAAGAAAACTTGCTTTTGGTAGGCTCATTTTATGCTTCTTATCAATTGATTGTTTCTCTTTGCAAATCTTTTGATTTTTGATACACTTTGTGTATCTTTTAATTTGGCGTTATTACGCATCTTTTGATTTGGCGTCATTGGCCACTTTTTTTTTCTTTTGGGGCTCATTTTATGCCCTTGTCATTTTTTGTAAGTAAGATCTCTTTTTAACAACTCTTAAATACTCTCATATGTGGGTATAACTTCCAGATATTAAAGAAGAAAAAAACTCACTCTCTAATACAAGGAATAATAAACCACAAAATAGAATCAAAATCATATGATTAAAATAATGACAAGATTACAAAAAATTTGAAAGTAATATAAAGACTTTGAACATTATAAATATAAGATATATTATTTTAGCAAGATTGAAAAGATCTCAATCGCAAAGTCTAATTGTTAATTTAAGATAGACTTTTGTTTAGAAAAAAAAAATTACACCACTAAAAGAAGTTAGAGGAAGGGAAACAATCAACGGTGTTTCTCCCTTTAACTGATTTAGGGATGTCAAATATTGACTACAAATTTTTAAAAACAAAAATAAGGTATAAAATATCATTTCAATAGTGATCACAAAAAAAAAAAAAAAAAAACTAAATTGACAGAATTAAAACACGAAGAACAAAAGCAAGTAGAAAGTGAAAAAACTAAATTTGAAATAAACAAAAGAATAGAAAAACAACAACAAATAGAAAGGAAAGAAAGAAAAATAAAAACAAATAATAGATTAGAAAATATGCAAATCAGAATTTATTAAGCAGCAGAATTATGCAATTAAGAGCCATGAGCCTCCATTGTCCATGTACCATATGCTCTCAAGAGGCCTTTTATGAGATCAAGCCTGCAAAATCATCAAACGTCAGATTTAGGAACCAAAAAAAGTTTGGGTCTCTTCTTATGAAAAGAAGAATGCAATGCATGTGTATTATGTTATGAACCATGAAATTTGGGTCTCCACACCCAATGTGTACTATGGTGAATAGTGCTAGTGTGTGAAATGTGCCCTAGCATGCCACATGAAAGCATCTAACACCAAGAAAAGGATTTACTAATCTGTTTGGGTTATAATGCCTCTTCCTTAGTTTTAGCTTTAGATCAAGTGTAGGTGTAGTCATATTTTCCCCAAGTGCATTTAATTCTGCTTTAAATATTGAGTTAGCACTTCCTAAATGGCATTATCAACTCGCAAATAGTGCTCAATGTGCTAGGATTCATCAATATATTTCTTAAAATCTGATTCAAGTGAAGTGAATGACACTTTCAATGAATCATGCATAGTAACAAACTCAAAGTGCTTTTTATTCAATTCATCAAACTCATTAAGTAAAGACATGTGATTGCTATTAATTTGGAGGTGATTTTTAAGCAAAACTTCATGCACTTTTTGTAAATTTAAAAAATCCAATTTCAAACTAGCATGCAATTTCTTAAATTTCCTATATGATTCATGAATTTGTTCAGAAACTTCAAGAAATTTTTTGTAGGTTAGTTCACATACCTCTTCTTGATCAGACTGACCAAAATTATCATCCACCATCAAGCACAAGTTTGAAGTCTCCTCTTCAGCTTCAATCTCAGAGAAGTTAGATGCAAAATCTGCCCAGAACACCTGAAACTGCTTCTTATCCTTGTCCTTTCTGAACTTGGGTTTCTCCTCACCCTTCTCCTTGCTTGGGTGAGCCTTAAGTATAGGATAATCAGCTTTAACGTGTCCCAATTTTCTGCATTCAAAATAGATTGTATCATTAGAACTCTTAAAATTTTCACTACCTTTAACTTTACTCCACTTGTGATGGTTCTTATGCTTCTTCCTTAGAAAGCTTTTGAATTGCCTCATGATCAAGGTAACATCATCGCTTTCAGACCCGAAACAATCAGTGTCTGTGTCGTTGGCCTTCAGCGCCATAGTTTTATCCTTCTTTTTCTCACCTGTATCAAGATTTCTTTGATTCACCCCTTGCTCATAAGCTATAAGTGTTCCAAGTAAGTTATCCATCGAATAAGTATTCAAATCTTTAGACTCAGTAATTACAGTAATTTTAGCATCAAAGGAAGAAGGTAAACATTTCAAAATTTTATTAACTTTTTCATAATTTATGAGTTCTCTTCCTGAAGCATGTAGTGAGATGACAATTTGAGTAAATCTAATATACATATCAGAAATCAATTCAGAAGGTTTCATATAAAAAAATTCATAGTCATGCAATAAAATATTCAAGCGAGATTTCTTAACTTCATTATTGCCTTCGTATATAATGTGTAATTTATCCCAATTTTTTTTGTCAGTAGTGCACGTGGATACTAACATATAATCTTTAGAATTTAAAGCACAGAAAAAATAGTTTAACAAATTAGCATTCAATTGAGCATTGATTTGTTCTTCCATACTCCATTGATTAAAAGGAATATCTATTTTAATTCCATCTATAACATAATGATATAAAATAACCAGTTAAAATCATTTGTCACATTCGGTAATCAATTGATTGTAGGAAAGTAGGAATTTTTCAAAAATCAAAAGTAATATTTCAAATAAAGGTGGCCAGGTGATTGAATAACCTTCCACAGTATTACGATTACAAAATTAGCCATTGATATTTTTCAAAAAGTTTTCTAAAACTTTATTTTTGGATCTCACTATGATACTACTTGAAAGTTCGTTAGGATGTTAAGCCCTCATGTATTAGCCCAAGGCTAACTAAGAGGGGGGGCAGGGGTGAATTAGTATTTTAAATTTTTTTTAAAGCAAAGCACAGTGAATTAGTATTTTAAATTTTCCTCAATCAAAAACACAAACTTAAACCAAACTAAAATTCACCATAAAGAAAATCAAAGTGCATAAATTAAATGTGAAAAAAATAATAATAAATAACACAAATTTATATAGGTTCGGCAACCTGACCTACATCCACTCCTCGGAGGCGCCCTCTGAGTATTGCACTAAACTTAGTGTCTCTCCTTTTGACCCCACAGCAAGGTGGAGAAGCCTCTACAAACATCCTTTTCATCGATAGTAGTGAGGGAGAGAACTTGACTCCTTTTATTTCCTCCTGAAGCAGGTAGAGAATCCGACTCCTTTCTCTTTCTCCTGAAGCAGGCATAGAACCTCAATCAATTGCTGAAGTAGCCTCTCTCGACCCCCCAAAGAACTAGGGACGATGACCAGAGAAGACGACTTGAATCCTTGCTTGGAACAACCTTTGTGAAACCCCTCACAAACTCTCTCTCATAAGATCCTCTCTCTCTCCCCCTTAATCTCCCTCTCCTCTTAGCTCTTTCAGGTCAAGACATCAGTAAAAGATAGATTCTTGGTTAAATAAGAGGTCTTATATAGAAGATCTTCAGAAAAGCTCTTAATTGCAATAAACAGATATTATCATCCAGGACGATATGAATATCATCCTATACGATTAATATAAATTTAGCTCAATCATCCAGGATGATTTGGGACGATCAGAAGATAATTTATTCATATCATCCAGGATGATAGTATATCATCATGTATGATTAGTTTAATCTGTCAAATATCATCCAGCACATCTCCCTAGATGGATCTCTGGATGATGAAAAAAATGCTTTATCGTCTAGGATGATCTCACGATTGTCTAGGATGATTAGTACAAAACTATAAATATCATCCAGAACATCACCTTGAATGGATGTCTAGATGATGCATAATTGACTAAATAGTCTGGGCTAATCTCACGATCGTCTGGGATGATTAGTTCAAAACATCACATATCATCTAGAATATCACCCTGAATGGAACCAGGTCAATTGTACACCATCTAGGAAGAACTAAGGTTTGTTAACTGATCATCCTAGATGATTTTGTGGTCGTTCAAGATGATATTATCAAGCAATCAAATCTTAATTGCTTTCCTTAATTACTAGATTAATTTAGGCGTAATTGTGCTGTATTGTCCAAGATGATATTTAAAAATAAAAAGATGCCTAAATAGATATGGAGGCTGATTCTTTTTTATTTGAGCATATCATCCTAAAAGATACTAATATCATTCAGGAAAATTTGCTTAATTATAGCTGCCTTAACCAAGATGCCCTAATTACGGTTTCTATTTTTAACTTGTTATCTAGGATAATTTTTGGATCATCCCGAACGATGTGATCAAAATAGAAAACTCTAATCAACCAGACAAAATTTTTTCTCAAGTGTGTGTGCACAAGGTTACTTAGTATCAGGAACCACATCATTTATAATTGACTCAAGAGAGGGTAAAAGACATAAAATGTACATTACAGGCTGACTCAATCTTAATTTACCCAATCTTGAGCTGGCTCAATTTGCAATTTGATCTTATGGACCTGAAACATTAGTAGGTAAGGCAGTAGTAGAAAAACAAAAATATTTTCTATCATCAAAATTATATTCCCTGAAATCAGATTCACAACAAAAGATTCTTAAATAGCTTGATGCTGGGATTATTTATCCTATTTCTGATAATTTTTGGGTTATCCCTATTCATTATATTCCTTAAAAAAGATAATTAACTATCATAATAAATGAGCATAATAAACTTATACTCACAAGATCTGTACATTTTGGAGGATTTGCTTAGATTATAGGAAATTAAATAAATCCACTAGAAAAGATCATTTTCCCTAGCCTTTTCTGATCAAATGTTAGATAGGTGGGCAAGGCATCCATTTTATTTTTTTTAGATGGATATTCTAGATATCATCAAATCATTATTTCATAAAAGGATCAAGATAAGACTACCTTCACTAGTTCTCAAGGAACTTTTGGTGTTAGAAGAATGTCTTTTGGTTTTTGTAATGCTACTGTTACTTTTCAAAGATGTATAATGTCTATCTTTTCAAACTTAATTGAGCATGGTATTAAAATTTTCATGGATAACTTCTCTGTATTTGACAATACATTTGATTCTTGTCTTAAAAATTTAATCTCTATTTTGAAAAGATGTGTAGAAATAAATTTAGTGATAAATTGGGAGAAGAGTTAATTCATAGTAACTGAACGCATTATTTTTGGTTATAAGATTTCTAAGAAAGGATTAGAGATAAACACTGCAAAAATTCAAGTGATAGAAAAATTATCTCCTATAATTCTGCTAAAGGCATTAGGAGTTTCTTAGGTTATGCATTATTTTATGGGAGATTTATTAAGGACTTCTATAAAATTTCTAAACCATTATGTTAATTATTGGAGAAGGATGTTCCTTTTATGTTTAATTTTACATGTTTTAATGTCTTTAATATTTGAAATAACACTTGATTACTACTCCATTTATTATTGCTACTAATTGGCTTTACCATTTATAGTGATGTGTGATGGCAACAACATTATTAGGGGTGTGATTCATGGACAAAATAGAGGAAAGAAATTTCATGTCAATTTTTATGCTAGCAAAGCTTTAAATTTTGCACAATGTAATTATATAACTAATGAAAAAGAATTACTAGCCATTATTTTTATTTTTGATAAATTTAGGTCATACTTTATTGGCACCAAAGTAAATGTGTATACTGATCATTTTGCTATCAAATATATTATAGCAAAGATATATGCTAAACTTAGATTGGTTAGGTGGATTCTAATGTTACAAATATTTGATGTGGAAAATTTTGACATAAAGCATACTAAAAATTAAATTGCTGATCATCTATCTAGACTTTATATTGGAAAGCATGCAACAAATGAGGGTGAGATTAATAAAAATTTTCTTGATGAACAATTATTTGCTATTCATTTGAACAAATCACCTTGGTATGCTGACAATGTTAATTTATTGTTAGTAGTATATTTCTTGTGATTTATTGCTAATTTAAAATAGGAAGTTTCTACATGATATTAAATTTTATTTTTGGGATGAACCTTATTCAAATTATGATAAGATGTGTCCTTGAACAAGAAAAAAGACCAATTATTAATGAGTGCAATGATTCTCATTATAGGGGAAGTTTTGGAGGTTTTTGAACTACTTATAAAATCCTTCAATCTAGATTTTTTGGCCTACTCTATTCAAGAATATAAATGAATATATTAAGTAATGCGATTATTGTCAAAGAGTAGGAAATATTTCAAAAAGAGTTGAAATTCCTTTAAACTATGTTTTGGAAATATAAATATTTATTAATTGAGAATTGGATTTTAAGGGACCTTTTGTGCCATCTCATGTAAATCAATATATTTTTATTGTTATAGATTATATTTCAAAGAGGATTAATGGTATGGTAACCTATAAACTGATGCTCTAATTATGTTCAAGTTTTTAAAGAAAAATATATTTTTTTAGGTTTGAAATGCCAAGAGTTTTAATCAGTGAGTAACAAATTCCTTTTGTAATAAAAGAGTAAAAATAGTTTTAAAAATATATGGGATTTATCATAGCATAACTACTGCTTATCATCTAGTTTTCAAATATATGTTTTTATATCATGTGAGTTTTTAGTGATAGCAAAATATTATTATGTTGATTACTGTTTCTCCTAACACATATTGGAAAAATCTTGTTTGAGTTGTTTCTGTGTACTAAAGTTTTAGGGATATCATACTCCAGACTACCAAGGATTTCAAGAAATATTAGATTAGGGTTTCTTGTAATTGAAGTTTGTACTTTTTCTCTTTTTATTGAGTCTGAGAGAGGTGATTGTAATTGGGTAATCATGCACATACACACTAGGGGAGTGAGTTAAAACTTGTATTTTTAAAACTAATCATACTGTACAATTCATGAATAATACTAGATGATTTGTCTAGAGTGTTCCTCCAAAAAGAAGTTAATCAAATCATGCCTTATAATTTTTCAATTGAACTATTCATATTGTACGAAGTTGGATTTATACAAATGATGTCTATAGTATAAAATAGATACATACTAGTTCGTCCCAAAAGAACTCATCATTTTCTGAATTGATTATATTGTATAAAATTATTTTCGTACAGATGACACCTAGAGTATGAAATGGGTGTGTACCAGTTGTCCATACAAACAAGTAAATTTTTTGAACTATTTGTTATGTATGAAATTATTTTTGTATAGATGATGTCCAAAGTATGAAATGGGCTCGTTCATTTTTGTACCAAATGAAGCATGATTTAGTTAAACTGATCGTACTGTATGAAATGAAGTTCGTACATAATGCCCACTAGTATACGAAATGCATTTTTGTACCAAAGGTTATGAGAATCATACCCGACGAACTTGTTCAATTTTGAACTGTTTATATAGTACGATATCAGTTCGTACATACGACTGATAGATTATGAAAAACATGTTCGCCTAGGATCGTACAAGGATTTTTTGAAATGTTCCTATGTTCGAAGTACGATCGTACTGTATGATCCAAGAAAATCAAATTGAAATTTTTAGTTTTCTAGATGATTTTTCTTATCCTTTCTATATAAGAGTCCTAGAAACTAACTAACACTAACTCCTACTGTGAATTTCTTTTAAGAGTGCACTTTGAGATTATCTGGGAGTGTCTTGGGATTGGAGAGTAAGAGATCTTTTGAGAGGGATTTTTGAGAGGATTTACAAGATTGTCTAATGGTGAAAATCTCTTGCTTCTTCTTCAAAGCTCTTTCCTACTTTTTTAAAGACTCTTGAAATAAGATTCATAAGAGATTTGGTACTTTGTTGACACCTGGAGGGAGTGAAAGGACACCGATACTTTATCGACACCAGGAGAGTGTAAAAGGACTTCGATTCTCTGTCATCATCAGAAGGGTGAGAAAGGATAGCAGTATTCTATCACATCGGGGATTGGTGGAAGAGAGGTTATTGTAAGAGCTTCTCTGCCTTACAATGGGAGCAAAAGGAGAGTCACTTTGGTATAGTGCAATACCTAAAGAGGGAGTCTTTTAGGGCATGGACATAGGTCTAGTTGGATCGAACCACTATAAAATTTTGTGTTCTTCTATTTTTATTTTTACTGCATTATTTTTCTGCACTTTTAATTCTGTGGTTGAAAATTTTATTTTGAGAAAATTTTTATTATGCTTAAGAAGAAAACTTAAATCAGTTTTCTAAAATTTTTAAGAGACTTTTTTAATTACCAATTCCCCCCTCTCTTAGTTAGCCTTGGGACAAATTTAATAGGTCTAACAACCTATTTGAACTATCACAAACTAGTTGTCAAGCTAAGATTAACAGTAGGGAGATTAAATGAATCTTGAAAAAACTGGTCAATTCTAATAGAAAGAATTTGATGATTAAATCAAATGATGCATTATGAACTTTTAGAATTACTTTTAAGACTCCTATTGGCATGAATCCCTATAAATTAGTTTTTGAAAGCTTGCCACCTTCCAGTAAAACTAGAGCACAATTCATTCAGAGCAATTAAAGATCTAAATTCTAATTTTGAAGGTATAAAAATAAAAAAGAACGTTGATATTGAGTTGATTGGAAGAAAATAGAAATAAAGTTTATGAAAATGTAAAGATTTATAAGGATAATGTTCAAAAGTGGCATTCGAGTAAACTTCATAAGAAAAAGATCACTTAGAGATATGATGTTTAACTTTTTAATTCTAGACTTTCATTTTTCCTGAGAAGATTATAATCCAGATGGTCAAAAACCTTTCACTGTAACACGAATATTTTCCTACAAAATTATGGAAATTGAGGAAAAGAAAAGCCTGCATGTTTTCAAAGTGAATGGCCCCAAATTGGAATTTATTTAGGAGGAGGTAATGATCGATTGTGAAATATAACTGAATTGGTTCATCCTAAAATAAAATCATTGGTATAGTCATGCTGAAGACTATAAACTTTGCTCTTACGCGAGGCAACTCACCTATGTCTTTAGTAATCTTGTAGTGATGGTTAGAGTGGTGCTTTTTGCACTAGTTATATTGTACTTTATATTATAATTTTATATGTATCATAAGTTTTTAACCTTTCTATCATTTATATGAAAACATGTGTATTTATTAATGTTTAGGTGTGTTGTTATTTACATTTGGTTAAATTCCCTTTATGCTTATTTTTTTTATCTTCTATTAATATCTTTGCATTTTGATTATTTAATTAACCCTAACAAAAATGATAATTTAAAATTATATAAAATTAGGATAATAATAAAATCTAAGATCATAATTCAAATGAATACTAAGAATAGAAAAATTAATAGTTAACTAACTTAGATCCTTTAAATTATTGACTTAACTTGAATTTATAATTTTGAGTTTTATACATTGACCTTTGAATTGAAGATGAATAATTAAAATTAAAGAATATATATTAGTAGATTAAAATTAAAAATCATAAGCAACCTAAATTTGGAATTAGCAATCTTATTAAATATTTATATTAAACTCATTAAGATCGTAAGAAGATTTTAAGCAAAACTGATATTCAAAATGAGTACTCAACAAAAATTAAAGTGAAAATATTTTAAAAAAGAAAAGAAAAGAAAGGAAGAAGAATGTGAGTACAATAAAAAAATTTTATCAGATAAAAGTGTAGAGTCTGACTATAATCTTATACTTAAATTCATAAAGGATAAGTTAAGAGAACTAGTAAAAATGCTGATGAACTTATGAAGTTCTAATTTTAACTACAAACACATATAATCTTCAAACTACATTATTCAATTCAGAATTCAAAAGTAAATGATTATATTTATAACCTTTAGATTCAAATTAAGTAATAATAAGGTTGATTAGTTTGGATATTTGTTAATAGTTTTCAAACTAGAATTGTAACTTTGTTCATTTCCACTACTTCTAAACCATAATATATTATCTTATATTTTAGTAATTTTAATTTATCAATTTTTATTTTTTGTTATTTGATTAAGTAGAATTGTAGATTTCCTTATTTGCTTGATGACAAGCAAGAGTTTAAGGTAGAGAGAATTTGATAAATCTAAATGACATATTATTTTATTAGTTTTATTTTTAGTAAAAATATGTTATTTTAGTTTTTTTTTTTGTAGAAAAAACTTAAAAAAGCAAAAAATTCTAAGTTGTAAACAACATCGTGACTTCTGATGAAATAACACCACAATGCTTCCTTTAACACCATTGAGGCACTTCAATTTTTATATTACAGTGCCGAGTTCTCTATTTGCATGCATGACAATAGCAACATAGGTAGCATCGCAGCATTATTAACACCGTAGTGTTATAAAGTTAGATTGGCGACATTGGATTATCTATTTCTAAATATCGTGATACCATAATTTGTTATGCCTTGGGGCTATTTTTGCTACCTGAGCAATGTAGTGCTCTAATGTCAACATCGCCACAACATTACACTTATAACTTCTAAGGTGATTGGGGCTATGGAGTAACCTATAGAATTGCAAAATGATTTTGAGCTCTATCAATCCCTAACATTACTTAGATTTTTTGTGATATAAAAATTATAAAAACCTCATCTAATATATGCAAGTATACATGTTGAATCAATTAATATATTGATATAGTAGAGCATTAATTTCATGAGAAAGATTTACTCATTAGGAAACACTAGTACTATCTACTAAAATTGCAATAATTATGCCACTTGATAAAAATTGATGTTGTGGAGATTCGATTACTTGCATAAAATTAGATAAAGATAATGTATACACTATGCAGATATAATGTTTTGGATTGATGAGAATAAATAACATATTTTTCCTAATGATTCACTTTTAATTGTGATGCTATTTAGAACATATGTATTTCTAGATCTCTGTCAAACTTGTAGGAATAAAGGATTCCACAGACTTCCTATGGTTATATCATCTCCTAAATAATTTAGTATATTTCATACCTTAAGCCTAGGTTTGATGCAAACTAATTCAATATTTATGTTATTCCTTCTTCCCTCCATTGAGTCCCTGCATTACACTTAATTTTAACAACATATATGACCACTATGTATATTAAATTAAGATATGATAATATTAAAAGCATCATTTTAATCATTTAAGGAGTAAGATAACTCATTAGTGCTACATGTGATATTTATATCATCAATCCAAAACTAGAAAACTTAGCCAGACATTGAGTAGAATTGAAACAAACTCATTTTCATTAATAGCATGATAGAAACAAGATATAAGAGACATATATTACTAGCATGGTTCAATGTATGTCATATATACTCCTGTTTAGTTACAGATTTGCTTCCATAAATATAATTTAAACACTCTAATGATAATATATGATACTTCTTTAAATTTTCTTAATTGTCATCCTCAGAAAAGTTCAGAGAAGCACTCTAAATTATACTAAAATTATCTAAGTGATTGAACTCTCTTATAAACATAATATAATGTCTATGATATAAAATAAAAAGTAGGCATCTAACACTACGACACTAGAAATATTAGCACTGTTTTGCCCAACAAATGAACAAATGCAATTAAGCTACTTTTTTTGTTATGTCGTGGCGCTTATTGACATAGATCAGCTACTTAGTAAACCGTTAAATAGTTTCAATGACAGATCATGTCATTGGGAAGTTAAAACTACTACACCACATCGCTACTAATTCTAGAACACCACAGTGTTTTAATAACAATTTTTGTGCTGAGGCATTATATTGTGTTTCACTGTGGCACTATCATATACAGAACATGGCATGGCTAAGCTTACCTTTTAATTCTGTAGAGCTGTCAGATAGATAAGTTGTCATTTTAATGTCGATATTCAAGTACTCTGACAGTGTTTTTGATGGTGCTGCAATATTGCTTGTTTCAACGCCGTGACATTATATAAAACTTAGAATTTTACACATTTTATGTATTTTTCCTACACAATAGAACTAAAATAACACATTTTTGCTAAAAATATAACACATAAAATAGCACATTATTTACACTTATCAAATTCTCATCGGATTAAATTTTTTCTTATCAACAAGTAAATAAATATATTGTAATTTTAATTAAATGATTAACCAAAGTAAAAAAATTGATAATTTAAAAATTTTAAAATATAGGATAATATATCACGATCTAGAAATAATAAAAATAAACAAAATTATAATTCTAGCTGAGAAAAAAATATTAGTAATTACACTAATCAATCACCTTTATTGTTGCTTAATTTGAATTTATAGGTTATAGTTTTAATTATTAGTTTTCGAATTTTAAAGTGAATAATGTAGCTTAATGATTAGACATATTTATTGTTAAAATTTAAACTTCATTAGTTCACCATCATTTGTACAAACTTTCTTATTTTATATTATCTAAATTTAAGTATAGGATTGAAATCAAATTTTAAGCTTTTAACTAATACCAATTTTGGAATGTACTCATTTTTTTATTTAGTTTTAGAACTATTTTCATAGTTCTTTTTCTCTTTAATTTATGAAGTACATATTTAATGATTTTTAATATCATTTTTTAGTTTTTTCTTCAAACCCTTTTTACAATCTTAATAAATTTTATAGAAAGATTAAATAAGATTACCAATTCTAAATTGTGTCTGCTTATGAATTTCAATTATAATCTACACATTGAATCTTTAAGTCTAATTATTCCTCTTTATTTCAAAATTTAATATATAAAGGTATAACTTATAATTTCAAATTAACAAAAAAAATCTTAAATGATCTAAGTCATATATTTATTAGTTTCTTTTCCACTATATGAAGTATAAATATTATACATTTGACGTATGATTGAGGATTTTATTATTATCTTAATTTTATATAATTATTTAATTATCATATTTATCAAGGTTAATTAAATAATCAAAATACAAAAATAATTATAGTAAACATGAGGGGAATTTCAATGAAATGTAAATAAAATAAACACAAACAATAGTCAACACTACAAATGCTTTCATATGAATGATAAATGGTGTATAAAATATGTGATAAAATACTATTTAAAATAAAATACATATTACAAGATAATTAGTGCCCTAAGCACCATGCATAACATATCAAGTGGGTTGTCTCACATAAGTGCTAAGTGTTAAGTTTTCAACTAGATTTAATCACTTACTAAACTTATTTTTGGGTTGTCTCCCACATGGTGCTAAATTTATAATCTTCAGCTAGACTTGCTTAGATTTTTCAATTTGGCTAGGATTAATTGTTTCCATTATAATATTTTCCTTTTTCTTTCAGATTAACTTTAGTATTACTTGGTATAGTTCCAAGAGGTCCACCACTAGATGAAATTGTAAGCTAACATAATTGGATCTCTAAAATTTTAATAGAAGCAGCTTAATTTTATTATTGATTCCCTAATTGGATAACTACATCCTCCAATGCTATTTTTTATTTCCAAATTATTTTCCTTTAATAAATCCTAGAGGATATGTAGGCCTAAAATTAACACTAGGTTATTGAGAAGTGATCCAATCTACTCATTGATTATTATACCAACTATTCCAATGATTACTATTGCCCAAATTATTCAACCAATTAAAATTATGATAGTTCCTCCTACCTGGATTATACATATTCAAATATGAATTATTTTATCTTCTAATTACGTAAACATTTTTTACCTCTTACATAGTATTATCTTCAATTGAATTTTGCTCTCTAACAAATTTTGTTTCAAACCCCAAATTTATTTCTATTGTATTTAACACCTTTGAAATTTTTGTAACTTGTGCTATCAAGATTGATAAATCATCAAATTCACAAATTCCATATACTTTTTTAGGATTTATCCTAGCAACAGGCCATTGAAACTTATTTGTAGTCATTTCCTCTCTTAATTCATAAACTTCCTCAAATAGCTTAGACATTAATGATCCTCCGGATGTAGCAACAATTATAGCTCTAAGAGATCCTACTATTTCATTATAAAATATTTGAATAAACATCCAATCTGGTAATTCATGATATAGGTATTTTCCGAGTATATAATTTCTTAAATCTTTCCCAACTCTCATAAATGGATTCTCCTTCAAATTAAGTAAAAGAAGTTATGTCATTTCTAAGTTTAGTAGTTTTGAAGGATGAAAATACTTAGTAAGAAACTTATGAGCTAACTCATTCCAAGTAGTTATTGAACCTAGGGATAAAGATTTTAACCATATTTTAGCTTCATTTCTTAGAGAAAACGAAAGCAATCTAAGTCTAGTAGCATCATCACTAAAACCATTGTACTTAAATGTTGCACAAATTTATAAGAAATTACCAAAATATAAATTGGGATCTTTTACAAAAGTTCCTCCAAACTAAGAGTTTTGAACCATTTAAATGATAAGTGGTTCTAATTTAAAAGTATTAGCTTAGATTGTAGGTATATTTATACTCCAATGAATTTCATCTACTAAAGGGCTTACATAATCCTTAAGAGATCTATAATGATTTTTCTCTAACTCAGGTTCATCCATTTTCAAGATCTTTTTGGTTTTTTGAATTTTAAAAAGGGTTCTAGATTTTTTAGGACCAAATGTCAAAAGTTTCTTTCTATGGCTATAAAGCATGTAATTTTATAAAGCATGCAAAAAATACAAATAATCTATATAAAATAAAATAAAATGATAAAAAGAAAAAAATTAAGTATGTTTAACTATGTAATTAATTCAATAATATAGTGAGAATTTTATAAAAAGCAAAATACTTTTTTGGCAATGGCGCCACAAACTTTATGAGGGTTGTAGAGTAACCTATAGAATTATGAAATGATTAGGGCTCTATCAATCTCTAAAAATGCTTAAGTTTTCTTTGATATAAAAATTATAAAAACTTCACTTAATATGCATAAGTGTACATGCTGAATCAAGTAATATAGTAATAGAGTAGAGTATCAATCCCACGATAAAGATATGCTCTCTTATGAATACTAGTATTATCTACTAAAATTATAATAATTATCCTATTTGATAAAAATTAATGTTGTGGAGATTCAACCACTTAAATAAAATTAGATAAAGATAATGAATGCAACATATGGATATAATGTTTTAGATTGATGAGTATAAATAACATATTTTCCTAATGATTCTCTTTTAATTGTTATGCTATTCAAAGTATATATGTTCCTATATCTCTATCGAGCTTATAAGAATAAAGGATGTACACGGACTTCCTATGATTATATCATATTCTTAATATTGTAATACATTTAATACCTTATGCATAGGTATAATGCATACTAATTTAGTATTCCTGGTTATGCATGCTTCCCTCCATCGAGGCCCCACATTACACCTAATTATAACTACATATTTGGCCACTATATGCATTAAATTAAGATATGATAATTTAAAAAAATCTTTTTAATCATTTAATAAATAAGAAAACTCATTTGTATTAGATATGATATTTACATCATCAATCCAAAACTAGAGAATTTAGCTAGATATGGAGTAGAATTAAAGCAAACTCATATTCATTAATAGTATGATAGAAAGAAGATACAAGAGATAGATATCACCAGAATGGTTCAATGAATCTCTTCTACGCTCCTTCTATTTAATTAAAAATTTGCTTCCACAAACACAAGCTAAACACTCTAATGATGGTATCTAGTAGTTCTCTAATTTCTCTTAGTTTTCATCATAAGAAAAATTCAGAGAAGCACTTTGAATTGTACTAAAATTATATATTTCACTGAACTCTCTTACAAATATAACACAACGAATATTTATAGGATACACAAAGAAGGCAGTTAGTGATGCAATGCTCGAAGGATCAGCACCGTTGTACCCAACAACTGAACTAACACTATAATGCTTATTTCCTAGTTCTATTGTAGCTTTTGTAAATGTGGATTAATTACTTAGTGAATACTTATGTTGATTCACTGAAAAATCATGTCTTTGGGAAGTTACAGCTGCTATACCACAGTACTAATGATTTCAAATGTTGCGGCACTGAAAGAGCAATTTTTGCATCGATGCATTATAGAGTGTGCCAATGCCATGCTATTTGATAGAGAACATGGCACTGTACAACAAAACTTTTAACAGTGCAGTGCTATCTAACATAGAAGTTGGCATTACAATGTCAATATTAAGGTGCTCTGACGGTGTCTTTGATGGCTATGCGGTGTTGTTTGTTCTGATACCACGGTGCTATAAGAAACTTAGAATTTTATGCCTTTCATGTATTTTTCCTACACAATAAAACTAAAATAATACATTTTTACTAAAAATATAATACATAAAATAACACATTATTTATACTTATCACAAGGCCATGATCTCTCAGAGAAAAGACATGAGTGTTCACTAAATAACTTATCCACATTAGCAAGCACAACAACTGTGCAGAAGTTCTAGTGCTGAGGCACTAGTTCACTTTAAAGGCATCGTGACATCATTATTTCAAGTGTCATAGTGATAGATTCCCTTTTATGTTTTTTTATAAATAGTTTTAAGTTTTGTTTGTAATGGAGTTTAATCACTTATGTATAATTTGGTGCTTCTTAGAGTACTTATCATTTTTCCTCTTAGAGTAAAATCTAAGGTAGGCTAGCGAGTGATAAGATTGGAGTATTTAGCCTACATTTCTTGAAGTAACTTTGTATTTTAAGGGAGAATCAATATAGAGGAAATACCATTATCCTTCCTAGTGATATCACTTTCTTTTATTTTTATTCTTCCATGAGTTTAATGAAGCTAAGTTTGCTAGTTATTCTTACTGATATTGATGGAATTAGTTTATCTTTATACATGCACAAGATCCTAATGGAGGAAAACTCCCAAATACTGATCACTAAAGATGACTGAACCCTACAATGAAAGAAGCTATGGAGAAAGATGTTTTAAAATGGTTGGATGCAAGTATTATTTACCTATTTTGGATAGTGCATTATTGAGTCCAATTTATTATTTTTCAAAGAAAGAAGGCCTGAATGTAATACCTAATTAAAAAAATGAGTTGATACCCACAAAAATGGTTATATGTTGTAGAATTTTCATAGATTATAAGAAGCTGAATAAAGTTACTAAGCATGACCATTTTCCATTTCCCTTTATTGATGATATGTTAGATTGGTTGGTGGGGTATCCTTTTAATTACTTTTTAGATGGCTACTCAGGATACCATCAGATTCCTATCACAACAAAGAACTAAGATAAGACAACATTCACTAATCCTTTTGGAACATTTGCATTTTGAAGGATATCTTTTGGATTATACGATACCCTATGCCCTTTTAATGATGTATTATGTCAATCTTTTTTAGATTAATAAACCATAGCATTGAAATATTTATGATCTTTGTATCATTGTAATATTGCTTGATTTTTATTTAGATTATTTAAAGCTCATCTTGAAGAGATGCAATGAAACTAACCTTATTCTAATTTTTTTTTTTAAGTGAGTTTATAGTTAAGGAAGGCATTATCCTCAAACATAGAATCTCTATGAGGGTAAAGAAGTAGATAAGGTGAAATCCAAGTGAATGAGATTTTTCCACATACTACTTCTATAAAGGTTGTGTAAAGCTTTTAAGAACATGTAGGTTTTATAGAAAATTTATTAAAGTTTTTTATTAAATTACAAAACCCTTATGACATTTACTTGCGACGGATATTCCATTTGAATTTGATTTAGAATGTTTAATTTCATTTAAAAACATAAGAAGTTCTTAGTTACTGAACTTATCACTATTTCACCTCATTGATCTTTCAATTTTGAATTGAAGTGTGATGCTAGTAACATTTACATTGGAGCAATTTTAGGATAAAGACTAGATTAGAAATTCCATGTTATAAATCACATTAGTAGAATATTGAATGATATACAAATAAATTATATCATAATTAAGAATGAATTGCTAGCGATAGTATTTGAATTTGATAAATTCATATTATATTTAATTAGAACCAAAGTTATTATTTTCACTAATCATTCTATTATTAAATATCTGTTATCTAAAAAAGGTGCTATACCAGCTTTAATTAGATGGATTTATTTCTTCAATAGTTTGATTTATATAGATATTTTAAACAAAAAAGTTTTGAGAATTAGGTGGACAATCATTTGTCAAGACTGTAGAGGGAAGACTTTTTGTATAATGGTATTGACATTAATAAATTCTTCCCTAACGAGAAGTTGTTTTAATTGCATTTAATTTGTGTGTACATTGCTATGTTGATATTATGAACTACATTGTGACCCATTTGATAAGTCATACACCCAAAGGCACAAGTTTTTGCATGGTGTTGTATTCTTTTTTTAGGATAAGCCATATTTATTTAGGAGATATAAGATCAAATCATTAGGAAGTGTGCCCCATAAGAGGAGTTCGAAACTATTATTAGTTAGTGATATGACTAAAAGTAAAGAGGGCAATTTGGAAAATTTAAAGTACTACTAAGATCCTTCAAGCTAGATTTTACTAGCCTACTTTGTTTAAGGATATGAATGATTATGTCAAAAGATGTAATAGATGTCATAGGATAAATAATATTTTAAAAAGGCTTGAAATGTCCCTTAGTTACTCACGAGAAGAGTAGATCTATGTTGTTTGTGGACTAAACTTTATGAGTCATTTTATTCAATCTTTTAGGAGTCAATATATATTGATAGTAACTGACTATGTCTTCAAATGGATAGAGAAAGTGGTAACATCTAAAATTGATGCTTAGGTAGTAATTAAATTTTGAGAAAAAAATTTATTATTCAAGATTTTGGAGTGCCTAAAATCTTCATTAGTGATTGAGGGGAGTCATTTTTGAAAATAAAGTGTAGAGAATCTAATTTTAAATATAGAATTAAATATAGGGTAACTACTTATCATCTCCAAACTAGTGGCTAAGCTAAAATAAGTAATAAGGAGATCAAAAGAATTTTAGAATAGATTAAGAGCCTTAATTGAAAGGATTGGCCATTGAGATTGGATTCTGCTCTTTGTGCTTACAAGATTGCATTCAAAATCCCAATTAGAATGCTTCCCTATAGGCTAATCTTTAGAAAAGATTGTAACTTACCTAAAGAGTTAGAATATATAAAATATTGGGTAGTTAAAGAATTGAATTATAAACATAAGGATGTTGAGGAGAAAATGTTAATACAACTGAATGAGTTGAGAGGATTTAGAAATGAGGCTTATGAAAATGCCAAGCTCTATATGAAATAAATTAAAAAGTGGTATGACCATAAACTCATTGTTAACCTAATCTTATTCATGAGGTTGAAAAACACAAATTCAATCAATCAAATCTAGAGTCTAGTTCAAATCTAAAAATCTAGACCAAAATTCAAGGCTTAAGGTCCATGTCATATATCCCTTTTTGGGCAATTTTTCAATCAAAACCTAGTATAGTTCATGATCTATCCATTGCATATTGATTAGGCATGTTTCTTAGTCAAAAACTTCAAATTTTATGCCAATATGAGACCTGTAACCCCATAAACTTGATTGAAATTCAAAAGACTGCAAAACCTTTAAATATTTCTATCCTATGCCAATGGACCTTCCACCTTATAAAATTTGATCTTGTGACATTCCAAAAGCCCTTGACCATGTCCATAACCTTGGTTATGACATGTTAAACATAAAAATATACTTTTGTGGACCCTGGTTGACCCAAAGTTAACCAAGGGCCCAGATGACCAAAATGCCCCTTAAGGGAAAAATTAAAATTTTCTCCAAACCTCAACATGGCCAATCCATATCAGGCCATGAAATATCTTCTAGTGTATCCTAAACACTCTTAGGAATGCATTAAACCCAAATTCAATCCTTGGTCATGCATGGTTGATCAAGTCAACCCGTGTTGACCAAATTGTTGAAAGTTCATTAGGGATGTTAAGCCCTTATGAACTAGCCTAAGGCTAACCAAGAGGGGGGGGGCAACCAAAGGGGGGGGGGGGGTGAATTGGTATTTTAAAAATTCTTTCAATCAAAAACTCAAAATATAAACCATAATTCACCACAAAGAAAATAAGAAGTGTGGAAATTAAATGCGAAAAATAGTAGTAAAGAAATACAGAGATTTATAGTGGTTCGGTAAACTCGACCTACGTCCACTCCCTGGAGGCGCCCTTTGGGTATTACACTAAACTCAGTAACTCTCCTTTTTCTCTCATAGCATGGCGGAGAAGCCTTTAAAAAATCTCCTTTCCAGCGACATCGATGAGGCAGAGAACCCGACTCCTTTTGCTTCCTCCTGAAGGAGGTAGAGAACCTTGATCGATTATTTAAGTAGACCTCCCTTGAACCCCCAAGGAAAAAGGATGATGATCAGAGAAGATGACTTGGAACCTTGCTTGGAGCAACCTTTGTGAACCTCCTCACAAACTCACCCTCATAAGTTCCTCTATCTCCCTCTCTCTCCCTGTCCTCTTGGCTCTCTCAGGTCAAGACAGAAGCAAAAGATACCCTTATGGGTGATATAAGAGAGCTACGGATTAACTCATTAATTACAACTTATCAAATTTATCATTCAGGATGATATTAATATCGCCCTGTATGATCAGTGTAAATTAAGCTCAATCAGCCATGACGATTTGAGACGATCAGAAGGTTTTTGTTCATATCATCCAAGAAGATTAAATATCATTCTGTATGATTAGTTCAAATCATAGAATATCGACTAGACCATTACTCTGAATGGATGGCTGGACGATTGAAAAATAACTTGATCGTCCAGGACGATTAGTATAAATTTGTGAAAATCATCTAGAACATCGCCCTGAATAGACGTTGTCCGATTTGTAATTGTCTAGGAAAAACTAAAGTTTTTGAACTAATCATCCTGGACGATCCTGCGATCGTCCAGGATGTGATCATATCAATCAAGCCTTAATTGCTTTTCTTAACTACCAGATTAATTTAGGCATAATTATGTGTATCGTCAAGGACAATGTCCAAAAATAAATAATACCTAAATATATTTGGCGGCTGATTCTTTCTGATTTGAGCATATCGTGCCAGACAAAACAAACATCGTCCAAGATGATGTGCTTAATGATGACTGCTTAATAAGGATGCCCTAATTAGGGTTTCTATTTTAGTCTGATCGTCCAGGATGATATGGAAATCACCTTGAACTATATACTAAAAATAACAACTCTAATTTAGACAAAAAAAATTCCACCAAGTGTGTGAATGCAAGGTTATTTCGCATCAGGAACCACATTTATTACAATTAGACTCAAGAAAGGAAAATGTTTACAAACTGGCTCAGACCTAGTCTACCCAATTTTGAGCTGGTTCAAATAGTAGTCTTGATCATGTGGACCTGAAATATTAGTAGGCAAGACAATCATAGTAAAATAGAAGTGTTTGCAATCATCAAAATTCTATTTCTAAAAGCAGATATGCAATAATCCCCCCTTTTTGATGTTGGAAAACACACAAAAAATCTTAGCAGTTAAGGCAATTTAATGAAAATAGTGTGAAGAAAAGATACAGATCAACTATTTAATAACAGAATCAAAAGTATAAATCAAATAGTACAGCAGACCACTCCCCCTTTTGACATCATAAAAAGGAGGAGGAAACTAGAACAGAAATAAAGCAGAAACTAAATAACCAAAAATAGAAACAAACTACAATGAAGATATCATAAAAAAATAAGTAAAATGATGGCCCCTAATCATCTGAAGGAGGAGGAGGTGGTGGTGGCTACTAAAAGTAGCTAGACAGCGTGGCGAACTGTGCTCCAAATCAGGTCATGTCCTGGTCGTGCTGCTGCTATTGGTGTGCAACGTAGGTGTCAAAATGGGCTAAGTCCTTTGCATGGTGCTGCTTAAAACGGGCTAAGTCCTCAGCATATTGCTGCTCCTGTGCAGTAACTTAAGTCTCAAATCATGCCTCCCACTAGTTGAATCGCTCCACGAGCTCATCTTGCTGAGAGTGTTAGTGAAGCGGAGCAGGTGCAGAAACAGGTGGGGTAGCCTCTTCCTCCTCAGCTCCCTCAGCTTCCTCGTACCCAGGGTGGAGATGAGAACTATGAAGAATATGAAAGGAGTTGTTGGAGTAGAAAGCAAGCTAGAAATTTGGGAGTAGAATATTGGATGTTATATTTGGATTCTAGGATATAGGCAATGATATGTCCTAGGGCTAGATTTGATTTCCTCCTATGGCTTAGGTCACGAATAGTGGTCAGATGTTCAATGTAGTAAAAAATCAAATCAATTGCATTAAATTCACGATGGGCCAAGATGTAAAAGGTGATCTTCAAGAGAAGATGAGTGATATGGATGCAATCACCAGTTTTTAGAATTATGGATGTGCAAAGGACATGTTGGATAGTCCTAGCATCTTTGAGCAAGATGCTAGTCTCTCCAACATGAAAGTGAGCATTGGTGTTGCAAAGAAAGTGGTTGGCCAGAGTTCAATCATAATCAGGGTCAGAACACATGGTGTGAAGTTTATCCCCTATGGTGGAAAGTTGTAAAAATTCTGCATAGTCCTGATATGTGATCTCGATGGGGCATCGATTCACATACGATCTAAGAGAAGTAAAGGCAGAATTTATATGGAGACTTGTAAAAAATTCAAAAAGCAGCTCAGAGTTGAACGATACAGAAAGAGTAAGGAGAAAGCACAAGGAGGTGTGAGCAAATAGGTTGAGTACCGAATATAACATAATGTTTGGGTTGATGAATCGAGAGACAGTGATTCCGGCCATCTTGTGTCATTGGTAGGCTTCTTGATCATTCGCCTCAAGGAATCGAGGGTCCACAGTTGCCCTTGAGGAACTTCCAGAAGGGTGGCGAGATCGCTTGCCTCCTGCCATGATCAAGAATAATAAGAAAAGAGGAAGTACAAGGTTAGTAGAAGGAGATGGTGTGAGATAACCAGCTAGAGGGGCTTTGAATTTAAAGAATCGGCCAGATCATCCAGGACGATCGCAGAATCGTTCAGGATGATCTGGTGCAATAATTGCGGCTGGACGATTGGTTAAAAAAGCGGTCATATCACCCGGGATGATCAGATATTGTTCGGGATGATAAGATACAGGCGATCATCCTGAGGTGACAATCCGGATGACCATTGAAAAAGAATATCATCTAGGATGATTAGGTGGATCGTCCAGGATGATGAACAATAATGGATCATACCGGCCGAATTTAAAACGTTTAAACGTACTGCCACATATATCGTCCAAGATGAACAGGTGGATCATTTGAGATGATTCTTCAATAATGGATCATACCGGCCGAATTTGAGGCTTATTAAATGTATTTCCACATGTATTACCCAGGACGAACATGTGGATCGTATGGGACGATTACCACTAATTGAGCAAAGAGAAAAAGCATTGTCCAGGCCGAAAGAGGATCATCTAGGATGATAAAAAATTATTGAAGTAGAAGACGATCAGAACGGGCAGGACGATAATGCATCATCCAGGATGATAAAGAGCATAAAAGTCAAAACAACCATCAAAAAGAATTTTAGAGGTGAATTGAACCGATCGTCTAGGACGATAAGAATATCATCTAGGACGATAAGAATATCGTTTAGGATGATGTGAGAAAAAGTTTGAAATAGAGGATAGATGGAGATGATTAGACAAGGCAAAAAACATTAAAATCAATTGAAAATGATAAAAATAGGATATGAGAAATACATAAAAATGAACAAAAAAAATAAAGGATTTTTGTTTTTTTGTTTTTTTATTAAGACATGAATATGACATAGTGTCCATGTGATTGATTTTAAAGACTTATAAGTCAATGAATTTACATCGTCAGAATTTGAAAAATTGGTAACAGAACCAATCCAGTTATCTCTAACTTGGGAACAATTATTATGTCCTCTGACCTGACGTAGAGGTACATTCGGCCGCCAATAACATGTCGCCACGTGCTCTTACTCTTTACCGCGCGGCCCGACGACTTGACCCGGAGCGGAACCCGGGAATGCTATGTTCACGATTTTCTCGGTATTTGCTCGGTATTGCTTTGAAAAAACGAGAAATACCGCTCTGTGAAGACCAAAACTATACAAATACCGAGTTGTACCGAGTTTTTCTACAACTCGGTACAACTCGATATTTGCTCAGGATTTGCTCGGTATTGCTACGGATTTGCTCGGTATTGCTAGGTATTTGCTCGGTATTGCTAGAAAAAACTAGGTACAACTCGGTATAACTCGGTACAACTCAGTATTTGCTTAGGATTTGCTCGGTATTGCTAAGGATTTGCTCGGTATTGCTAGGTATTTGCTCGGTATTGCTAGAAAAAACTAGGTACAACTCGGTACAACTCAATATTTGCTCAGTATTGCTAAGGATTTGCTCAGTATTGCTAGAAAAAACTCGGTACAACTCGGTACAACTCAGTACAACTCAGTATTTGCTCAGGATTTGCTCAGTATTGCTAGAGATTTGCTCGGTATTGCTAGGTATTTGCTCGGTATTGCTAGAAAAAACTAGGTACAACTCGGTATTTGCTAGGTATTTGAAATATATCGAAAAGGTGATGGGATGTTGTTCAGCTCGTCCAGGATTTAAAAAAAACGCACGCGCTAGAACCCAAAAAACAGCGGGTCGAGTCGGCGACTTTTCTTCATGCTACGTGTCGCTAAAATATTGGTGGCCGAACGTAGAGGAGCGTATGTTCACCAGACCAAATAAAAGTTCCTAACTTGGACTTCTCCCAGGGCAAAACTTATTTTGAAAATAAAGATCTAAATCAGAAAAATCAATTGGATAAGAAAAAGAAATTCATTCAAAACTTGATTTCAGAAAAATATTTTATAAAATAATATATCAAAGTAATTAGTTACGATCAAGAATCTCGAAATTAAGCCTTTAAAAAATATCAAGTGACACATGAATTCTTCTAAGATTTAAAAATTTTGAAAGGGAAGGGCTTGCTTTTGATAGGCTCATTTTATGCCTCTTGTCAATTTGATTGGCACTCTTTGCACATCTTTTTATTTTTGATACACTTTGTGTGTGTGTGTGTGTGTGTGTATTCAATTTGGCGATATTACGCATCTTTTGATTTTGGCATTATTGGCCACTTTTTTATTTAATTTTGCAAGCTAGGTCCCTTTTCCAAAATTATTAAATACTCTCAGTTGTGATTATATCTTATAGATATTAGAGAAGAAAAACCCACTCTAATATAAGGAAGAATAAATCACAAAATAGAATAAAAAATCATATAATAAATGCAACGACAAGATTTTGAAAAATTTGAATGTAAAATAAAGACTTTGAACATTATATATATAAGATATATTACTATAGCAAGATTGAAAAAAGATCTCAATTACATAGTCCAGTTGTTGATTTGAGATAGACTTTGATTTGGAATAAAAAATTACACCACTAAAAGAAGTTAGAGAAAAAGGAAATAATCAACGGTGTTTCCCTCTTTAACTGATTTAGAGATGTGAAACCTTGACTACAAATTTTCAAAAACAAAAACAAGGCAAAATATCATAAAGCAAAAAGAACCCAAACTATAACAACAAATATGAAAAGCTAACACAAAAATTAATGCAGACAATAACAACAATCAGAAGAGTAGAAGCATGCAATTCATAATTTTATTAAGCAGCAAGTTTATGCAATTATGAGCCGTGAGCCTCTGTCGTCTAATTACCACATGCTCTCACGAGGCCTTTTGTGAGATCAAACCTATAAAATCATCAAACGTCAGATTTAGAATTCCAAACAGGTTTGGATCCCCTCTTATGAAAAGAAGAATGCAATGCATTTGTGTTATACCGTGAAACATATAATTTTGGTCTCCACACCCAATGTGAACTACGGTGAACAGTGTAAGTGTGTGAGATGTGGTCTAGCATGCCACATGAGAAACATCTAATACCAGAAAAAGGATTTACTAATTTATTTGAGTTATAATGCCTCTTCCTAGGTTTTGGGTTAAGATCAAGTGTGGGTGTCATCCTATTTTTCTTAAGTGCATTAAATTCAGCTTTAAACCTCGAGTTAGCATTTTCTAAAGCTGCATTATTAACTCTCAAATTGTGCTCCTTATGATCAAATTTATCAATGTATGTCTTATAATCAAATTCAAGTGAGGTGTAGGATGCTTTCAATAAATCATGCTAAAAAACTAACTCATAGTGCTTTTTATTTAATTCATCAAACTCATAGTAAAGATATATGATTGATATCAATTTGGAGGTGATCTTTAATCAAAACTTCATATTCTTTTTATAACTTCAAAAACTCTAATTTCAAACTAGCATGCATTTTTTTTAGTTTTTTATATGATGCATGAATTTTCTCACATATTTTAAGTAGTAGATCATAGGTTGGTTGGCATACCTCTTCTTGGTCAGACTGTTCAAGATGATCAACGGCCATCAAGCATAAATTTGTGGTTTCCTCTGCCTCAGCCTTAGAGGAGTCAGATGTAGAATCTGACCAGAATGCCTTTTGGAACCTCTTCTTATCCTTCATGAACTTAGCTTTCTCCTCATCATTCTCTTTGCTTGAGTGATCCTTAAGTGTAAAACAATTAGCCTTGACATGTCCAGGTTTCCTGCATTCAAAATAGACAACATCAGAAGAATTTTTATAATTTTTATTATCCTTACCTTTTTTCAATTTCTGATGATGATTGTGATTTTTTCTTAGAAAGTTTTTGAATTTCCTAGTGATGAAGGCAACATCATCGCTTTCAAACCCTAAAGAATTGGAATTTGTTTCATTGGCCTTCAGTGCTATAAGTTTTTCCTTCTTTTTTTCACCTAGATCAAGATTTCTTTGATTCACCCTTTGCTCGTAAGCAATGAGTGATCCAAGTTATCAATCAAATAAATATTTAAGTCTTTGAATTCAGTAATTACAGTGATCTTAACATCAAAAGAGGAAACAAACATCTTAAAATTTTGTTCACTTTTCCATAGTTGGTGAGGTATCTTCCAAAGGAATGCAAAGAGGTAATAATTTGAGTAAACCTTATATACGTTTTAGAAATTAGTTTAGAAGGTTTCATATGAAAAAGTTTATAATCATGCAAAAAAATATTCAATCGAGATTGCTTAAATTTATTTGTTCCTCCATAAGTAATACACAATCTATCCAAAATCTCTTTACCAATAGCACAAGTTGAAACACACATGTAGTCTTCAGATTTTAAAGCACAGAAAAAATAGTTCAAACATTTTGCATTAAGTTGTGCTAAATTCCTATCATCAAAAGTCCATTTAGTAAAAGGAAGTTCAGTTTTAATACCATTAATTTCACATGATAGAGGTGAATACCATTCTTTAACAAGCATCCACATGCGATAGTCAATCGATTATAAAAACATAGACATACAAGTTTTTTAAAAATTAAAAGGAATATTGTCAAACAAAGGTGGTTGGGTAATAAAATATCCTTCCGCAGTATTACGATTACCGGAGTTAGTCATGGATCAAAATTCAAAAAGTTTTCAAACTTGTTTTTATGAATCCTACTCTGATACCACTTAAAAGTTCGTTAGGAATGTTAAGCCCTTATGAACTAGCCCAAGGATAACCAAGAGGGGGGTGAATTGATATTTTAAAAATTCTTTCAATCAAAAACTCAAAACATATATCACAATTCACCACAAAGAAAATAAAAAGTGTGTAAATTAAATGCAAAAAATAGTAGTAAAGAAACACAAAGATTTATATTGGTTTGGTCAACTCGACCTACGTCCACTTCACGGAGGTGCCCTCTGGGTATTGTACTAAACTTATTGACTCTCCTTTTTCTCCCACGGCAAGGCGGATAAGCCTTTACAAAATCTTCTTTTCCGCCGACACCGGTGAGGCAGAGAACCCGACTCCTTTTGCTTCCTCCTGAAGCAGGCAGAGATCCTTGACCGATTGCTGAAGTACACCTCTCTTGAACCCCCAAGGATAAAGGACGATGATCAGAGAAGACGACTTGGAACCTTGCTTGGAGTAACCTTTGTGAACCCTCTCACAAACTCTCCCTCATAAGTTCTCCCTCGCTCTACCTCTCCTCTAGGCTCTCTCAGGTCAAGATAGCAGCAAACGATACCCTCATGGGAGATATAAGAGAGCTTATATAGAAGAGCTTCAAAATAGCTCATTAATTGCAACTTGCCGATTTTATTGTCCAGGATGATATTAATATCGTCCTGTACGATCAGTGTAAATTAAGCTCAATCAACCAGGACGATTTGAGACGACCAGAAGGTTTTTATTCATATCATCCAAGATGATTAAACATCGTCCTGTATGATTAGTTCAAATCACAGAATATTGGCCAGACTATCGCTCTGAATGGATGGCTGGACAATTGAAAAATAACTTGATCATCCCGAATAATTGCACGATCGTCTAGGATGATTAGTACAAATTTGTGAAAATAGTCCAAAATATCACCCTGAATAGATTCTGTCTGGTATGTGATCGTCCAGGAACAACTAAGGTTTTTGAACTGATCGACCCAGACGATGTGATCATATCAATCAAGCCTTAATTGCTTTACTTAACTACCACATTAATTTAGACATAATTGTATGTATTGTCCAGGACGATGCAAAAAAATAAATAATACTTAAATAGATCTGACGGCTGATTCTTTCTGATTTTAGCATATCGTCCTGGATGTACAAACATCATCCAGAAAGATGTGCTTAATGACAGCTGCCTTAATAAGGATGCCCTAATTAGGGTTTCTATTTTTTGTCTAATCGTCACTCAAAATAGAGAAATCTAATTTAGCAGAAAAAGTCCCCCAAGTGTGTGTGTACAAGGTTACTTCGCATTAGGAACCACATTTATTACAAATAGACTCAAGAAAGGAAAATGTTTACAAACTAACTCAGACCTAGTCTACCCAATCTTGAGCTGGTTTAAATTGTAGTATTGATCGTGTGGACCTGAAATGTTAGTAGGCAAGGCCGTCGTAGCAAAATAGAAGTGTTTGCAATTATCAAAATTCTATTTCTGAAAGCAGATACGCAACAATTGACCCTTAAGGATTTAAACATCCATTTCAATCCATATGACTTATTATAAAAGACAAATAGTGGTTATTATTATCCAATTACTTCACTCTAATACACATAATTTGAGTTATGCTGACTGAAGCTGTAAGATATGGATTGTACAATACAATTAGTTGAATCAGCTCAAGGATCATCATGGACAAACAATGGTTGATCCAATAAATATTCTATTCATTTGCACTGTATGGTTTATATTGACATTACAAATACTAATAACAAATTGATCCTATTTCGATTGCTTGATTTTTAGATGAAGATAGGAAAATTTCATTAATATTCATACAATATGATCAAGATCGTACACTATGATTAGTTCAATTTTTTAAATTATTATTTTTAAAATTTCTAGAATTTTGAGTAGGTATGTATCCAAAGAATTGGTCATCTTAAATTATAAAAAATTCTACAATACAATTAGCTATTTGAATTTTAATTTGTTGAAACAACTAATCGTACAATACGAAAAAAAATGTATAGTATGAATTAATAGAGAAATCAATTGTTCAATTTTCATCTCCACTCTTGAGTGCGTGCTCAGTTGTCTTGCCAACATATACTGACTACATAAAGACTCAACAAAAAAATACTTCATACTAAAAATTTTAATTTTTCTCAGTTTTGGAATTCTTGAGCTCTTACTCTTTTGCCTTGGCTTCTTATGTATTGATTGAAATTTTATCTCCATAAATTTTCAAAAAATGCTCTATGGGAGCACTGTAACGCCTAGTTGGGTTACGGCCCAGCATTGAGCTCTCATGTTTTTGGGAAAATAATTGAGGGCATCGACGCTAGGGTTTTGGGCAACATGGTGTTAGGTCTGAAACTTTATTTTTTTATACAAATATCAAATCAATTTCCTTAAACTTGTCACTTTAGCCATCCCTCCCCCCATTCCCCTTTTCTTGGCAGAGAGAAAAAGATGACAAAAAGGGGATAGAACAAGAGAGGGGGAGGAGAGAAAAAGTTTATTTCAAGTTTTTTTTTTTCTGTCGTTCTAGTTGGAAAAAAAATTCTTATTATGATATGTATCATGAATCTTATTTCTATTTTCAATTATTTTAATTTCTTGAATTTTATCTCTTCTAAAATTAATTTAAATACAATATCTCTCATTTTAATAATTTTCCACTTTATAACTTTTGATATGTGATAGATATCATCATCATGAGTGTTTTGACTAATTAATATTGAAATTTCATAAGATGGTTTCTTTTATATGTCATTTTAATTGAAATGAGTAGTATAATATTATATATAAAATGATCATAAATTAATGTTTGCATTTAGATATATAATACATGATATGCACATATTTATTTTTCATTTAGGTCAACATGCTTTTTTTGCATATTACAGACATACTGCCGAGTATACTAATAATTGTATTAAGTGTATATTATATTTATTATGATGCTTGTGAAATGTGTGTAAATGCAAGAACAATTTGTTGTTAGAAATAATTGACTGATTCAGATTGATAGGAGATATGTTATCTTATACAGAAGGGTGGATCGACTAGTTTTCTTTTAAATAAGATTTATTGTGCAATCCTAAATAATTTAAAAAGGATGGCATAAGGAGATAGATTGATGCAACATGATACATCAATGGGTAGAAAGTCACGACATCTTATATGAAAGCTACCTAACTTTTGATATATGATATGAGACTAATTCTTGCAAATGCATATGATAAAATTGCATAAATAATAGGACATGACATGATTTGTACATGACATAAGATATGATTGATACATGTATATGTTAAGACTGTTAAGATTGATATATGTGCATATGAATCACATGTTATGAATTAAATTATTTACATAATATATAAGTAAATGATATATATGAATTATATGATATACATGATATACTACATTGGTATTGGATATAATGCATTGGATATAAGACATGATATATGCATAGACACTATATAACATGCATATAACAGACATGGAGTGATGAACATTTGTTAATGAAAAGTATCCTAATCTACAACATGATATGGTTTGCTAGTTTGATAGCATAATTGATGTGGGATACACAAAGTAGATTGACAGGGAACAAGGAGACTGAAGATGACAAGCATTCATAGATATTTATAAGTTAAAGCCCCATTATTTAAGGGAGCTATAAGTTCATTGCTAGTTTGATAGCCTACACGTACGCTCTCTCAGCTCCTTCTCACACACGTGCTTTCGCTTGGACCCGGAACCTATGCCTCGCTGCCTTACGGGTCAGCATGTTGGGTCGAGTTGACTCTGATTAGACCCCGATAAAATTCGGGTTTAAAAATCTGACCCATTTTATAAATAGATTCTAATTCAAACCAGAGATGTCAATTTCAAATTGAATCGAAACTCCATCCATAACTCATTTTGACACCACTAAAAAAAGGGAAAATTTTATGACTACGCCCAATTATAAATTTTATTAAGAGCTTAAGCACGATCTTATAAAAATTTAAAAATAAGCAAAATCTCCCGTTAAATGGGAGACTTATGCTTACTAGGCTAAGCTGAGTCAGATAGCCATTATGCTGAGTAGACAAAGAACGAAAAAAGGTAATTAACTATAAGTCGCCCATTAGACGAGCGACTTACTAATAAGTGACAGTTCAGTGTGTGTTGTTATATGAGCATGTAATGATATTTGATGACCTTGGTTCTCCCAAACTTGTATGAGGATACAAATATGCAGTGCAATTGTATACCCATGTTTAAAATAATTTGTATATTCTTATTGAACAGATCATCATGTATTCACCGATTATGAATTTGATTCGGATCACTACAATGAAGCAGATGATTCAAGAGGGTTGTATTCGTTTGAAAGAAAATTTGGAGCTACCCATTGATGAAATTCTTGAAGCAAATGAAAATTTTTGATGTTGCATGCATTTTTTGAGCAAAGATAAAGATAGTACATTGTGGCATATACATGATAAAGTTATGAAAGTTAAGCTGTACAGGGCCGACAATGATCTTAGAAATGTGGGTTGGAGATATCTACAACAGAGGTTCGAGGAGGACACTCAACATTGGGTACCAGTGCAGTTCCTCAAGTGTCTGATTCGTGAGATCAGACGCGACAAGGAAGGTTGTGTAGAGGAGATTATTGAAATCAATGCTCGATCTTGATCATTGTATTCTTTATTACACGTGGCGTCATCGAGAGGATCAATTCTTGTTAGAGTCTCATCGAACCCTGATGGGAGTTCTCCTATCAGGAGTTAAGGAGTTCCTGAATGCAGCAGACTGACAGTATATTTAGCAAGAGTTTGAGAACAACTTCAAATACTGTCCAACTCAGACTCAACTTCAATCGCGGTTACGTATAATAATAAAAAATGTGAGAAATACATTCAAAGTAATGTACATATAATATCGAAATAAGAAAAAAAAAATAATAGAAATAATAATTTAACAACTTAAAATAATTTTTTTAAAAATTATCTCTTTCTAAACACATGTAAAATTTACCCAAAATAGTTACTTCAACATATATTAACTTATTATAACTCATATAACCAACATTACCTAATAAATAAAAGATAAATATATTAAAAAAATTATGTATCCAAGCTTCATCATCTCCATACTAAAAGAACCAAAAAAATACAAACTATTTGCTAACATTCACATCCTAAATGCCACTTCAAATTTCTAGGTAAATTACATCACTTGATCTACAAAAGATTTGCAAAATTCATATCCTAAATGCTTAAATCCCTACTTATCCCAAACAAAATTTGAAATTAATTCAAGTAACAAAGAGATTTACACAAAAGATTAGAGAAACAAATCATAAATAGTAAATCTATACTTCTTTAAGCAAAATAACATTTAACAACATGCGTTTAACTTAATTAATCAAGAAAATATAAAAAAAATACTAACCTTAAATTTTCAGCCGCTGAAGACGACTAGATTAGTGGACGCCTGCAATGGGAGATGAAAGGTGTGAAAGTATATCCGAAAGGAAAATGCAGTTTTTTAATTAAGTCAAAATCGCCCGAAAAACGAGTGACTTATAAGTCACCATTCTAACGGGCGACTTATGCCATGTCACCAAGCCACATCACAATGCCACATCATCTGATCAGATATAAACTGCCATTTAAATAGTTGACTTTGTCAATTTTTAAATATTTTTAATATCGTGCTTAGTCCCTTAATTAACTTTTTAAATTATGCTGAGTTCAAAAATTTGTCCTTAAAAAAAACTCCCTCTAGGCCGGCATCCTATCTACATCCAGTCTTTCGGTCCTTCCAGCCTATTTTGGACATTCTCCGCGCCTCATTCCAAACAGCAGAAAAAAAAAAGGGGGTTTTACATACATACCACTTTATTTTATGCTATTTACATATCTAACACCCAAAACATTAATATTACATGACAACCACCCATAAAACAAATTTAGGTGCATGGAATGAAATATTAAAGTTTATAGGATGGTATGAATGGTAGAAAATGAATTATAGAAGTGGTATATTTGATATTAAAGTTGTATATGAGTGGTATGCATGTAATATTAATGTTTTGGGTGTTAAATATGTAAATAGCATGAAATAAAGTGGTATGTATGTAAATTTCCCAAAAAAAAATGGCACCGCCGGTCTCATTAGCAGACGAGTCCCTCTTCTACGGCGCCGTTCTTGCGATCTACCTCTTCTCCCCCTTAAGCGTCTTCTCGCTTCTCTTCGTCACCGTCCCCTATGGCAAGCACTACCGCGCTGGATGGGGCCCTTCTATTCCGTCGCCAATCTCATGGTTCTTAATGGAGAGCCCAACCCTTTGGCTCTCCCTCCTCCTCCTCCCCTTCGGCAAACATCGCTACAACCCGATTGCCCTTTCCATCCTCTCCCTCTTCTTCCTCCACTACATCAATCGCACACTAATCTACCCCCTCCGGCTCAGCCGCTTCGGCATCTCCGGCGGCCGCAGTGGCCTCCCCATCTCCATCGTCGCAATGGCCTTTGGCTTTAACCTCTTCAACGCATACATTCAGATCCGATCCATCACCCACTACACCGAATACGGTGGCCGGGCATGGACATGCGGGATTTGGACGGCGTCGAGAGTGGCGATCGGGGTCGGGATCTTTTTTTGGGGCATGGCGGTGAACGTTCGGTCAGATCTATCGCTGTTGAGGCTCAAGGCGGAGGGCAGCGGCGCGTACAAGATCCCAAGGGGCGGGTGGTTCGAGCTGGTGAGTTGCCCTAATTATATGGGGGAGGTGGCGGAGTGGCTGGGCTGGGCGGTAGTAGCGTGGTCGCCTGCGGCGTTTGGTTTTGCGCTCTTCACAGCGGCAAATTTAGTGCCGAGGGCTAGGTCGCATCATAAATGGTATCTAGATAAGTTTGGGGAGGACTATCCCAGATCAAGGAAAGCGGTTGTGCCCTATATCTTTTGATCTTTTAAAATCTGTAACTCTTGGCTGTATGGAGAAATAAAATGGATTTTATTTTGTTAGTTGTTTTTTTTTTTTAATTTAACGAGTGAAATTAAATTAATTTAGAATTATATGAAGAAATACATTTTTAAATATAAATTTTCTTGTTGAATTCTAATAACAAAATAAACGCGTTAGATTAACAAAATTCAATTTCTGATTAATTAAAAGAAATTGAATTTTTATTAAATTTTCTCACAACTAAATAATTGGTTTGAAATACATTTTAATTCAAAATATTTTTATTTTTATTTTATTATTTTTTAAACAATAACCTAATTACCATTTAAGCTAAGACTGCAAAATTATGATAATATATTATTCTAAAAATTTGAATCTTCCAATTGCAACATTCTTTACTTTTTATTAGATAAATGATTAAATACATATATGTTTATTTTTGCATTTGCATCTTATATTTGTTTTATAAACATTTTTTTTCGTTGTAATTGATTCATTTACCCATCGAAGTAATATTATATATGTGAGAAAAATTAACGATTGATTTGAATGCTCCTATTTTTGCTATTAAATACTACATAGATAATAGCATATTATTTTGAAATGATAGATATGATATTTTATAATAAACTTAAAGACCAAAATATGATTTTAAAAATTATCATTTTATGATTAAATACAAGAGAATAGCATACTACTTCGAAAGATATAAATGATATTTTTGCAAATGTATTTAAAATAAAAAAATGGGATATTGACAAAATGTCTGCATTTTCAATGATTTTTCATTTTCTTATTGAAATAAGATAAAGTTTAGTTTATTATGAGATCATGTTCTCCATAATGACAATTCATTACAATTAATTACATCTCAAGAGAGACGAGTTACCTGATAATATTTTTTATTGAAAAGTGAATTATTTTTTAGGATATTAAAGTTTATGACAAGTAAAAGAATTTTAGATTTATCAAAAAAGACTAATTCAAAGTTGAGTAATTCTTTCTATAAGTCTATGGATGAAGAGTAAGAAGCACTTAGATTCTAAGAAACTTATAAGTACTTCAGTCTATCCTATATTAGGGTTTATAATTTTGAGAAAAATTCAGAGAGCTGTGGGGTATTCCTAAAAATCTCCAAGCAAAATTGGAGACCCATTAAGCCACGAAGAGGTCATTGGAGCTTGCTCGAATTCACTCACATATGACTCTAGATGGTTGGAGAATTAGTGCACCTAGATGTTCTTGCAATGGAGAGGTTCAATGAATCAATTGTCATACTAGAGATATGCCATTTCAGGGGATATCATAAAAATTCAGGATGCACCTATACTAAATCTGGGCTACTCAAGGTGATTATGGGTTGTTTGGCTGGGTTCAAATGAGTGTCTTTCTGTTGGTTAAAATTGATAAGAGTCTTAGGGTTTACTAGGGAGTTTGTTTAGAAGGTTTAATTGCACATAGTTACTATGGTAGGGGATTTTCTGGCTACCTAAGGGGCATTAGGTGTCCACCTAGCTAATTAAAGGATCTAGAATATTCAAGGGTCTTTTAGTAGGGAAATAGTTAAATGGGCTATATTAGGTTGGAATGAATTTTATTTTGGCTTAGTTCAGTTCACTTTGGGTTTGCCTAATTGGTTGATCCAGATTTAGTCATGGGCTATGCATGTTAAATTAGTAAGTATAAGATTCTAGTAGTTTCGCTAAAACCATGGGAAAGAGGTATTAGGACCTAGTTCACAAAGGCAGGTATAGGGTTTCAATTTGCTAATCATTGTTGAATTGTAAAACATGGCTCACCAAGGATTGGAGAAGGTTTAGTTACGTTCAAAGAAGGGTTTAAAGGTCTTAAGAAATAACCTTGAGGGTGCAACTATTAGTTTTAGCTAGGGAAAGTAATTTTGTTAAGTTTACTATTTTAGATAATTTTAGGTTTAACCATGGACAAAGAAGTTAATCATGGGTTAACAAGCTTAGGAAGGTCCCAAGGTTAGTTCAAAAGGCTTGGAGTCCAAGGCTATGGTCTATATTAACTGAAAGTTTGTGTAGGTTGTTAGACCATATAGAATTGTCTCAATGCTAACCAAGAGGGGGGGGGGGAAGTGGGGGGGGGGGGGGGGGGGGGGTGAAATAGTTATTAAAACAATTTTTCTTGGATTTTCAAAAACCTTTTTAGAAAATTAAATCACTAATTCTAAAACATGTAGTTGTTTATAAAAATGATTATCCATAAAGGATTTTGCAACCTCAAAATTTTAAATATAGAAAATAAAAATATAGAAGAAAAATAAAAATAACAAAAGAACACTAAATTTTATAGTAGTTCAGTCCTACTTGACCTACATCTACTCCCTAGAGACTTCTCTAGGTATTGCACTAAATAATAGTGACTCTCCTTTTGCTCCCACAGTAAGGCGGAGAAGCCTTTACAAACTCTCTTCCACCAACCTAGTGCGGCAGAGAATTGTCGCCTTTGACACTCTCTATGTGATGCAACATATCGTCATATCCTTTTTAACCCTCCTGGTGAAGGCAGTGTACCTAGATCTAATGTTGAAGATCTTCTCCCAAGAGCCTCCAAAGAAGTTAGGCAAAAACTTGAAGAAGATAAATATATCCTCACTTTGGGCAACCTTTGTTAGTCCCTCGAAACTCCCCTTCACTAGATCTCTAACTCTTAACTCTTAAAATTTCTCCCATAAACACTCTCAATGGTCACTCTCAAGAAAAATTTGTAGCAAAAGGATCAAGAGACAGTCTTTAGGACTCTTTATATATATAAGACATGAAAGACTATCCAAAAACTAAAAAAAAAAAAAACCATCTAACATTCATACTGTACGATCATGGATCGTCTAGTATGAACTATTCAAAAAATTAGGGCTTTGTTTGGTACGAACTTGGATGAACCCAATTTCGTACAATGTCAATCGTTTGTATGAATAAAGATTGTATTGTATAAATAGTTCAAAAAAATGTGTTCATTCGATACGGTCTGATACGAACCTAATTTTATACTATATCAGTGGTTTGTATGAATGTAGATCATACTGTATGAATAGTTCAAAAAATAAATGTGTTCGTTCGGTATGATATGGTACAAACCTAATTTTATTGTCTTTCAATCATCTATATGAATGCATATCGTACTATTTAAGTAGTTTAAAAAATAAATATGTTTGTTTAGTACAATCTGGTACGAACCTAATTTCATACTCTATCAGTCAGTTGTATGACTTGACATTGTACATCACGAATAGTTAAAAAAAATTCAAGCCATGATTTGATTAACTTTATTCTGGAGGAAAATTGTCAAATCGTATAATATGATTTGATATTATACGATATGATTAGTCTTAAAGAATTCAATTTAAATTATATCTTGCTCCCCTTGTATGTGTGTGCATGGTTACCTAATTACAATCATACATCCTCAGACTCAAGAAATAAAAATAGAGATATACAAACTGTATTACATGAAATTTTATTATACCCTGTCTTGAAGTCTTCAACAATATGGAGTAATAGGGCTATCAATATTGGACACAACTTGAAACCTGACTTGGTCACGACCCAAAAAAATTTGGGTTCAAGTTAACCCGGTTAGCAAACGAGTCGGGTTCAGGTTCAGATATCTGACCCTATTCGAGTTTCGGGTCATGTTTGGGTCAACCTGGAAACCCTTTTTTGACCCAATTTCAACCCATTAAGTCCGAGGCCTAGGTTAGCTGGTTTGGTAGCTTCATTATTTGATTTATTTCACATGTTGACACTAATGTATTTACTCTTTCAATTTTCAAGTTTGTTTTTCCTCTTCTCTGTTCCATTGCATGCCTTGTCCCTTGCTCTAGCTTCCATTTGTGTTCTTCATGATTCGGTGGTTATTGTAGGCTCGATTTCTAAAGAATCACATGTGATGAATTCAAGTCTCCTTCTTTCCCCTCATAATTAGATATTTCCTCGCCAGCTTCAAATTTTGTTAGCATACATCGACAACCGATAACCCTTTTGGAGATAATGTAGTGATAAGATGATTGCTTGGCAAGATTTATAGAGTCTTTATTATAATTTTTTTAGTTTTCATAAGGTTTTATTTTCATTTTTGAGCTTCTCAAACCAAAACCCTAGGTGATGCGTGCATGATTAACAAACCCTAGAGATGATTTATTACTATTTTTCCTTTATTCTTTATTGATTTTAAAGTGTTTTATTTATATATGATTACATGATTTAGATCTTAATTGAAATCCCTTTGTTGATGTTCGTCCTCCGTTGTCTGTCGTTATATCAGTTTGGACTTTAGGATCTTATACGGATATAACTATTTATATAATGAGGAATGAGGGATTTGATTGACTGGTTTCTTTAGATATTAGGCTTTTATCCATGTATTTATAATTTGTTGTGGACCTATGGTCTTTTACTCTTTTACCTATTTGGTTATTTACATGATTAGCAATGATGAAATGATGGTCTTTTAAATATTATCATGCTATTTATATTTTATATTCTCAAAGCAAAGGGATTAGATTTTAGTAGTAATTTACATGCTATTTACTGTTGTTATTATCATAGCATCATAGCAATACTAGAGCCATGTATTTGTTTGTGATTGAATAGTTTTTTTAAATATTGTTAGAGTCATTGATTGTTGTCTAAAGTATGTGAATAGTTTAATAGTTTATATTTGTATTAACTTTAATAAATATTTTTAAATGGGCTTTGTTAGATGGAGGATTCTAACATAGTTGTTGAAAGTACTCAATCCAATGAGAATGTGCAAGTAGGCAATGCTCCTATTTCAGTTGACATTGAAAATGATGATGATGATTCATGTAATATTGATGAAAAAGGTTTAGATGACCCTACCACGAAGAAAAGAAGAAGAATGTAATCAATGGTTTGGAGTTTTTATGAGATGTTACCCCTTCCTAGTAAGAAAAGATGTAAATATAGAAAATGTGGGGCAATATATCAGTGTGATAGCAATTATGGCACTAAAAATTTAAGATTTAATTTACAAAATTGTAAAAATAGAGACACTCATGATTTTGGGCAACTTATTCTACAGTCAAATGCTACTTCGACCATCTCTATATCTGAATCTAGGTTTGATATGCATAAGTTTCGTGAGTTATTCACTACATGCATAATCATGCATGGACTTTCTTTTTAGTGTGTTGAATGGGTTGGTCTTCATTCATTGTTGCATTATGTCCATCGTGATCTGCAAATAGTATCTAGAAACACTGCTAGAAGTGATCACAAGAAGATGTTTATGAAAGAGATATGCATTCTTCAATAGGAGATTTTAAAATGTACTAGTAGAGTTTTATTAACTTCTAAGTTATAGACATCAATTAATACTAATGATTTCATTTTCTTGACTGCCCATTTTTATTGATAACAACTGGTTGTTGTAGAAAAAAGATAATTTTGGTTTCATGCCACCACCACATGATGGTATTTCTTTGCGTGAGAGGCTTCACTATTTTTTGATTGAATGGAAAATTCAGAATATAATATTAAGTATTACTCTAAACAATGCTTCAGCTAACAATGTTTCTGTTGAATTCTTACTAAACCAATTTAATTTTTATGGTGCACTGTTTTGTAAGGGTGATTTTTTTCACATAAGATGTTTTGCTCATGTTGTGAATCTTATCGTATAATAAAGATTGAAGGAGGCTGATCCCTCTATTGTTAATATTAGAGAAAGTATTAAATATGTGAAAGGTTCACATGCTAGAAAGCAAAACTTTTTTGAACGTGTAAAGCAAAGTTATCTTGACTCTAAGAAGGGATTAAGTAAGATGTTCCTATGAGGTGGAATTCAATATTCGTCATGCTTGATTCTACTATTTACTACAAACGTGCCTTCCAACATTTATAACTACTTGACACTAACTTCAAATCTTGCATCAATAATACTGAATAGGATAGGCTAGAGAGTATTTGAAAGTTCTAGCTCATTTTTATGAGATTACTTGTGCATTTTCAAGCAAACAATACCCTACTTCAATTATGTTCTTCCCTTATGTTTCTACGGCTTATGCATTACATAAGCATAAAAGGTCTTATGGTATTGAGTACATCAAAAATATTATAATTAGGATGATAGTAAAATTTGAGAAGTACTAGTTTGATTTATGTGATATCTTGGCAATAGTAGTTATCTTAGATCCTAGGTACAAGATTACATTTGTTGAGTGGTGTTATATAAAGTTATATGGATGTAATTACATAACTGAAACTAAGAAGGTTAGGGACAAGCTCTTTGCATTATTTACAAACTTTGGGAAGGTTGACCAACAAACCTCCAATGGACAGTCCTCATTACCTTAGTTAGCTTTCAAGTTGATAGCTCAATGAGTTTCCCTCCAACAATTATAAAATCACAGTTTCTTCAGGTATTATTCTTTGTCATTCATTTAAAAAACATTTCTAATTTTTCATTTACTAACTTTGCCAATGTATGGTGGCAATCATTATTAGGATTATGACTCATTCGAAGAGGAAATTACTATGCCTAGGAAGTCACAACTCGAAATGTATCTTGAAGAACAAAAAATTAATAGGAAGGTTAACTTAGACCTATTACATTTTTGGAAAAGTAACCAATACAAGTATCCCGAAGTGGTCGCTATGGCTCGAGATGTTTTATGCATTCTCATTTCCACAGTAGCTTCAGAATGTGCATTCCGTAATAGTGGTAGAGTATTGGATCAATATAGAAGTGCTTTTAAAACTGACATTGTTAAAGCCTTAATGAGTAGAAAAAATTGGTTATATGGAGATAATGATAATTGTTCAATTTATTTGATATTACATCTTAACTAGTTTTCTCTCATAAGTTTATAGTAATAAATTTTTTTTGTAGTTATAAATGATCCATAACTTGAGAGTGTAACTGAGGACATCATGAATATAGGTATTTTACAAATTGACAGCGAAGATGCCAAAGGTTAAGCTAACAGAGTTGCCTAGTTGGTGTTGGGGAGGAAGTTTTGTTATATTTTCTTAATTCTATTGATCTTGTTTGAGTTTTTAAATGGTCCTTTATGCTGTTCTGATGGTTACTGGTTGCCGTGTCAGTCTTTGCTATTATAGACATATTGCTATGACTGATGATTTTATGAAATTCTTTTGTCTATTTTGGAACTTTTTGTGTCTAATTTTGTTGTTATATGCATGCTTCTTTTGAGTTTTTTTGGCGTTATAGACTGTAGTGATTTGATGTAATTATTTTGGTGCTGTCATTTACATACTGATTCAGGGTTTTTTGGATGAGTGTTCTCTGTGCTGTTTCTAATAACACTATAACAGAAAAAAAATCTTGTTGGGTTCTGCTATTTAATTTTTTCCGAAGATGGTTCCCTTTTTGGGTGCTAGAGTGCTAGAGATTTTCTATTTTCTGAAGCATATATGTGTATGGATTCTGTAAATTTGTTGGCCTCTCACATGTTGGGGTTAAATATTATTTTTTGTTTTTTGTTTTTTGAAGATTATGGCTATTATAATGAGTGTAATATAAACTTCTGATGCTTAGTTAACTCATCTGTTTGATGAATTAAGATAAAGGCTAAAGGGTATAGTTATGAAAGCTCGAGCAACGATGAAAAACCTTATAAACTAAAAGTGATAGCCATCGTGTTTTGGGAGTAATTTGGTTAATACTATTGCAACCGGTGGCATTTGTCTTAACTTAAATAAGGAGAAGATACTTTCTTAATGCATGGATACTATATTAAGTCATTAAGTTTAGTACAAATTACCGCCTTGGATGTTAATAGATACAAAAAATTAAATATATATTATTTACTCACTTGAGTTACTTATACATAATATCTAAATATGCTGGAGGGTTTACTTGAGCTATTCAAATAATGCTTTCTAGTTATAGACTTATATAATCTAGGGGTGTAAATGAGTCGAGTCAAGCTTGAGTTAGGGGTTGTTCGAGCTTGACTCACGAGACAAATATCGAGCTCAAACTCGAGCTCAAACTTGAGTCGAGCTCGAGCTCAACTCCCGACACTATATCGAGCTGAACGAGCCGCTCAATTTTGTAACTGGTTGCGTCGATTTCCCGCTCGGATTCCTACCTGGTTTTCATTTTCTTGCTCAACTTTGGCACATTGGAGAGCTCGGAGGAGAAAAGAAGAGTGTCGCTTTAGGAGAAAAGAAGCACAATATAAGTTTTTGGCTCAATAATAAATGCTATTATTGCTACAAAATTTATTATTTTTTTTTTGGGAAAAATTTGGGCTTCGCCCGTATATTTAAATATAAAGAGGGTAAACAGTTACACCTAAAGATTACAAAAACTTCCCAACAGACAAGATGGGACAGCTCATTCGAGCATGCAAAAACCCAGCTCGAACCAGATCAAGCTTACAAAATCATCTATATCAAATAAATTGATACTAAAGAGCAAAAAACCAAAAACTCCCTAAGACTTTAACACCTGGACTCAGAGTATCAAAAATCTCAAATAATTTTTTTTTAAAGCTACAACATTTATTAAAGCTGCAGTATAATTTTTTTTTTAAAACTCACTACTTTTAAAGCTACAACATGCATTTATTAGCATTAAAATTTGAGAAATTTTCTATTAACCCGGGTGTTAGATTTGAACTTAATTTTTGTAAAAGTTTTAAGTGTAATAAAAATATTTATAATTAAAAAAATTTAAATATAATTCGAGTTGACTCGCGAGTTAATCCTAAACAAGCTTGAACTCAAGCTCGTTTACTAGACGAGCTCAAGTTTGAGCTTAAGCTCAACTTGTGAGCTCGATAAGGTCGGCTTGTAAGCTCAAGCTCACTTACACCCCTATTACAATCTCATTATTTAGAATTTTATGATTTTTTTTGTTTATTACTTTTAAGCTTTAAGTGGTTAACCATCTTTTTTTGGTAGCTAATTTAAGTTGAGGTGTAGGACAATATAGGTTTATGATATCTTCATTCTTCAAGAGTTCAAGTTGAAGTGTAGTCGTAGAAGAACTAAGAAATATAATTTGAGTTTATTTGAAAATTGTTTACATTGTAGTTTGTAATCAATGTAATATGTAATAAATGTAATATGTAACAATGTAATAGTTTTCGGGTCAGGACGGGTTCGAGTTAGATAATCGACCCAAAACCTGAATCAGGTCAGGTCTGAATAGCAAGGACAAAATCGAGTTTGACTTGATTACGACCCGTCGACACAAATTGACATCCCTATGGAGTATTATATAATTTTCCTGAAATATTAGTATATAGAAATAAATAGAAAATCTAATATATGCTAGGAGAAACTATAAAACCATTAGAACAATAATTATTTTGTTATCATTAAAAAACACAATATCAATCTTGATTCTTGAGTTGCAACAATCTCTCTATTTTTTATGGTGACAAAAATAATTTTTATTTGAATTACAAATTAAAGATTTTTTCTCCTAAATACCCCTCAATGAATGATAAAAAAAAAATCATGGGAAGAGAAAAAATTTTGTCTACCTTTTTTATTTTTTATTTTTTTTAAAACAACACAAAACTTGCAAGAAGTATACAAGACAAATATACAAACACAAGACCAAGAAGACTTCAAACAAACACAAACTACCTCCCCCTTTCGACGTTTGCAAAAAGAGACGAAAATAGAAAAAAAGTAATATAGAAATCCCTTGAATATGTAAGATATTATGGACAAATCTAAAAGTCGATAAGAAGAAGAAATTTAAAATTTATACGAACAACATTAAATTCCTGATGCAAAAGCTCATATTTTAAATCAAAGAACAAATAAGATAAGAAAAGTTGACCATGTTCAATGTTTGTTCTAGAAAGCAGAAGCATCAAATAGAATAATTATCTCAAAAATTATTAAATAAAAAGAAATTATTTTTAAATTATATAATTGAAATTATTGTTTAATGTATGGATTTTTATAAGAATTAGAGATATAGAGGAATGAACTAAATGTAGTGTGGGCTCATTTTGTGCCTCTTTATCAACTATAATTGAGAAATTTTTATTAATGCAATTGCATATCTTTTGAATTTGAACTTTATTTGGCAAACATTGTGCATCTTTTAAGATTGGGCTCATTTTGTGACTCTTTTCAAATTTATCACACTCTGTGCATCTTTTAGCATTTTATTCTTACCATAACCTAACTCAACAAATCTTAGCTTGTGTGATTATCTTCAAATTAAAAGAAAAACTTTCTAATATAAGGAAGAATAAACCACAAAGTAAAACTTAATAGATAATAATAAAATCAACACATTGAACAAGAAAATAAATGAAAAATAAGTCACAATTTTTGCAATAATTATAACTATAAGATAAATATCTATTAGAACATGAAGATGATCTCTTTATCTAAATCTAATTATAATTTTACTGAAAGTTTGAGTAAAAAAAAAAAATCCAAAGGAATTAATATTGTAATGCAAAAAATTTACAATTTTCATCATTTAGGTTAACATTTCGAATTAGTCAATAATAAAACTCCCATTTTTTAGAGAGAGAAACTCCCTTTTTTAATTTTTCCTTGTTCCACTCTTTTGGCATAATTTTTGCTTATGACGATAGAGGCGGCGGTGACCACCGCTGGTTACTAGAATTGTTTCATGAGTTTTGCCTCATTATCCCGTTCCCTAGGTTTTTCTGATGATCATAGCAGAATTGTCAAGGATGCTCTATTGGTAATTAAAGAATCTTTATCTGTTCTAGTTAAGAAGGCTTCCCCTATCTTGGGAAAGGCAATAGAATTGATAATGGATTGGCAGTTAATACACCTCGGCCTTCTGGTAGTTTTTTAAACTTTAATAGTTTGAATGATTTTGAACCATCTTCTTCCTCAGTATGAAGCTCTTTATAAACAGGTTTGGTAATTTAAATGCTAAGCCTTGTTCTCCTGTGAAGGAAGATTCGTCTAAAAATGTGGTTTTGAATAAGTCTTCTGGTGTTTGTTTAAATGCTTAAGGAAAAAAATTGATGATAATTTGTCAGTAGAAGTTCCGGTGGATTTGGGTGTTCTGCCTGCTAAAGCTATTATTAATCTATGGTCTAGATGTCAAAATATTAGGATTAATTTTTCAAGAGAAGAATCTATTCTTTCTGAAGACAAAGTTGATGTCAAGTTGCATGAGTCTAGTGTAAAGGCTAATTATGAAAAGCTTCAGTTTTCTATACTGGTTAAAGTTTTTGGGAAGGATGTTCCAATCCAGATGATTGCTAATGAATTATGTCGATAATGGATGCAATTTGGTAAATTTTACCTAATTATCCTTGGTTTAGGTTGGGTTCTATGCTCATTTTCCTCTATGGAATCTATAGAGAATGTGTTAGGTGGAGGTCTGTGGTATGTGAATGGTCATATAGTATGACTTGATAAGTGGACTCCTCAATTTTGACCTACTTGTTTGAAAGGATTAACTTCTCCTATTTGGGTTACGATGTCTCATCTACCACTACTTTGTTGGGATGAAGTTAATATGGCAGGAATTGCTTCAATGATAGGAACTCCTTTATGGATTGAGGGTAATATGTTCCAATGGGGAAAAAGGGAGTATGCAAGAGTTAGTGTTCACATGGCACTAGATAAATAATTCCCTATGGGTGTTTGGGTGGAAGGATTGGATGGATGTTTTTTTTAAAAAAGTTGAATACAAAAAAATTTCTACATTTTGTTTAAAATGTGGAAAAATTGGACATCTTATTATTGTTTGTAGTTTGAAGGAAAATGTTTCATGTGACGAGCATGCTGTGAGGTCTGATGCAACAGTTAGTTTTGCTGATAAGTCAATGCCGAATTATGTGAGCAATGGGTTTTCTTATAGTCCCTAGGTGCATGTTTATAATAGGAGAAGGAGCTAGTTTTATTTTGTTAATAACAGAGTGAACTAGAAGAAGTTTGTTACTTTTCAATATGCAAATTAGTTGAAAGCTGAACCTTTTTATGTTAAAAAATTTTATGTAGTAAATAAATTATTACAGGCCTCTGAATGGGAGGGTAATGATAAATCCAATTCAAAAAATGTTGAAGATGTCAATCTAGATATGGCTGTAATAGCTGAAGAAGAACAAGGTATTGCTGATTCTGAAGAGTTTGGATGGTAATGAAGAACTTAAGCTAAAGGAGGATGTTCCTGATTCAAGTATCCCTTCAATGAAGACTATTTCAAATATTATAGCAGCTGGTATGGTTACTAATTCTATTAATTATGAATTACCGTAGGATCTTAATATGTTCAAAATCCTTGAATCCTGTTGTGATGAAGAGAAGGCTAAGGGTAATTCAAACTTAGATGAGTTCATGGTTGACGATATAAAAGATGGAGAATTTGTTTATGAAGATAAGAAGATTACTAAATTAGGTACATGTTTGGTTGATGAGAGTTCTAGAGTGGTAAAATTTAAACTTAAAAAAGAACTCAAATCATTGGATAAAGTTAATATTCTTCAATGCAATAGATAATGTGATATGTTGAAAAAAGCTAGGGGTGGGAGTAATTCCAATTCTAATCTTTAATGTCATAAATAACTTTTTGGAATTGTAGGGAGGCTAGGAAGAGTGAAGCCTCTTAATATTTGAAGGAGTTTGTGGAAGATTTTGATACATTCTTTATTAGGCTTATTGAAACTAAGATTTCTTCTATTGATAGATTTTAATTCAATATATTTATTGATAGTAGTTGGGATTCTTCCTTTTTCCTGTGGATGGTTTATCTGGTAATATTATTGTTTACTGGAGGACTGATATTGCTTCTTTCTCTATTTTAGAAGTTTCTTCTCAATTAGTTGCTGGAGAGATTAGTATTCTTAATAAAGGTGAGTGGTTGGTTTCTACGATTTATGGTAGTAATGATATTTATAAGAGGAGAATCTTGTGGAACAGTTTGGAAATGCATTCGAGTAGAAGGGTTCCTTATATTTTGGGTCTCAAGAAGAGAAAAGATGAGGGAAAAAGTTTTTCCTCTCTCCAAGACCTCAGTATATGAATATGTTCACAAACAATTGTGATTTCCATGATGTAGCTATGATTGGTCCCAAATTTACCTGGTGTAACAATAAAAGAGGTGGAGCTCGTATTCTAGAAAGGTTGGATCGATGCCTTTTGAATTCTGATGCTTTATAAGCTATCCAATCAATGGTTGTTCGATATCTTGCTACATTATCGTCATATCAATGTCCTATCTTGATTAAAATCTTCTCTTCAGGTTTTCAAAAGAGTAGACAATTGAGGTTTGAACATGTCTGGGCATCTTATCCAGCTTCTTTAAAAATTGGGTCCTAGTTGTGGGAGAAAAATGTTCGTGGAAATGTTGTTTACTCTCTAAATCTGAAATATAAAAGAGCATTGAATGCCTTATGATAGTATGGGCTGGTCTACTCTAAAGCAAGTTTTAGATAATTTTGGTTTCCCAATAAAATTCTCTAATCTATTACTTTAGTGTGTAGTAGATCCAAAATTTTCTATTATGATAAATGGCAATAACTCTAAAGGATTAAGGCTAAAAAAATGATACAATCATCCCAAAAATAATAGATTCCCAAAAATGATCTATTATTTTTGGAAAATCTGTTAAAAGGAGAAGAATTAATATATTTTTAGGACTCTTGGGATTCAAGGTTGTTAAAGAAGTGATTTATCTTTGTGTTAAGATTGCATTAAGGAGATTGATTTTGTCATATTTCCAAAACTAGTTGGAGAAAGCATTAAATAGAATGAATATATGGGGTAACCGATTTATTTCTCTTATAGGAAAGTCGCTTCTTGTTAAATCAACATTTTTTCTCTTCCTACCTTTTTATCTACTCATTAGTACCTATGGGAGTATTGAATGATTTGGATAAAATGTGTAGGGATTTTCTGTGGCACAAGCAAGAAGGAAGTATATGGCTCCATTATGTTGTATGGGATGTGTTATGTAAATAAAAAAGAATGGGCGGTCAAGGTTTACAATATGTTGTTGTGAAAGTTGGTCCTTTAAGGGCTAAATTTTCTTGGAACTTGATTACAAAGCATTTTTCTCTTCTTAAGAGGACATTGATGTCTAAGTATGGAAATGATATTTGGAATTATGGAATAGAGAGCTATTTCTCTCATACTTAGATGATCATTTTGAATGGAGCTAAATTTCTTCTCCTAATTGTTAGATAGAAGGTTTCTACTGGTTGTGATATCAATACCGTAAAAGATGTGTGGATTTTTTTATAAGAGTATCAATAAGTGGCCTACGTTTGTTGTGGAAATGACTGAAGATACTATATTTCTTATGGGTTTTATATGGGATGGTGAATGGGGTGAGTACCATTTATAGCAGTTTCTTTGGAAAACATTTGGTTGAGGTAATCATGTTTGTTCCTATCCATTCAAATTTGCAAAAAGATTAATTGGAGCTAGTATCTAAGTGTTTAGGGAAATCAATTTCTGCACTAGTTTTAGAGAAATTGTGGGGAAGTGGTGCTGAAGACAGACATTGGAGATGGAAGTTGAGTTATTCTGGTGCGGTTAAACATCAATGCAATCCCCTCAAATTATTTTCTGATGTATAGGAGGTTATTAGACTTCAATGGATGTCCTAGAGGTTGTAAATCTACTAAAAATTCTGAACTTATTGCAGTCAAATGTGTGAATTTCTCTCAAGACTTTTTTTTCCCTCAATGAATAGGGATTTAATGTTTTGATTTTTACTTCTCTTGAGGAATGTTATATGGTTTTGGAAGCTTTAGAAAAATCTAATATGTTTATAGGGAACTTGTATTATTCTGCTATTTTTTTCTCTTGGAAAAGTAGAAATAAAATCAAGCATGGTGGAACAGAGGATGGTGGATCAGTTATAGTACCAAATTATGTTAGCTTCGCTACTACTTATTTTTGCTTTAATTTGATTTCAGAAAAGTGGGATACCAACCAACTATTGCAGCTGTCTTCTTCTTCTTGACATCCTCCTCTTCTCGAATGGATTAAGATCAATATTGATGCTTCTTTAGTGAATACCTTTAGAGCTGGTATAGGTGGCATGTTCAGAGATCATAGAGGAAGATTTTTGTGTGCTTTTAGTTTCAGTAGTCTGCACTGGGACTTTTTGCAATTGGAGTTATCAATTTTGTCTTTGAGGAAAGTTCTTCAAGAGTGGATGTTTGAAGCTTAAGGAATCATTATAGATGGTGATAACTATAATGTTATCAAGTATATTCAATGCTTGTTGAATAAGGAAGTTGTCAAAGAAGGCATCTTAAAGTCGAAAGATTTATCTTTTCTTAAAGATTTTAACCAAGTGTTATTTCATTTTGCAAAATGGATTGTAATAAGTCAACTAATTTTTGTGCTAACTATTCTCTTTCTTAAGATTTTTTTTTTGGGATGATATTAGTTGTAATAATATTCCTCCTTAGTTTATTTCTTTGTTAAAGGAGGAGTGTGATTGGGGATCAATCACTTAATAGGATGTGAATTTCTCTTAATAAGATTGCTTTATGCATTTATTCAAAAAAAAAAAAAAAAAAGAGATTAGTCAATAATAACTCATAGATAATTTGAGAGGATTTAAAAAAAATAACAACAACAACTTTTTTAATATTTTTTTAAATAACACATTCTCAAACATAAAGCAAATTCAACTAAACCAAAATAGAAGCTTCTAAATTCAACATCATAAAAAGTAAAATATTAAAACATACATTTACAACAACATAACTAAAAACCTGGGAGATCTTGATCCGGAGGAGGCTATGGAGGACTAAACTGGGTAAATTAGTTGTTGATGGTAGCTACTTAAGTATTAAGTGAATTAAACTATCCTCTAACCTAGCCCATATCCTCATTATATCTATAGGCCCAATGGTCGAAACGAGCCTCAACATGATCAAATCTTAATCTATATGAGACTCGTGGTGATCGAATATCTGGATTAAATCTTGGTAGAATTGATGCTCAGGTTCAGGAATAGGAGCAGGTGCAGGTGCTGGAGCAGGTCCCTCTTCTCCACCAAACTTATCTTCTTTATCCCCTTAATCCTGGTGGAAAAGAATGCAAAATGAAGCATAAGTAAAATAGTAGGCAGATTATTTGGGGGATTGGGATGAATAAGATTGTATTTCTTCTGAAGAATGTAGGCAATCAAGTATCCTAAGGCCACATTCTTCTTCCTTTTAGTGATAGGGAGTCTGATGTCAGTAAGACTATTGATATAGTCCAGAGTCAACTAGGCTTCGTTAATTGGAGTGTTTTACATTATGTAGTATGTTACGATAGTAAGCAAAGGAGTGATATTTATTTAATCACCAGCTTTCAGAATAATGGAGGTTCTTAAAACATGTTGGATGATTCTGGCATTTTGATTTAAAGTATGAATAAGCGGTAAGCATTGAATTTAAGATATACCCCTAAGAGTTTTATTTACAAAATACCATTCAAAATCACTTGTTGAAATCATAGATTGTGCCCTTACTCCTTCAGTTGTAAGATGTAAAAATGTGCCCAAATCCTATTTAGTGGTTTCTACTTATTGGTGGAAGATATGTGAGGATATTATGGTGTTGTTCTCTCTCATTTTTCATATTGGCAAGAAAATAATAAAAAAATGTTAGAGTGAAATGTGTAGATCAATGTGAGAATGAAAGAAAACTAAGTGGAGTCAAATATATGCATAATTAAAAAATTGATGCCTTCTTGAATAAGAACACATGACAGAGTAATCTTAGCTTGAACAAAATAATCACAGGCTTTTTCGTTCTCTCTTAAAAGAAAATTATCATCTCATTCAGTACGAGATGAACTTCCTTTGGAGTGATGTGCCCATTTGCTGTCTCTTGCCATTTGAAAAGGATTGAACACAAGAGAATCTAATGTGAAATAGATTGTGAACATATTCAAAGAATAACTTCCAATTTATAAAAATTAGATGATTTTGTATAATATGAAATTGGGTTTGTACGTACTACTTTGAACTTCATACAGCACGAAATTGGGTTCATATATACAAATATAAACTGTCAAGAATAGTTATTGCAGTGAAATGACTTTTCATAAAGTTACCTTCCCGATGAGTCATTTCGTACGACCTTTGACCAAAATTAATCGTACAGACGAACATGTGTTTGTCATGGATGATTTATAAATAATGATCATATCTCTTGATTGAATTCATCCACATGAAAACAGACAAGTGGATATTATTATAAATAATGATCATATCTCTTGATTGAATTCATCCACATGAAAACAGACAAGTGGATATTACAGATGAACAAGTGTTCGAGCGGGATAATTATAAAATAGTAGCTGCCCTAAACCCTAAATAAATCATTATGAAGCATTTTACCATGTATTTGTACAAACAAAATTTTTATTATTCGCTCAACTAATGAGGTGTTCATACTATACGATTATTATGAAAGGTATAAAGAACTCATCAGCCCAACTCAAAAAAAAAGATCATGAAAAATCTGGAGAATTCATATAGTATGAAAGTGGTTCGACAGTATGAATGGAAATTAAATTTTGGATTTGCACCTGATGAACAAGACCCTTTTCTAAAATAAACCAAATAAGGCTCATTAAACAAGACCCATTTAACATAAAACAAAAAATAATAAAAGGATAGATCAAAGATAAAATAATGAAGTACCAAACAAGTCAAATAAAAAAAAATGATACAATCATAAACAAAAAAAATATACACAATCACATTTTGTAGTCTTATAATTTTTCAAGAATGAATATTAATAACTCACATTCAGGTTCTTAAGGTACTAAAAGTTTCAAAAACCAGTGGTTATGTGAAAATATCTACAAGTTTATTTTCAGTAGTTACATGATGTAGCTCAATTTCTCCTTTAGTGACATGGTCCTAATGAAGTGATGCCTTATGTCTACATGCTTAGTACTGGAGTGTTGGATTGAATTTTTTGAAATACAAATGGCACTTGTATTATCATAGAAAATTGGAATACTACTATTTGAATAACCTAAATCCATAAGTTATTATTTAACCAAAGAACTTGGGCCACATAACTTGATAAAGTTATATATTTTGCTTCACTAGTAGAAAGGACTATTAAATTCTATTTTCTACTAGACCAAGAAACTAAAGAGTTTCCAATGAATTGGTAAGTTTAAAAAGTACTTTTTCTATTAACCCTACATCCTACAAAATCTGAATTAGAATATATAATGATTTCAAAAGAAGTATTGTGCCTAGGATACCAAATCCCTAAGTTTTGAGTTCCTAAAAGTATATCAAAATTCTTTTAACAATAGTCAAATGGGATTATTTTGGATCAACTTGAAATCTAGTACAATGATAAACATTAAATATGTTATCAGTTTTGCTAGCAATGAAATTAAGTAATGATCCAATTATTTTTCTAAATTTTTTTGATCAACAGATTTGCCTTTAGAGTCCTTATCTAACTGAACTGAGGAACTCATGGGAGTACTTATTAGTTTATCTTTATCCATCTCAATCTTCTTAATGTTGTCCTTAATGTATTTTGACTGAATAAGAAAGCTTACACCCTCTTTCTGCTTTATGCTAAAACCAAGAAAGTAACTCAAATCTCCCATCAAACTCATTTTAAATTCCTTTCTCATTATTTTGAAAAGAAATCACAAAGATTTTTATTAGAGGATCCAAGTAAGATATCATCAATATAAATTTGAATAATGAGAATGTCATCTCCTACTCTTTTTATGAAGAGAGTGGTTTCCACACTCCCTTTTAACAAAAGATCTTTCTAGTAGGAATATGCTTAGCCTTTTATACCATTACCTAGGTGCTTGTTTTAGTTCATATAATGTCTTCTTCAATTTAAACACATAATTAGGAAATTGTGAATTTTCAAAACCTGGAGGTTACTTAACATAAACATCTTCTTTTATCAACCCATTAAGAAAGACACTTTTAAAATATATTTGAAATAATTTAAATCCTTTAATATAGATAAAGGCTAGAAGCACCCTTATAGCTTCAAGTATAGCTATAGGGGCAAAAGTCTTCTCAAAATCATTTCCTTCTATTTTATTGTACCTCTTGGCTACGAATCTTGCCATATTTCTAATCACTACACCTAAATCATTCATCTTATTTTTGAAAACTCACTTAGTTCCAAAAACACTTTAAATTTTAGATTTTTCTACCAACTCCTAAACATCATTTCTAACAAATTAATTCAACTCTTCTTGCATAGTTAGAATCCAAAATTCATTAGAAAGTGCTTGATTTATATTAGTGGATTCAATTATTGAAATAAAGGCTGAGTGATTCACTTCTTTTCTAAGTCCATGTTTAGTTCTAACACCTTCACTCAGGTCTCCTAAAATTAGTTGTTTAGGATGACTTTTAAAATATTTCCATTCTCTAGGCAATGTATTTAATGTTCCAACCCTCTCTTCAAGATTTATATTTTTTATTTCTTGGGTAATTTCTTCAACATTTTCTTCTTCCAACATAAACCCTCCAAAAATATTAGATTCATCAAAAACTACATGAGTGGTCTCCTCTACCACCAATGTCCTTTTATTAAAAACTCTATAGGATTTTCCAACACTTGAGTATCCTAAAAAAATCCCCTCATCAGTTGTTAAGCCCTTATGAACTAGCTTGAGGCTAACCAAGAGGCGGGGGGGTTTTAATTGGTAGTTTTAACAAATCTTAAATAAAAAAAAATGAATCTTTGAGATATTTTAAAACCTTAAACCATATGATCACCCACAAGAAAATTAAGTGTGGAAATTAAAATGCAAATACATAATAAGAAAGTGCATACCATATTTTATAGTGGTTTGATCAACTTGACCTATGTCTACTCCCCAGAGCCTCTCTTCCGGGTATTGCACTAAAATATAGTGACTCTCCTTTTTCTTCCATATCACGGTGGAGAAGCCTTTACAATCTCTTTTCCACTGACCCTGGTGAGGCAAAGAACCTCACTCCTTTTGCTTCATCTTGAAGCAGGTAAAGAACTTAGACTCCTTTTGCTTCCTCCTTAAGAAAGTAGAGAACCTTGATTGATTGCTGAAGAAAACCTCCTTAGAACCTGTAAGGAACCATAGATGATGACTGGAAATGATGACTCGGATCCTTTCTTGGAGTAACCTTTATGAACCCCTCACAAACTTCCCCTCACAAGATCCTCTATCTCCCCCAAGCTCTCCCTCTCCTTCTCTTAGATCTCTCACGTCAGGATAGTAGTAAAAGATATCACCTTGAATAAACAATAGATCTCATGAAGAAGGGCTTAAAATTTTTCCTAATTTGCAACTTACCGTTAAAGATAGTCCAAGAAGATTCATAGATCATCTTGTATTTTTAAATGTATTTTTAGGCCATTCAGCCAAGACGATCTGGGATGGATGGACGATTAGAAGCCTTATTTATTTTGTTCATTCAAATGATATGGACATCATCTTATACTATTAGTTCAAAACCGTACATATCATGCAGCACATCGTTCTAGTCATCTAGAGGAAATATGTTGGATGATGAAGAAATATAACATATCATCCAAGATGATTTTTGAATCATCCCATATAATTAGTTCAAAATTAGGGATTTTCCTCTAGTACATTGTTCTGGTCATCCAGGTGATACACCTAGATGATGGAGAATTTCAACTAATTATCTAGTATATCATTCTAGTCATCTAGGTAATTTAGGAGAAGAATAAGGTTTTTCTAATTGATTATTCAGGAAGATCATGCGATCGTCTAGGATGATATGATCGATCAATCAAATCTTAATTACTTTCCTTAATCACTTGACTAATTTAGGTATGATTGTAATGAATCATCCAGAATGATATGAGATCATCCTGTATGACCGCCAAAAATAATATCATAGCTAAAATATTTTGGCGACTAATTCTTTCTGATCTGAGCCTATCATCTAAGATGATGTAAATATCGTCTAGGACAATTTGCTTAATTTAGTTTTCTTAACACGTGAACTCTAATTTGAGTTTTTATTTTTAACTGATCATCTAAGATGATTTTGGATCATCCTGGACGATATGATCAAAAATAAAAAACTCTAAAATTTATAGAATTTCTTCCCCTAAGTGTATGTGTGCAAGGTTACTTAGCATCAAAATCTATATTATTACATTTGACTTAAAAGCACAGGTGTTACACTTACAAATTGACTTTCTCCTAATCTATCCAATCTTAAGCTGGCTTAATTTACAATTGACCTTGTGGACCTAAAATGTTAATAGGCAGGTCGATAGTAGATAAATAGAAATGCTAGAAATGCTTACTATCATCAAAATTATAATTCTTGAATTTAGGTTTGCAACAATCTCCCCCTTTTTTATGATGGAAAATATTTATTAGGAAATTCAACTCAAGGAAATTAATTAAAGATAAAGTAAAGGGGAACAATATGAACCAAGCAATGCAAATTTTATTAAAAATAAGCTAGTGGTGCAAACACTAAACAATAATAGTATGAAAAACAACAATACAATGAAATATCACTAACACAAACACTATTGCTACTCCCCCTTTTGACATCACAAAAAGGAGGAGGAAATAAAAACAAAATACAAAGAAGAACTAATAGTAATATAAGAAAGCATAAAAAAAAAAAACATGAAAACATACTACAAGTACAAGAGTCCTAAAATAAAAAAATAGTAAAAATCAAATATAAAATAATGAAAACACGATAAAAATAACATAAAGAATAAAAAACATAGTTTTTTTTATCAAAGTAATAATATGATAAATTTTCCAAGTGATTGAATTAAAAATTTGTAAGAAATGAGTTAACATTACTAAAATCTAAAAAATGATAGAAAAATCAATCATGTTATCCCCAGCTTAGACTTCTTACAGGATAAACCATCTTTTAAAAATAAAGATCTAACTTAAAAAAATAATTGCATAAGAAAAACTGATCCGTTCAAAATTTTAAATACTCCTAATTATGAGAATATCTTCTAGATATTAGAGAATAAAAACTCACTACCTAATATAAGGAGGAATAAATCACAAAGCAGAATTAAATTTATATGATAAATGCAACACCATGATTAAGAAAGCTTGAAAGTGATTTAATGACTTTTAATATTATTCATTAAGATAGATTACTCTAAGAGGGTAGAATAGATCTCAATTACAAAGTTTAGTTGTTAATTTGAGATAGTCTTTTGTTTAGAAAAGAAAATAACACTATTAAAAGGAGTTAGAGAAAGAGAAAAAATCAACGATATTTTTCCCTTTAACTAATTTAGGGATGTTAATCATTGATTATAAATTTAAAAAATAAAAATAAGACATAAAATATAATTTCAGCAGTAACCAAAAGAAAACTAAAAGAAGCAAAGAAAATATAAACCTAAAAACACAAAAAAGCACTAGCAAATAAATAGGAACAAATAATCAAAAATAAAAAAAGGAAAGGTAAAAAAAAAATCAGAAAACAAAATAAGAGAAAGATTAGAAAACATAAGGTTCAGAGTTAAGAGATAATTAAGTTCATGCATTTATGTCAATCACACCCAATCTAGTCCTTAAGATGATGAATGTGTCAAATGACAGTGGTTTAGTAAAGATGTCAGCCAGCTAGTTTACAATTGCTACATGGTGTAACTCAATGTCTCGTTTGGTAACATGGTCCCTAATAAAGTGATGCCTTATGTCAATGTGTTTGGTCTTAGAATGTTGGATATGATTTTTAGAGATGTAGATGACACTGATGTTATCACATAGAATTCAAATTATGCCTACATGTAATCCTAAATCTAGAATTTATTGGTTCAACTAAATAACTTAGGCCACACAACTTTCTAAGACAATATATCCAACTTCAGTAGTGGAAAGTGCAACAACATTTTATTTTCTACTAGATCTGGAGACTAAGGACTATCCTATAAATTGGAAAGTTCTAGAAGTACTCTTTCTATCCACCCTCCACCTTGCAAAATTAGAATAAGAATATCCAATAATTTTAAAGGAAGTGTTGTTCCTAGGACACCAGATTCCTAAGTTTTGGATCACTAAGAGATATCTAAGGATTCTCTTAACAGTAGTCAAGTGGGATTCTTTAGGATTAATTGAAATCTAGCACAGAGACAAATACTAAATACTATATCAGGTTGGTTAGCAGTCAAGTAAAGCAGTGATCTAATTATTCCTCTGTCGTTCTTTTGGTCCATAAATTTTCCATTTGAATCCTTATCTAACTGAACACTAGAGCTCATGGGAGTGTTTATTAGCTTGGCTTTATCTATTTTATATTTCTTTAAGGTGTCCTTAATGTATTTTTATTGATTAAGAAAGGTTTCATCATCCATTTAACTTGTGCTAAACCCCAAAAAGTAGGATAATTCACCCATTATACTCATCTCAAATTCCTTACTCATTATTTAAAAAAAATCATCACATAAATTTTTATTAGAAGATCCAATAAGTATATCATCAGCATATATATGAACAATGAGTAACTCTTCTCCTACTTTTCTTAGAAAAAGGGTGGTGTCTACGCTCCCCTTAACAAACTCACTCTCAAGTAAAAGTGTGATAAGCCTCTCATACCAAGCTCTAGGTGCCTGTTTTAATCAATATAAGACCTTTTTTAATTTGTAAATATAATTTAGAAATTAGAAATTCTCAAAACCTTAGGGTGGCTCTATAAACACATCTTCTTTTATTATCCCATTTTAAAAGGTACTCTTGACATCCATTTGGGAAAGCATAAATCTCTTACAAAAGGTAAAGGCTAGTTTCACTCTAATAGCTTCCAATCTAGCTACAGGGGAAAATATCTCCTTAAAATCAATCCTTTTTATTTGGTTGTACCCCTTAGCCACCAATCTTACCTTATTCCTAACCAACACACCAGAATTAATAATTTTATTCTTAAAGATCCATTTGGTTCTGACTACACTTTGATTCTTAGGTCTTTCTAATAACTCCCAAATATCATTCCTCATAAATTGGTTAAGTTTATATATATATATATATATATATATAAATTGGTTAATTTCTTATTACATAGCTAAGATCCAAAATTCATCAGAAAGGGCTTAATTTATGTTGGTGAGTTCAGTCATTGAGATAAAGGCAGAGTGGTTTACTTCCTTCCTAAGTTCATGCCTAATTTTAACACCTTTAGAAGGGCCTCCTAAGATTAGTTCTTTAGGATGACTCAAAGAATATCTCTAAGCTCTAGAAAAAGTGTGTATAGGTTCTACCCTTTCCTCCAGATTTATAGTTTCTACTCCTTGAGTAATCTCACCTACTCCATCAGTATTTTATGGCTCAACCCTTTTTTCCAAATTTGTAGCTTCTACTCCTTGGGTAATCTCTCCAACATCATCTTCTTCCTCAACTCTAGAATTCATAGGATCAGATTCATCAAACACTACATGAGTAGTCACCTCGACAACCAATGTCCTCTTGTTAAACACTCTAAAGGATTTCTCAACGCTTAAATATCCTAAGAATACTCCATCAGATTTTTGGTCAAATTTTCCTAAGAGTGGTTTCCCATTTTTTTGAATGAAAACCTTAATGCCAAAGATATGGAGGTGTGAAAGGTTGGGTGTCCTACCCTAAATGATCTTATAGGGTATCTTATTTAGTTTGGATCCAACATTCACCTAATTTAGCATATAATAAGATGTATTTACCACTTCAGTCCAAAAGTATTTTAGAAGTGAATACTAAGAAAGAATAGCTTTAGCAGCTTCAACTAAGGTCCTTTCTTTCTTTTATCTACCTGTTCTACCGAGGGGTCCCAGGAGTTGAGCAATTGTGACTAATCCCTTGATCCTCATAGAAAGTTCCAAATCTGACATTTTCAAACTCTCCACCATGATCACTATGAATGGTCAAGATCTCACAACCTAACTTTTTTTGAATCCAAGTGGAGAAGGATTTAAATTCATCAAAAGGCTCATTTTATGTGATAGAAATCTAATTCAAGTGAACCTCGAGTAGTCATCGACAATCATAAATTCATAGACTTTTTCCTCTAAGCTGGCAGTGTTATTGGGTCCAAACAAACCTATGTGAAGAACTTCTAAAAGTTTAGTGGTGCTAGTGTCCTTAATAGAATGGAAAGAGTATTGGACTTGTTTCCCTAGTTAACAGGAATTACACATGTAGTCCTTAGTGAACTTAAGCTTGTGGACACCTCTAACTAGGTCCTTTTGGGGTTACTTTCCTAAGATTTTTCATGATGGCATGACTTAACCTCCTATGCCACAATCTAGACTCATCAGCAACAATTTTTAAACAAAATGAAGCAACACATTCAATATTATTTATTAAGAATATAAACATTGTTAATCCTTTTTCCCTGTAAAATAGTATTGTTATTCAAGCTAATGATGCAAGTATTTAACAAAAATTTTATGATATATCCCTTATCGAAAAGCTGTTTGATGCTGACTAAGTTGCGTTTCTTGGATTTTTCGATTATACTTGCACCCACCACTTTCCTGATGGTATTATCTCCAAGAGTGACCTTGCCTCCAGCCCTGACCTCTAGAAAAATGAATTGATTAGCATCTCCAGTCGTGTTGTGAGCATTCTCTATCCATATACCACATGTCCTCATGAGATCTTTGGTGATATAACACCTATAAAATCATCAAACATGTGATTTAGGAACCCAAACAAGTTTAGGTCCCTTCTTATGGAAAGAAGAATGCAATGCATGTGTGTTATGCTATTAATCATATAATTTGGGTCTCCATACCAAGGTGTACTATGGTGAACAGTGCAAGTGGAGAGATGTGTCCTAGCATGCCACATGAAAAACATCTAACACTAGGAAAAGGGTTTACTAATATACTCGGGTCATAGTGCCTCTTCCTAGGTTTTAAAATGTTTTGCTTTAGATCTGGATCAAAAAATTATTCAGGTGTAGGTGGAATCTTATTTTTCTTAAGTGCTTTCAATTTAGCTTTAAAAAATGAGTTAACACTTTCTAAAATAGTATTATTAACTTATAAATAGTGCTCCCTACTCTCAGATTCATCAATAAATATTTTAAAATCATTTCCAAGTTTAGTGTGGGATGCTTTCAATGAATTATGCTCAATAATTAAATCAGAATACTTTTTATTTAACTCATCAAATTCATTAAGTAATAACATGTGATTTCTATCAAGTTTAAAATGAACTTTAAGGAAAACTTCATGTTCTTTTTATAAGTTTAAAAATTTTAATTTCAGACTAGCATGAACTTTCTTAAGTTTTCAATATGATGAATGAATTTTCTCAGAAACTTTAAGCAATTGATCATATGTTAGTTCACATACGTCTTCTTGGTCAGACTGACTAAGATGATTATTTACCATCAAACATAAGTTTATTGTCTCCTCTTCAAATTCAGTCTTAGAGGAGTTAGACGCAGAATCCACCCAGAAAGTCTTTCAAATCTGCTTCTAGACTTTCCTAAACTTGGGTTTCTCCTCACTCTTCAACTTGCTTGGGTGAGCCTTAAGTATAATTTTATCAGCTCTTACATGTCTTGGCTTCATGTATTCAAAGAAAACCATATCAAAAGAACCTTTAAAATTTTTGCTACTCTTACCTTTTTCCATTTCTGATGGTGCTTTTGTTTCTTCCTTAGAAAACTTTTGAATTACATAGTGATTAAGGCAACATCATCACTTTTAGACCTAGAAGAATCCATATTTATATCATTAGCCTTCAATTTTATAGTTTTCTCCTTCTTTTTCTCACCTTCATCAAGTTGTCATTGGTTCACTTATTGCTCATAAGTAATGAGTGATCCAAGTAAGTTATCAGTAGAATAAGTTTAAATCCTTGGATTTAGTGATAGTAATTATCTTAGCATCATAGGAAGAGGATAAACATCTCAAGATTTTGTTAACTTTCTCATAGTTAGTGAGTTCCCTTCCTAAGACATATAGGAAGGTGACAAATTGTGTAAACCTAGTATACATTTTGGATATTGACTCACTACGTTTCATATGAAAGAGTTTGTAGTCATGAAGCAAGATATTCAATCTATATTTCTTATTCTCAGTTGTGCCATCATAAGTGATACATAATTTATCCCATATTTTCTTACCAGTTGTACAAGTTAAAACATGAATGTAATCTTTAGATTTTAGTGCACAGAAAAAATAGTTTAAATATTTTACCTTAAGTTGTGCTAAATATGTATCATTAAGAGTCCATTTAGTAAATAGAAGTTTAGTTTTGATGCCATTAACTTCAGGTGATGGTGTATAATAACCTTCTTTAACAAGCATCCACATGCGATAATATATGATTGTAAAAATATGGATATGCGAGTTTTCTAAAAATCAAAAGGTATATTATCAAATAAAGGTGGTCGGGTAATGGAATATCCTTCCACAATATTTTGGTTACCTAAGTTAGCTATAGATTGAAATTCAAAAGTAATTTAAAACTTGATTTTATAAATCCCACTCTGATACTACTTGAAAGTTCGTTAGGGTTGTTAAGCTCTTATGAACTAGCCTGAGGCTAACTAAGAGGAGGGGGGAATGGATTTTTAAAAATTCTTGAGAAAAAAGCATATTTTTTTTAGATATTTTAAAACATTAAATCATATAATCACCCACAAAAAAATAAAGTGTGGAAATTAAAATGCAAAAATATATTAAGAAAGTGCAAACTATATTTTATAGTGGTTTTATCAACTTGACCTACGTCCACTCCCCAGAGCCTCTCCTTCAGCTATTGCACTAAAATATAGTGGCTCTTCTTTTTCTCGTATAGAAAGGCAGAGAAGCCTTTACAAACTCCTTTCCACTGACCCAGGTGAGGTAGAGAACTTGACTCCATTCGCTTCCTCCTGAAGCAGGCTGAGAAGCCAAACTCCTTTTGCTTCCTCCTGAAGTAGGCAGAGAACCTTGATCGATTGCTAAAGATGATCTCCCTATAACCTTTAAGGAACCAGGGATGAATACTGGAGATGATGACTCAAATTCTTGCTTGGAGCAACCTTTGTGAACTCCTTACAAACTCCCACTCACAAGATCCTCTCTCTCCCTCTCCCAAGATATCCCTCTACTTCTCTTGGCTCTCTCAAGTCAGGACAATAGCAAAATATCTCACCTTAAGTAAATAAGATATCATATAAAGAAGGGCTTAAAAGTTGCCATAATTTATAACTTGCTGTCAAAGATCATCTAGGATGATCAATAAATTATTATGTACGATCAGTGTATTTTCAACCCATTTGGCCAGGACGATCTAGGAGGGTTGGAAGATTAAAAGCCTTATTTGTTCTGATTGCTCAGGATGATATGGACATCATCCTGTATAATTAGGTCAAAACTATATATATTATCCAACACATTGTTCTGGTTGTCCAGAGGATATATGTTGGATGATGAAGAAAAATAACATATCATCTAGGATGATTCTTGCATCATCCTGTACAATTAGTTCAAACTCAATGATTTTCATCTAACACATCATTTTAGTCATCTAGGTGATACACCATGATGATGGAGAATTTTAACTAATCATCTAACATATCATTCTAGTCATCCAGGTGATCCAGGAGAAGAGTAAGGTTTTTCTAACTGATCATTCAGGATGATCCTGCGATCGTCCAAGATAATATGATCGATCAATCAAACTTTAATTACTTTCCTTAATCACCTGACTAATTTAAGCATGATTATAATGAATCATCCAGGATAATATACGATCATCTTATATGATTGCCAAAAATAATGTCATACCTAAAAGTGTTCAGTGCCTGATTCTTTTTTATTTGAGCCTATCATCCAAGATGATGTAAATATCATCCCAGATGATTTGCTTAATTCAGTTATCGTAATACATGAGCTCTAATTAGGATTTTTTATTTTTAACTGCTCATCTAGGATGATTTTGGATCATCTTGGATAATATGATCAAAAATAAAAAACTCTAAAATATATAGAATTTCTCCCCTTAAGTGTGTGTGCAAGGTTACTTAGCTTTAGTATCCACATTATTACATTTGACACAAGAAAAGGTAAAACCATTGGAGTTACAATTACAAATTAACCAAGTCTTAATCTACCCAATCATAAGCTGACTTAATTTACAATTGATATCATGGACTTGAAATGTTAGCAACCAGGGAAATAGTAGACAAATAGAAATGCCAAAAATGCTTATTATCATCAAAATTATAATCCTTGAATCCAAGTTTGCAATAAGATTTAAGATCATAATTTCTAAAAGAGTTTTATCATTATTATGAATGAACACTTTATATCCAAACACAGGTAGATGTGAAAGGTTAGGTTTCATATCCTTAAGAACTTCAAAGAGTGTCTTATTCAACTTAGATCTAATTTCAACCTATTCATAATATTACAAAATATATTAATTTCTTCAGCCCAAAAGTATTTAAGAAGTGAATATTTAACCAACATGGCTCTATCAATTTCTACCAAAGTTCTGTTCTGTATTTCAATAACTTCATTCTAATGAGGAGTCCTATGAGCTAAAAAGTCGTGATCTATCCCTTGCTATTTACTGAAAACTTCAAATTTTTTATTTTTAATTCTCCACTGTGGTCATTATGAATTGCAAGAATTTCACAACCTTGCTTCATCCGAATTCAAGTAGAAAATTTTTTAAATTCATCAAACGATTCACTCTTATGTGATAAGAATCTAATCCAAGTGAACCTTAAATAATCATCAATAATTACATAACAAAAAACTTTCCCTCCTAGAATTGTAGTGCTAACCAGTCTAAAAAGATCTATGTGAAGGACTTATAAGGTTTACTAGTTATAAGATTTTTAAATAAATGAAAGGAGGACTTGACTTATTTTCTTAATTGACACATATCACACAGGTGCTCCTTAGTAAAGTCTAATTTGGGTATGCCTCTTACCAATTATTTTTGGGTAATTTTCCTAAGAAGTTTTATGCTTGCATGAAAAAGTTTTCTATGTCATAACCAAGATTCATTAGTAATAATTTTTAGACAAAATGTAGTAAATGATTTAATATAATTTAAATCAAGCATGTAAATATTATTCACCTTATGTCCATGCAATACATCCACTCCATTTTGACTTATAATGCAGTTTGTAAAAAAAATTTATATTAAAACCCTTATTATAAAGCTGACTAATACTTAACAAGTTATGATTTAAGCCTACTACCAATAAAAAATTTTTAATCATAAAATTCTTCATGTTACCAATCATACTTGAGCCTACCACTCTCCTAGTGGTGTTATCTCCAAGTATCACATTGCTTCCAGTCCTGACCTCCAGTAATATAAATTAATTTGTAACTATAGTCATATGTTTTGAGCATTCATTATGCAGGTACTAAATACTCTCACGAGGGCTTGTATGAGAGTGTTTCTACAAAATTATCAAATATTAGATTTGAGAATTCAAATAAATTTGGGTTCACCTCTTGACAATGATATTATAGATGCTTATTTGATATGCTATGATTAATGCATCTTAGGTCTCCAAACTAAATATGTTCTACTATGAATCATGCAAGTATGGGAAATATGCCCCAAAATTTCACATGAAAAATAGTTAACACTAGGAAAATGATTTACTAAACTATATGAGTTATAATATCTTTTCATAGGTTTTGAACTTATATGCTTTTGGTTAGGATTGTAGAATTATTCAAGTGTGTGAGTTGACTTATTTTCCTTAAAAGCTTTCAATTTTATTTGAAGATATAAGTTTTCATTTTACAACAACAACAACAACATCAAGCCTTTATCCCACTACGTGGGGTCGGCTACATGAATCCTTTTTGCCAACATTCGGCACCATAAAGCATTGCAGGCCTCACTACCATCTTATAGAATTTTCCCTTAAGTTTGAGGGGTACATTTCTATCACATAACAAGCCCGATGCATTCCTCCACTTCAACCATCCAACTTGAATTCTGCTGATAATATCCCCATCTATTTCCCCATCACTCTGAACAATAGATCCAAGATATCTAAAACGTGTATTCTTATTAATGACTTGATCGCCCAAAGTCACAATCCCCTCACTAGGACTATTACTGCTAAAATTACACTCCATATATTCCGTTTTAGATCTACTAAAGCGAAAACCTTTAGACTCTAAGGTTGACCTCCATAATTCAAGTTTACCTTCAACTCCCTCTCTAGTCTTATCAACAAGAAGGATATCATCAGCAAAAAGCATCCACCAAGGTACATCATCTTGCAAATGTATAGTGAGAACATCCAAGACTAAAGCAAAAAGATATGGGCTTAAGGCTGATCCTTGATGTAACCCAACCGAAATAGGGAAATACTTGGTCAAACCACCTTGTGTTTGAACACAAGTAATAGCTCATGCATACATATCTTTAATGATTTGAATATAAGCATTATTGACTCCTTTCTTTTCAAGAACTCTCCATAGCACTTCTCTTGGAACTTTATCATATGCTTTTTCTAAATCAATAAATATCATATGTAGATCCTCCTTATTTTCTCTATAAGTTTGCATTTTACAAAAAACAAAATTTTATTCTTCAAATCATGTTCCCTTTAATTAGATTCACCCATATATTCTTTAAAATCATTTTTAAGCTCAATATAAGATGTTTTTAATAGTTCATGCTTCTTATTCAAATCATCAAAATCATCTAGCAAAGCCATGTGATTACTATTTATGTCTGTGTGATCATTCCTAAGATTTTCAAGCTCTTTTGCAAATTCAAATACTCAATATTAATATTAACATGTATTTTTTAAAGTTTCCTATATACATTATGATTTTTCTCATAAACTTCAAATAATTCATCATAGGATAGGTCACATACATCCTCTTAATCTGAATGATCAAGTTTATCTTTCATTAAGAACTAATTTTTAACCTCCTCTTCTGCTTCTTCTTCTAAAGAGTCTGAAGTACAGTTAGCCCAAAAAGCTCTTTGCATGATTTTCTTGCCCTTACTAACATTAGTTTTCTCCTCAACTATCTCCTTGTTAGGATTAGCTTTGAAATTTGGGCATTCACTCTTTATATGTCCAAGCTTTTTGCATTCATAACAAATATCTTTATTAGAAACTTTTGGATTTTTATTGAACTTACCTTTGTTGTAATGCTAAATTTGTCATTCCTTTCTCTTTAGAAAACTTTTAAATTGCTTAGTCATAAGTGCAATATCTTTTTCATTCTTTGGCATTGATTGATCACTCTCTAAATCATCAACCTTGGAAGCTATATTTCTCTCTTTCCTTTTGTCACCTGCATCAATTTGTCTTTGATTAAGTTCTTGATCGTAAGTAATAAGTGATCTAAGCAAATTGTCAATAGAATACACATTCAGATCTTTAGCCTCAGTTATGGCAGTTATCTTTAGACACAGTAAGCAATAGGTAAACAAAAAAAAATTATTAACTTTTTTTTTTAATTTGTAAGTTCTCTACCTAACGCATGTATAAAGGCAATAATCTGAGTAAACCTAGTATACATATCAGAAATTAACTCATTAGGTTTCATGCAAAATAGTTCATAGTCATGTAATAAAATATTCAACTTAGATTATTTTACCTCATTTCTTCCTTCATAAGTTATGTAAAGTCTATCTCAAATTTCTTTCTAGTTTTGCAAGTAGAAATACACATATAATCCTCATATTTCAAATCACAGAAAAAATTGTTTAAAAATTTTGCATTTAATTATGCTAATTCTCTATCTTCCAAACTTCATTCAGTAAATGGTGTTTCGATTCTAATACCATCAACAATTCTAGTAGGTCTGGTATGACCTTCCTATATTAATATCCACATGCGAAAGTTAACTAATTACTAAAAAGCAGATATATAAATTTTCCAAAAATCAAAAGGAATGTCATCAAATAAAGGTGGTTTAGTGATCAAATATTCTTTAGCAGTATTCTGGTTTCTAAGATTAGCCATGATCATTTTTCAAAAAGTAGCTTAAACCTTAATTTTTAAAATATGCTCTGATACCACTTGAAAGTTTGTGTAGGTTGTTAGACCTAATAGAACTATCCCAAGGCTAACCACGAGGAGGTGAATTGGTTATTAAAAAAATCATGGATTTGTGAAAACCGTTTTATATCTTTTTAGAAAATAAAATTACTAATTATGAAACATGCAGTTATTTATAAAAATGATCATAAAGGATTTTACAACCATAAAGTTTTAAATGTAAAAAATAAAAATGTTGAAAAAAAATAAAAAATAATAAAAGAACACAAAATTTTATATTGATTCGGTCCAACTTGACCTACATCCACTCCCTAGAGGCTCTTTCTCTAGGTATTACGCTAAACAATAGTGACACTCCTTTTGCCCACATAGCAAGGCGGAGAAGCCGGATGAACTCTCTTCTAGCAACCTAGTGTTGCAGAGAACCGTCACCTTTTACACTCTCCAAGTGATGGTAGCATACCATCTTGTCCTTTTTCTCCCTCCTAGTGAAGGCAGAGTACCCAGATCTAATGTTGAAGATCTTCTCCCAAGTGCCTCAAAAGAAGTTAGGTAGAAACTTGAAGAAGACAAAGAGATCCTCACTTTAGGCAACCCTGTGAATCCCTAACAACTCCCCTTCACTATATCTCTCACTGTTCACCCTTAAAATTTCTCCCAAACACACTCTCAATGGTCACTCTTAAGAGAAATTTGTAGCAAAAGAATCAAGAGATAATTTTTAGGACTCTTTATATAGACATGACTTGAAAAACTATCTAAAAACTAAAATTTTTTAGAGAACCATCCAACATTCATAATATAGGATCGTGGATCATCCAGTACAAATAGTTTAAAAAATCATGGCTTTCTTTGGTACAAACTTGAATGAACTTAGTTTTGTACACTATTAATCGTCAATATGAATGAAGATCATACTATACGAATAATTTAAAAAATAAATGAATTTGTTTGATGTGATATATTATGAACCTAATTTCATACTCTATCAGTTGTCTGTACGAATGCAGATCATACTATATGAATAGATCAAAAAATAAATATGTTCATTTTGTGTGATCTGGTAAGAACTTAATTTCATACTCTATCAGTTGTCTATACGAATGTAGATCATATTGTATGAATAGTTCAAAAAATAAATTTGCTCATTCAGTATGCTCAAGTATGAACCTAATTTTGTACTATATTAGTCATATGTATGACTTGACATTATATAAAAATTAAGTCATGATTTGATTAACTACATTCTGAAAGAAAAATATCAAATTGTATAATATGATTAGATATCGTACAATATAATTAGTCATAAAAAAATCAATTTAAATTATATATCTCTCCCCCTATGTATGAGTGTACGATTATCTAATTACAATCACACTGCTCAAACTCTTTTTTTTTTTTGAAAGAAAATGCACCTTTGCATTAGAATAAGAACTTATTACAAACTACTCAAAGCAAAACTGAAGCTTTAAATTCCACCTTCAAAATAAACAAGAAAGAAGGAAGAATATCTACATCACTAAGATCATTCCAAATAAAACTTTTACCCAAGAAAAATTAGCACAATAATCTGCTAATTTATTACAACATCTAGTACAAAAATTAAAAGTAACTTGATTGAAATCTTTGATGAATGCCAAATTCTCATCAATCTTTTCTTTATTCTTCAATTTCTTCAAAGATTGTTGAATAACCTTGATAATATTGAAATTATCCCCTTCTATAATTTCACCCTGTGCTTCCAACATCCAACCCTGAATGACATTTTTTAATGTACAAAGCACCAGAAGTTCCAACTATGCTATATCCCAATGCAAGTATTGAACACCAAAAGCAAGTAAGAACATGCCTTTATCATCTCTGAATACTTCACTGATGCCTGCCTTATTATTACTACTTAGAGAAGTATCAATATTAATCTTTATCCATCTGAGTGGAGGAGGATGCCAAGAAGAAAATAGCTTATGTTGGTTGACATCCTAGTTATTCGAATAAATATTAATAGTCAAAATAATAGAAGCCATTGAAACCGTGTTGGCCGTAAAAGACACATCAGTATCTTCCTTTTCTCCATGAACCAGTTTGTTTCTACTCTTTTAAACAAGAAAAATAATTGTATAATAAATGTTAGCAATTAGTGAGTTGGTAATTGTAATTTTTTCTAATCCGGTTATACACTCAGCAAATTTTGTGAATAGTGTTACTTGAAATCCCCATTTGTTTAAAAGAATAATTACATTATAAAGTTTCCCACACTTTCCAGCAATATGATGGTTGTCTTATGCCTCCTCACAGCCTCTCAGACATCCACAATAATTAACCATTTTTCTATACATCAAGAGGGAGTTGGATGGAATTTCCTCATTGTACATTCTCCACCAAAACAACTCTACACGAGGTCTCAACTTAATTTTTTTCATCCATTTCCACAAATCAAAATCTGGATCATAATCCATAACAACTTCCTGAGACATTATAGCAATAGATTTACATATAGTTTTTAACTTCAGTTCAATTTGATCCATCCCTTGATCTGAATAAATTGGAGTTTGTAACATAAGCTCCACTAGATGCTTGCCAAAAAACATTTGAAGGCGATTTTCATTCCAAGTTCCATTAGAGATAAAGTAGCCTAGATCATAATTTATGATTTCCAAATTGGTAACAAAAGTAGGCCATTTAGAAATGTTTTTATCCAATATCCATGTATCATGCAAACAATTAATGGAATTTTCATTAGAAACTCTCCATCTTACAATATTTCTAAGATAGGTTGCACCATTGCACAAGATTCTCCAAGTTGTAGAACTCCCTTTCTTTACCAGAATATTCCATATATGAGTGCCATATTTAGCTCTTAAGGTATAGTTAAGCAAAGAATCAGACTTCAAGATAAAATTCCAAGCAAAATTAGTACGAAGAGTTCCCGCTTTAGAAAAAGCTAAGAAAAGACCCCGACCCCCTTTTTTCTTTTGGTTCGCATAACAATTTCCAAGAAGCATAATGCATACCAACATTGCCATTTTTTTTACTCCACAAGAACCCTCTACACATTTTTTCAAAATCTTTTAATGTCCCCATCTGAACCAAAGAAAGAGAAGACAAAACATATGTAGAAATAAAAAAGCTGATTTTACCAACACCATTTGTCCTTCCAAAGAAATAAAATTCTTACCCCAAGTGTTCAATTTGTTTAAAGCAACTTCCATAAGCTTTTGAAAATCAGAACAAACCATTCTCCTTAACATTATCTTTACACCAAGATAACACATTTCATTTACAGTATTAAATCGTAATACTTTAGCAATATCTTTCTTCCTTTTTTGCTTGACAAATTTTACAAATAGAATCATTGAATTATTATCATTCACCTTTTAACCAGACCACTTGCAATATTTACTCAAAATATTCTTCACCTTTTTTACTTTTCTTATGTTAGCTTATAAGAATATTAGAATATCATCAGCATAAAGCAAATGAAATATTCTAGGAGTGTTAGGAGCAACTTGAATCCCCATTTTTATGCCACTTTGGTGAAAAGCAGTAGACAAAATTTGAGAACACATAATAAAAAGATAAGGGAATAATGGACACCCTTGTCTAAATCCACTCTTATCTTCAATCCAATCAAATTTCTTCCCATTGATCAAAATGCAAAATTTTGGATCCATAACACATTGCAATAATAAATCAAAAAATTTTCCAGGAAAATTAAAGTGGTTTAGAACTTGCCTTAGAGCTTTCCATCCCATACTGTCATATGCCTGCTCCATATCAATTTTAATACCTCCAAGCCCCTCCTTTGCTTTGGAATACCGGAATTTATTGATCACTTCTTGAGCCAACAAGACATGGTCAGATAAAGGTCGACCTTTTATAAAAGCAGCTTGATCAACAAAAATGATTTTGTGAATAATCACCTCTAATCTATTCAAAAGCATTTATTTATAAATAGTCATGCAGAGACTAAAGGGACAGAAGTTAGAGGTAACCATCAGATTTTGAACTTTGGGTATTAACACAATAAGAGTTTCCTTTCAGGATTGATGCATACTTCCTATTGTGAGAAAATGTTTTATAGCACTCCATACATCATATTGAATGAATTTCCAAATTCCTTTAATAAACGAAAAAGTAATCCCATCCATACTAGGTGAGATATTATTCCCCAAATTATCCAATACTACTTGGAGTTCCTCCTTAGTAAATTCAGCATCTAGTTTGACATGGTCACTATCATCAATAACAGAAAAAGGTCGCGGCCAGCCTTGAAGCGCAGTTTTTATGCATCCATTTATGTTTAAAAAATTCTATAAAGATTTCTTGCACCTCTGATTGATTATCATTCACTATGCCATTATCATCCTTGATGTGGTTTATCCAATTAGAGCTCCTTTTCGCATTCGCAAAAACGCATGAAAAAAAGGAAGAATTTGAATCTTCCTCTTCCATCCACTTAGCTTTTGCCCTTTGTTTCCACCAAATGTGTAGCCAAGCAAGAGTATTGTTAAGCTCATTATTCTTTGCTCTTAACAACAGCAGTCTATCTTTAGAAAACATGCTTTCTGCCTCTTCCATTTGAAGCTCAAAAATTTCCTTCTTCAAAGTATCTCTTGATAAATTAAGAATTTTAAAATTGGCTTTACTCCAATAAAATAAAGCTCTTAAAGTCCTTTTAAATTTTAAATTTAATAAAATAGTAGGATCATTACCACCAAACCTCTTCCAAGATTTCTCCATAATTGCATAAGCCCCATGATAAGATGCCCAGACCTCTTCAAAATGAATTCCTCTATTATGGAATAAGACTAGTTTGAAAACCTCCAAAATAATGGGATAATGATATGAGGCTACTCGAGATAAATGTTTTACAATAGCAAGATGAATAGAATTCATATCTATAGATTTTAATAGACATATATCAAGTCTTTCCAAAATATGAGCCCCTCTTGATTTGTTATTGCACCAAGTAAATTTAGGTCCAACAAACACAACCTCATGAAAATTGTTATTATTCATGAACATCTTCATATCCTTAGCACCATGAGATAAAATAAATTTCTTCCCTCCTCTTCTCGGTGTTAGGTGATTCTCTTGTGGCATGCTAGGTCACATAGCCCACACTTGTATAATTATCCATAGGACACACCTCATATGGAGACCTAAATTGCATTCATCACAATATAGCATGCACACATATCATTCATTTAAGCATAATGAGAAACCCAAACTCACTTGAGATCCTAAATTTAACCTTTGAATGATGTCATAGGGATGCTCTCTTGAAAGACCTAGTAAGAGCATGCGGTACCTTGATATTGGCTGCTCAAGACATATGACTGGAGACATGAAGAAGTTCATTACACTAGAAATTGGGACAGGAGGAAAGGTGACTTTAGGAGACAACACCACTAAAAAAGTGGTAGGCTCAGGCATTGTTGGAAATTTTAAAAATTTTCTAATTGAAAATGTTTTATTAGTTAATGGTTTAAAGCACAATCTGTTAAGTATTAGTCAATTATATGACAAAGAATTTGACATAAAATTTCTTTCTGACAAATGATTGATTATCTTAAATGATAAACTTGTATAAGAAGGAAAATAGATAAATAATGTTTATATGTTAGACCTTAATTATATTGAAAATTTAAATTCAATGTGTTTAAAAATAATAAAGGATGACACTTGGCTATGGCATAGGAGACTATGCCATGCTAGCATGAAAAAACTTAGGAATATCACTCATAAAAACTTTGTTAGAGGCATACCTAAGTTAGACTTTACTGAAGACCATCTATGTGATGTCTGCCAACTAGGAAAATAAGTAAAATCATAATTTGATTCAATCAAGGATTTCTAGAACACTAGAAATCCTTCACATGGACCTATTTGGACCTGTTAGCATAGTTAGCCTAGGTGAGAAAAATTATGAATTTGCGATTATAGATGACTTTTCTAGATTAACCTAGGTGAGATTCCTAGTATATAAGAATGAGTTGTTTGTGGAATTTAGAACTTTCTCCACTTGTAATCAAAGAAAATTAGGATACAAAATCTCAACAATCCATAATAATCATTGTGTAGAGTTTCAAAATAAAAAATTTGAATCTTTTTGTTAAGAGATATGGATAAAACATAACTTATCTGCCTATAGGAATCCTCAGCAAAATGGGATAATTAAGAGAAAGAATAGAACCTTGGTAGAAGCTGCTAGGGCAATGCTAGTTGAGTATACTCTTCCTAAATATTTTTGGGCACAAGAATTGAACACTGCTTATTCTATTTTAAAAAGGATGAATATTAGATTGAAGTTGGATAAAATACCCTATGATTTCCTTAAGGGTTGAAAATAAAATCTTTCCGACTTTCATGTCTTTGGTTGTAAATGCTTTATCTTAATCATTGGAAAATCTCACTTAGGAAAATTTAATCACTAGGTTGATGAAGGTGTCTTCTTAGGTTATTCATTTTAGGTAAGGCCTATAGAATATTTAATAAGAGGACCTTGTAGCAGAAGAGTCTACCCATATAGTATTTAATGAATCAGATAAGACCTCTAAACCTAAATTTGAAGAAGAAGAGGTAGAGGCCATCCAGGGTGTAGAAACTATTACCATAGGAGATAGGATTGAATCTCAGAAGCAACTGCCTAGAGATTGGATATATTCTTCTAGTCATTCTAAAGAATTAATCCTACGAGACACATCGAGTGGTGTGAGAACTAGGCTCGAACTTAGGAAAGAGGTTAGTCATTTAGCAATTATCTCTATGATAGAACCTATGAGTATAGATCAAGCTTTAAGGGATGAATTCTAGATCTTAGCAATGTAAGAAGATTTAAACCAATTTATTAAGAATTATATATGGGAATTAGTCAAGAGACCTAAAGAGCATAGTGTGGTGGAAACAAAGTGGGTCTTTAAAATTAAGGTGAATAACTTAGGAACCATAGTAAGAAATAAGGCTAGATTAGTAGCTACATGCTATAACCAAATTAAGGGCATAAACTTAAAAGAAACCTCCTAGTAGCTAGACTAGAAGCCATAAGGGTGCTCTTAGCCTTTGCTTGCTTCAAGGGTTTTAAATTGTATCAAATGGATGTTAAGAGTGCTTTTCTAAATGGGGTAACCAAAGAAGATGTTTATGTTGAGCAACCCCCCGAATTTGAAAACTCATAATACCTAAATCATGTATTTAAATTAAAAAAGGCACTGTATGGGTTAAAGCAAACACTTAGAGCCTAATATAAAAGACTTAGCTCATTCTTACTAGATAGAGGGTTTGTTAAGTGTAATGTAGATACCACCCTCTTCCTACAAAGGGTAAAAGATGAAATTCTCATTGTTCAAATTTATATAGATGATATCTTATTTGGATTATCAAATAAAACCTTATGTAATGAATTCTCAAAAATAATGAGTAACGAGTTTGAAATGAGTATGATGGAAGAGCTAAATTATTTTCTTAATTTTAGTGTAAAATAAATGAAAGATGGAACATTCCTTAGCCAAACAAAATACATCAAAGATATTCTAAAAAAAATATGAAATGGATAATGCTAAGGCCATAAATACTCCCATGATTTTTATGATTTAACTAGACAAATACCCTAATGGAAAATCAATTAAACATAATAAATATTGAGGATTAATGGGATCTTTCCTCTATTTAACTGCCACTAGATTGGATATAATATTTAGTATGTTCCTCTTTAACCAATTCCAAGCTGACCTAAAAGAGTTTCACATAACTACGGTCAAGAGTATCCTCAGATATCTACTAGGCACCCCAAACTTACGAATATGGTATCCTAGACACATCACCTCCTTTAAAATCTTAGGGCATTTAGATTTTGATTTTGTAGGATGTAAGGTAGATAAGAAAAGCACCTCTGGAACCTATTAATTCATAAAACAATCCTTAGTTTCTTTGTTCAGTAGAAAGCAAAATTCAGTAGCCCTTTCCACGGCCGAAGAAGAATATATAACTATAGGGAGTTGTGTTGCACAAGTTTTATGGTTGAAATAATAACTTTTAGATCTTAGATTACCCATAAGAACCATCCCAAATATGTGTGATAAAACTAGTACACTTTGCATATCCAAAACTCCAATTCAACACTCTCAAACAAAATATATAGACATTAGATATCACTTCATAAGAGATTATGTAGCTAAAGGCGATATATAATTACACCATATAGCTACAAGAGATTAATTGGAAGATATATTCATGAAACCACTAGCCTATGACACCTTTAGCACCTTTAGGACAAAGCTAGGTGTTATAGACATTCTTTCTTGATAAAAAAAAGACAAAAAAAAAAAAAACTCATCTAAGATGTTTTTTGATCTCCACACACTTATCTCACTGAATTCCCAAAATGAATAATTTTCTTTCCATATCATACTATACGAATAAAAATTGTATTGTATGATCATCACAAAATGCACAGTTCACAACCCTCTATTGAATCAACAATCCAGATCGATCTCTAATCTGTACATCATACTATACGATTCACTAGTCATATTATACGATACACATGTCACTAATTATCCATGCATTCAAATCATTTGGTATAATATTATTGGCCTTCATACTATATATTATCTATCTTTTGTACTGCACAATTAATGTGGCCAAATGGATTGGGAAAAATTTAACTCAGTTAATATGATATTATTATCCTTCATATTATGCGAACACCCATTTGTACTATCTAATACTTTTCATTAAAGGTCATATTGTTGACCCCTCAGGACGAATGTATTTCCTTTATATCATCTAGTCTGATACTGATCTTACTGTACGATTTGACCACCTTTTCCTTATTAGCCATCCAGATGAAATGATTACTTAATTGCACTATACAATCTTAGATTGTATTGTACAAATAGTAAAAAATTCTATAAATAGGAGGATAAATAAGCTCATTTCACTCAACTATTGTTTACCACACTTTTCTTCACTCGTTTCCGCTCAATGGTTAGCTCAAGCAAACATGGCTGAATCATCCCGAGAAGCTCCTCTTCCTCTCATCACCATGATCATCATTTTATTTATGCTAATGATGAGGATGCCTACCATAAATTCAAAGCATGCAAGATCACTTCTTCTCGCATGCTAAATCAAGTAGCCCTTACCTTTGAGGTGATGAGCCTGTTTTCTTCAAATACCCTTCAATTTCTCCTCACCCTAGCCTTTCCATTTTTTTATGAGCTCCAATATGAGTTCCTTGAAAACCTTAGGATAAATCTTGAAAACTTGACCCTCACATCATTTGTCTGCCATAAAAATATCAAAATCACCAAAGTAGACCTCACTAAATATATCGAGCTTTCTAATGAAGGACCTTGAGCCCACTCCATAAAAAATGAGTTTGACTGGAGTTCTATCAATTTGGTTCTTACAAATGTTTCTTTTAACCAACACTAACCTCTTGTCTTGTCCTCAATGCAAAATGCCCACATCATCCAATACATTCTTTGGACATCCATAATACCCAAAGCTCAAGATAAGATACACATGACCCCAATCCTATTTATTGTCAATTATCTAATCATATCCAATACTAGATTTGATGAAGCTAATTTGATTATTGATTGTATCCAAAACATGACCCAAATTTTCCATCCTAGCACCCGTAGGAAACTCAATCTAGCCCTAGGACATCTCATTGGATACATTCTTCACCATAAATACCAGTTGACATATCTTGGTGAACCGGACAAAATCCCTATTTTTTATATGAATGCCTCTTATATATCTTATTTATTCAGGGTCAAGAGCATGCTGAGCTAGATTTTGATAAAGAAGGGGAGGCTGCTCCACCAGAACATGCTCCACCAAGAGGACAAGCTCAACTAAGATGACCTGCACCTGCCTATCCTCACTTTGACATCATTCAATAACTTGACCACTTGAAACCTAAATTAACTAGTATATCCCTAAAAAACACTAGTAGTATGAGCAGGACATGTGATGGTTCAGAGAGAGATTTGCTTCAATCGATCATCATTTGCCTCCATCCATCACTTCTTTCACCAACAACCACCACCACCTAATCATGATCCATCATTTGACTAAGTCTCCATCTAATGTGTTTTATGAACTTTTTCTTTGATACTCCTTTTTTTGATGATGTCAAAAGGGGGAGAAGTTTATCTATCCTTAATTAATATCTTTTTTATATTGTAAATCATATTTTATTGAAGTTTGTTTAAGTTTCTATGACTTAAAATGAAATGCATACTTCTGCTCATGTTTTTATGTTCTTTTATTTAAGTTAATTTAAAAAAAACAACAACAAAATTTTATCCTACCTATCACCTAAAATTATTTAACGTAATGAAAAAGGGGGAGATTATTATATTCCATGACCCCTAGTCTGAGATTTTGATGATAAAAAAAGGTTAATTGAATTATCTTATTCTTCTTTAAATATTTTGAATGTTACTCTTTTCTTTGAGTACTAACATTTCAGAGAGATCACACACTATTCAAGATAATAGAAGACTTGAGACTGGGTAGATTAGGATGTGAAGGAGTTTGTAACTTTATATTTTATTTATTTCTTTATTTTTTGAGTATGGCCACAAAAAATTTATGCAAACTGTGTGACCATGCACACACACAGAGGGAGAGTTTTTTTAAAGAGAAAAAAAATTATTTTTATGAAGATCATACTATACGATTTAAAATTGTATTGTACGATACTCTGTGGCTCAATGGCTATGTTATATGAACTAATCATATTGTATGATAGTGATCATACTATACCATTCTTTTTTAACCCAAAACCCTAGCCACCAGATTAATTTAAGTAAGTTTTTAATAATTGAAATTTGAACACATCGTACTGTATCATCTAATCATATTGTATGAATCTTTGAATACTTGATAAAATAAACCTTGATGGATTTGTCAATTAAATCAAGGCTTAATAATGATTGGTGATTGTACTATATAACCTTAATCATAGCATACAATGAAATGAGATAAATTTTGGTCATACTAACATTCATACCAGACGAACCTTTGATTTTGTTCTGATCGTATTGTATTACCTTATTTGTACCCTATGATGAACCGAGCCAATTTTTGGTTATATCGAAGATTGTACCAAATGAAATCTTAATTTTAGAACTAATCGTACTGTACAATGTATACATCATACATGATGACCTGAATATTTTAACTGATCATATGGTATGAACTTGATCATACTGGATGATAAATAGAGATGAATTTTGGTCATCCCAGCATTCATCCTGTATAAATAGAAGAAGTATAGAACATTATACTAGATGATATTTGTATTATTTTGTACGATATATTAAAAATTTCTTAACTGTTCATAGGATGAGTGTTATTTTTAACTGATCATACTGTACAGTCTTTAATCATACTGTAGGAATATAAATAACTAAATTGAATTTTTAGAGTTTCTTGAAGCTAGATATATAATCAATGCCTTTTCTTTTTAAAAGAGAGAGAGAGAGAGGAACGTGACAAAGGAAGGGAACTCTTAAGAAAGAGCTTCTTGAAAAGATTTAGGGCTTGTGAGAGGAAGGAGAAGGTGAGTTTGTACATGAGGGAGAAGAAGTGTGAGGGGATCACACGGTTGCTCCGAGCCTACTACACGCTTTCTCCTTTTGTTGCCCTAGTAAGTCTTGTGGGCGCTCTCTAGGAAGAGAGCCTTGAAGGTCAAGGTCATCAAAGGTCCTTTGCCTTCTCTAGGAGGGAGAAAAATGAGAAGGTATGTTGCCATCACTGGGAGGGTAACATAGCGTCAGACGCTCCGCTAAACCAGGGAAGGTGAAAGTGAGTTTATGTAAAGGCTTATCCTCCTTGTTGTGGGAGCAGAAGGAGAATTACTTTTGAGCAGTGTAAATGCTAGAGTGGAGGACTCTGGGGATTAGACGTAGGTCAAGTGACCGAACCAATATAAAAATTTTTAGTGTGCTTTTTTCATTTATCACATTTATTTTCATGCATTTAACATTGCTATAACTGCTTGGTGAAAATTTTGACTTTAATATTTTGTTGTGAGATTTAAATTTTCATTCTAATTATTACAATCATCATTTAATCACTATCTTTCACTTCTAATTATTTAAGTCATTTTTTGAAATTTATAATAAAAATAGAACTCTTATTTAGGCTTTAACTTCTTTAAAAATACTAATTCACCACCCTCTTGGTGCTTCTCGTACTTTTACTCCTCTCTGCGTATTGTATTACCACTATAGTGTCTCTCATTTTTTTGCCATAGTAAGTCCAAGAAACCCTTACATAAATATTTTCCACCAAATTCGGTGCAATTGAGAGTGGAAGCTTTATCACCCTCTAGGAGACAGTAGCAAACCTTTAATCTTTTTCTCCCTTTTGAAGAAGATAGAGTACCTTAAACCCCTTTCCCATCCTCATAGTGATGGAAAAAAATCACATCCTTGGGCTGAATAATTTCTCCCTGGAGCCACCAAAGAAACCTAGACAGGCACTTGAAGGAACAAGGAAAGACACTTGCTTGGAGAAACCGTATGATCCCCTCACACTAGTTATCCCTCACACACAAGATCTCCCTCTTCTTCCTAAACCTCTCTTAAAACTTCTTCTTAAAGCTCCCTCTTAAGAACACTTAGCAGCAAAAGGTTTTAAAATAAGTTAATGAGAGAGATTAAATACAAAGCCTCATAAAAATCCTTAAATTCAATTATAGCAACATTGAACATCTAGTATGATCATGGATCATCCAGTATGATTATTTCAAAAGTACTCCTATTAGTATTGCATAAAGAGCTAGGTGTTTCATGATCAATTTAAGGGATTGAGTTGATTATCCAAGATGATTTAGATCATTATCCAGTACCATTAGTTTAAATTACTTAGATTATTATCATGTACGATTGGTAATAATTAAATTATCTTCCCATATAGAAAAATCTAATTTTAAATTGTCACTAACTCACTCCCTTTAGTGTTTTTGCGTATGGTTACCAAGCTTAGTATCCACCAAATACATGATTTGATTTAAAAAATGTAAAAATACATAAATGAAAATACAAATTTTTCATGACATACTTGACCCTACTCCACCCAATCTTGAGTTAATAAAACTTGCAAGAATAGCAATTAGTAGGAGATAGTATAGTAAGGAATCCAAAAATATTTGTTATCAATGAAATCATAAGACTTGGGTCTAGATTTGTAACACCATGCCACAAGAATAGCACCTAACCCCAAGGAATTGCTTCACTAATCTATGTAGGGGTGTGTCTCTTCCTAGGCATACGTGATGCATATTGTGTCCTAATATATGGCTATATATGCACAACTCATGTGTGTTTTATTGAAATGAACTTATTTTCTTTAATATGTATTCATTAGCACTTTCTCAACTCCTACATTAACTAATAATGCATGCTTATTACTATCTTATTATGATGCAAGTGTCTCTAGTTCCTTCAATGTTTTCTCTAATTCAATAAGCTCATCTTTGAAGGCGTTATACTTAAATTTCAATATATTTCATAATCAATGCATCAATTTAATTAAGTAAAGATGTGCACTCCTTATCTAATGAAATGTGTTTAATTTTAAATATAGAATGCTCATTTATCAAAACATTATGCTCACTTTTTGAATCAACAAATTCCTTTTTTAAATAAGTATTCTACTTTTTTTTCATATTTGAAATATGAATTTGTTAAGAAATAAAAAAATAATTCATCATAAGTTAGCCCTTATACTTTATCTTGATCAAAGTTTCTAATTGAGTCATTTTTCATTAAGCATATATTTTTTACCTCTTCTTTTGGCTCCTATTCTGAAAGTTATAGGCTAAGTTTACTGAGGACAATTTTTTGTTCTTCTACTCCTTTTTTTCATTAAACTTATCCATACCCTTCTCCTTTTAAGGGTGGTTCTTAAGGTTTGGGCATTTGAACTTCATATGTCCAAGTTTCTTTCATCCAAAGAAAATAACATCAAAAGTAAATTTATTAATTTTTCCATTCTTACCTATGCTCTTATTAAGGTGACACTTGTGCTTGTGCTTCAAGAAGCTTTTTAAATAACTAGTTATTAAAGCTATTTCCTTATTCCCATCAACTCCTAAGCCATTGTTATTAGTGTCATTGGCTTTTAGTCCTATAGTCTTCTTTATTCTATTATCATCTAAATCCAAAAGTTTTTGACTCATGATTTGCTCGTAGATAATGAATGAGCCATATAGATTATTAATAGAATAGACATTCAAATCTTTAGATTCACATTTAGAGTAACTTTAGTATTATAGCTATAAGGTAGGAAATATAGAATTTTGTTAACTTTCTAAAAGTTTGATAGTTTTCTACCTAAAGCATATAAGGTTATCACTATCTGAATAAGCTTAGTGTACTTTTCTAAGATAGACTTATTTGATTTCATGTACAAAATGGTTCAAAGTCATGACAAAAAATATTTAAACAAGATTTCTTGACTTCATTTGTACCCTCGTTAGTTATGCATAGTCTATCCCAGATCTCCTTACAAGTAGTATATGTAGACATTCTCTTATAATCTTCATATTATTAGTTCACAAAAAAAGTAATTTAAGCATTTTGCATTAAGTTGTGTGAGATCTCTAGCCTAATTACTCCATTCTTTAAAAGGAATATAAGTTTTGCTCCATTAAATATACATGATGGTAAAAATAATGAATTTGAATCGTATACCCTATTCTAAAATAATTAGACTATGGGAAGGTTAACATTTTTATTTTCCAAAAATCAAATGGAATATTATCGAGTAATACTGAACAACTTACATAATAACCCTCTATTGTATTCTTATTTTTGAAATGTGCCATTTGATCTTTTCTCAGGGATTTTTAAATCACTAATTATGAATTAAAGTTTGTTAGGGATGTTAGGCCCTTATGAACTAGCCCAAGGCTAATTAAGAGAGAGGTGAATTGGAATTTTAAAATATCTTTCACAATAAAAAAAGCCAAACCAAAATCAACCACAAAGAAAATTAAAGTACGGAAATTAAATGTGGAAATAATAAAGGAAAGAGCACACCAGATTTATAGTGGTTCATTCAAACCTTGACCTGTGTCCACTCCTCGGAGGCACCCTCTGAGTATTGCACTAAACTCAGTATCTCTCCTTTAGCCCCCACAGCTAGGCGGAGAAGCCCTTACAAAATCACTTCCACCTTCCCCAGTGCGGCAGAGTAGTCGGGACCTTTAACACCTAAGAGATCTTCTTCTTCCCAAAAGTTCCCTCAAGATGAGCCTTGAATCCGATGGTACTAAGGTGCAAGCTCACCGGAGCAACCATATGGAACCCCCTCCATACTCCTTTGAAACCCCCTCCAAGGATCTTCTCCCTCTCTCTAACTCCACCCTTTCCTCTCTCCCTTTGAAGCTCTCTCTTCAAGTTTCCTCCAAAAGAATGAAGCTTCAATGGTTGCCAAGGGCACTCTTCATGAGAAAGAAAGAGGTATTTAAATAGATTTGCAAAACTGACATTATCGTCCAGGACGATCGCCGGATTGTCCCGTACGATATGCATAAAAAGAGAGGCTCCAAAACCCTAAAAACTCAATTTCAGCACCAAACATCATCCAGGACGATCTCAGGATCGTCTCGTATGAAGTGCTTAAAAAGAGGGCTTAAAAAACCCTAAAAACTCAATTTTGGCGCCCAGAGTCATTCTGGACGATTGCAGGATCGTCAAGTACTATGTGCAAAATTTGACCTGATAGTCCTGGACGATATTTGGATAGTCGAGGATGATTGGTACAAAAAATATACAAATTTTCCATGATGATGTTGTGGATCATCCAGGATGATTAGAAGAAAAATTATGGTATTTTGTCTTGGACGATTTAGGAAAATCAAGTATGTCGGCAAACATCGTCCTGTACGATATGCAGATCATCCAGGATGATTCGATTGCAAAATTTTACCATAATTAATCCCTCAATCACAGGATCAATTTAGGCATGATTTGTATTGATCATCCTGGATGATTAAGATCATCCGGGACGATTAGAACAAAAATTAAAACTTAAAATCTTGCCAAAATTAGCATTGTCGGCTATTTTCCAAAATCATAAAGGATAGTCCTAAATGATCCAAAATCATCCAGTACGATTAGTTTAAAACTCGATCTTCTGGATTTGACTAGATCTCACTTCCTTGAGTTTGTGTGTGCATGGTCACCAAGAAAAGCATACTCTTTTTCATGACTTGACTCAAGAAGTCAATATTACATTAATGAATATTATAGACCCTTTTACAACATAACATTATTCAACCTAATCTTGAGCTCTGATTCTTGTTTGATGTTGCATGGTATTCCTGAAATGTTAGTATACACGCAAATAAACATATATTGCAAATACAAATAGATAACATAAAGTAAGCCATAATATTTGTTGTCATAAAAAAATATAAACTCATAAGCTCGAGTTGCAATAATGAAGCATGCTCAAATATCAATTAAAAGTTCAAGTGAGGTTATTAAACCTTGTTGAACTGCCCTAGGCACACTAAGAGGGTAGGGGGGAGGAGGCGGTAGGTTGAATTAGTTATTTAAAATTCTCTCAGTTAAAGCTTTTAATTATTTTAACCAATTACAAATGCAAGTGGAAGAAATTTAATAAAAATAATATAATTTTGCACTTTTTCATAACAAAAACAAATGGAAAATAATTTTCTTAATTATATTGTTTAGTTTTTATTTTATTTTCCCAACAATAATCAAACCAAACAAAGCTTGATATGTCACTAAACCTTTAGTGTCAAACCTTTAGCCCCCAAAGTAAGGAAAAGAAACCCACACTCATGTGCAAGTTTGTTAGAGTAACCATGTGAAACTCCCACTCATACTCCCTTGAATTCCATAAGGATCATCTACCTCTCTCACATACTCTACCCTTTCTCTCCTAAGCTCTATTCTCTCTTTTCAAGCTTCCTTTTAGAAGATACTACCTAATGATTATAAAAAAGAATCTTACAAAGTCTAATGAGGAATCTTAAATAAAGGGCTTAAAAAATCCTAAAATTTTAATTTTGACATCACTATTTGTATAGTACGATCCTAGATTGTACAATATATTTATTACAAAATAGCTTGTTTATTCTATATAAAAAATAGACTCCAATATAATATCTGTACTTATCATACAGTATGATCATGGGATCATACAGTACAATTATTTCAATGTTCTTCACATCATATAGGTTGAACTTCAGGATGATTGCAAATCTTCTCTTCCATTTGTCTAGTATAATTTATATCATATTGTACGATTAGTTCAAAAATTAAGGTTTCATTTGTGATGATCATCAAGATTATGAAATTTTATATCTACCATTTACTAGTACAATCGACATCATACTGTATGATTTACCATACTAATTAAACCTTGATTTAATTTATTGATCAAGAGGATTAAATTATGCAATAATTTATAAATTGTATAATATGATCAAGTTTATCTCATATAAATAGCATAAAATTCAAAATTCAAATTTTTTATTACAATAGATCATCCAGTACGATGTTGTGTTTGTACTACATGAATAATTATATTTTAAAATTATTTTATTAGTTAAATAAAAAAATTTAATTAATTTTTATAGCAACATAGCATACAGTATGATCTTAATCATACAAAAGAAGTTATGAAAAAATAAAATATTTATAATTTTAATTTTCACTCCCTCTATGTGTGTGCATGATTGTTAAGCTACTAAACACCATTTACAAAAAACAAAGACTCAAGAAAAGATAATTACAGACTCTTGAAAATAACAATCCTATATTATCCAGTCTTGAGCTCTGATCCTTTTACAGTGCTTGGAGTATGATTAACTTGAAATATTAGTAATCACAAAAAAAATATATGCAATAATAATTTATAGAACACTGTCGTCTTAGTAATGACCTTTCTTTATTAGATTTAAACGAGAATTTGACTTTAATAGGACACAATGGAGAAAAAGGATTCATGTAGCCGACCCCACGTAGTGGGATAAAGGCTTGATGTTGTTGTTGTTGTAATAATAATTTATAGGAGAAAGAAAATACATTCTAATAATATTTGTTATCATCAAATATATGTTTGGGCTCCTAGATTCCAACAAGCTCGTCAGTGTATTTATATTTTTTGATCCTTCTATGTTATTTTTTTCAATGTCTATTTAATATACTTAGTTTTGCTCAAGAATGTGCCATTATCTTTCTACTTTATACTAAATCTAAGGAAGTAGCTCAACTCTCCCATCATGCTCATCTTAAACCTCTTACTCATATAATATGAAAATTATTTACATAAGTTTTTATTTGGATATCCAAATAGTATGCCATCAACAAAGATTTACACTATGAAAATATCATCTCCTATTTTCTTAAGGAATAAGGTGGTGTCTATGCTACCCTTAATGAAAGATCTATCTAGGAGAAATGTGTTAAGCCTCGCATACCATGCCTTAGGTGCCTATTTCATACCATATAAGGCTTTCCTTAATTTATAAACATGGTTGGAAAATAATAAATTTTCAAATTTTGGGGTTGTTCAACATAAACATCTTTGTTAATTCGCCTATTGAGAAAGCCACTCCTTATATCCATCGGATACAACTTGAATCCTCTAAAGCATATAGAAGCTAAAAGTACTCTAATAACTTCTAATCTAACTAAAGGGCCAAAGGACTCCAAAAAATTAATATCTTTAATTTAATTGCACCCCTTAACCACTAGCCTAGCCTTAGTCCTCACAACTGTGCAAGATTTATTCATCTTAATCCTAAATATCCACTAGGTATCTACTACACTCTGGTTCATGGGTATACTAACCCACTCCCATTCATCATTCCCAACAAATCGGTTTAAGTCTTTTGACATAGGTAGGATCCAAAATTCATTAGTTATGGCTTAATTTATATTTGTTGGTTTTACCATAGAGATAAATGCAGTATGATTAACTTCTTTCCTAGGGCCTTGCCTACTTCTAATCCATACTAATGGATCTCCTTGTATAAGCTCCTTAATATGAATTCATAAGTATCTCCATTCTCTAAACAACTACTCCTAACTGTCTTCTCTATCACCTGGGTCAATAGACTCCACTCCTTGGGTAATTTCTACCTCCTCATCATCTTCCAACATAGGCTAAATAAGTTTATCTGATTCATAAAAAACAACATGGGTGGATTCCTTTACAACTAAGTTCATCTTATTAAATATCCTATAAGCTTTACCTAAAGAGGATAGCCTTAGAAGATATCTTCATCAGATTTAAAATCAAACTTTCTTAGAGAAAATTTACCATTGATGAGAATAAAGCACTTACACTAAAGGACATGTAAATTTGAAAGGCTAGGTGTCCTACTCTTAAGCAACTCATAAGGTATTTTATTTAATTTGGATCTAATATTCACCCTATTCAAAATTTATCAAATAGTAGTCACTACTTCTACCCAAAAAGTATATATGAACGGAATATTCAGCTATCATTTATTCCAATCCAGGAGCCCGATATCATGATTTTGATGATTTTAAAATTTATTAGTTTGTTTCTCCTAATATAATTATTGTATACTTATTCGTGCATACTGACATTTCAGTAGACCGTGCAATAAAGGATTAACTCAAGAAAGTGTAGAATATGATGATGTTAATAAGTGTCTATAATTTTTTAATTTGTTTTTATATCTTGAGTCAAAAGCCTTGTAATGGTGTATACTAGGTTAGGACCATGTCCACTCATACAAGGTAGTGAAAACTTGAATTTTAGATTTTTTTGAAGTACATACTATATGATCTAGATTGTATTGTATGATCTATGATTAAGAAGATAAAATTAAAAGGATAATAAAATTATTAAGCTAAATAACCTAATCATACAATATGATGAAGCTCATACTATAGAACCTTATTAATATTGTATGATCTATAAATTATATCCTAAACTAATCCCTATGATTAGTCGATAAAATTAAGGTTAATTAATGAGAAGGGATTGTACAGTACAATCTTGAACACATTGGATGATTGATAAAGATGATTTTTATCATTTTAGGGATCATCATGGATGAACCTTGATTTGTTGAATTAATCATAAAGTATGGTATGAATCATACTGAATAATCGACATAAATGATTTTCAATCATCCTTGATATCATTCAAGATGAACTAAAGCATAATGTACTATTTATACTATATTATTAATACTTCATTTTGTTCGATCTATTAAAATTTTCATTCTAGAGCTTATTCATTGCACAGGATAGACAGGGATTTTATTTTATTACACTACATGATCCATGATTATACTATATGAATAGTTTTGACTAACTTGAAAATTTTCCTTGTATTTAAACTCTCATAAAAATTTAGAAGAGTCTTTTGGTTATTGAGAGAATTCTTTGAGAGACCTTTGTCTTCTTGAGAGATCATTGAGTTACCAGTGTGGCAGAGTATGCAAATTCATTTCACCCTCCCAGTGAGGTAGAGAACCTGAATCACTTTCACCATCTTGGTAACGAAGAGTATCAATGATCTTTAGCCTTGAAGACTTTCTTCTTAAAGCTTCCCTCAAGATCAGTGAAGATAAATAGAGGAACTTAAGCTTGCATGGAGCAACTACATAAAATACTCTCTCACACTACTTCTCCCACACACATAACTTTTTTCCCTTTATCTCTAAACTTCAAGATCTCTAAAGATCCCTCAAAGAACTCTCTCAAAAATTTACCAACAACTAAAAACCCTAATTTTTTTATTCAATTGACTCTATCAATACAGTGTGATATGTGCATTAGTTTAAAAATCCTTGTTCATTATGTATGATAAATGAGCCCAGTACCATATATTTAAAAACTCAATTAGGTCGTACTATATGAATTATATCTTGCATAGTATGATTAGTACATTTCACTAAGTAGGTCAGCACGATCTTTGGGATGATAAAAAATTTTCTATCAATTGTCTAGTATAATTGACATCAAATTGTACAATTAATTCAATCCAATCAAGGTTCATCTAGGATGATAAAAAAATCTCTACTAATCATCCATTACGATCATGATCAGACTCATTAATTAAATCTTAATTTGATTGACTAATCACAAGGATTAATTTATGCATGTTTTCAAATTTCATACAACTATATAATTAGTTCAAAATGAAAACTCAAATTAAGAGTCTAAATCTAATTGGTGGTTAGGGATTTGGATTTAAATTGATAATCATGTACAATCTAGTTCATATAGTATAATTAGTTCAAAAATGTTAATCTTCTCAATTATCCGTTTAAATTGATTTTCTAATTAACTGATCATCCAATACAATCTAAATCGTATAATACAAACTTAAGAAAACAAAAGCTTTTAATTTTTACTCCCCCATGTGTGTATGTATTGGTGTTAAGCTAGCATACACCTTTTATAAGACTTTTGAGTCAAGAAATATAAAAATAAATAAATGAAAATACAGACACTTGCTAACATCAAACCTATTATACCCAGTCTTTAGTCTTGATCCTTTGTTGTAAGGTGTATGATGTGCCTAAAATGTTAGTGTGAATTAAAAAAACATGTAATAAAGTATTAAGAGAAATAAAGTAAAATATAATAATATATGTTATCATTAAAATCATTAGCTCGGGATTTTAGATTGCAACATATTTAAACCCTTAGCTGTTTTGAATCATAATTTAGATTCTAAACCTTTAACCCTTCACCTCTAAATAAATAATAACTTTTTTATCTTGCCTTTCATATTATATCTAAAATCATGTTTTTAGTGCATTACTAACCAACTGCTGGCTGCACCGTAGATACTTGGCCGAGTATAGCTCCTGCCCTTAAGGATGTGGAGAGAAGGAAAGTGTGGAGCATATTGTTGTGATCGGTAAGCAGGTATGAGAAGTGTTTAAATGGTTGATTAGGTGGGGTTTTTTTATTCACATGCTCCAATATTTAAAGAAATTATTGGATCAACTAAAGCACTTTGTTATTCGTAATCTAGTAGTGGGAAGGATAATATTTAGTGTGGTGCATCCAACTTAGAGAGCTCAAAATGCTGAGAAATATGGAGAATCCTATTGAACTCCTATTTTGCTGGCTGCTAATGTTCTTTCTTCTATACCATATCCTCACTTGAACCCAAGTTTGGAGAATAAGGACCCAAGATATCTTGAAGGGATACTTTGAATATTCTAGTCCCCCCCCCCCCTCCCCTCCTTTATGGATGGATCAAAGTTAACATTGACGCATTTGTCCTTAAGAGCAATAGAGTTAGCCTTGTTGTTGCGATTTGGAATGAATTTCGATAGCTCATAATGAAAAAGGGTATTTGTATTAAACATTAGGGTGCACATGTTACTTAAATGCTGGAAATTCTTAGCTTGAAAGAAGTTGTGGAATATTGGATGCTTGATGCTAAGTGGTAATTATTGAAAGTGACAACCAAAATATCATTAGTTGGCTTAGAGATACCTTAGGAGATCAAAGGAGCAAGGAGACTTCTCACTTTCAGACTGATTTGAGATTTCTCAATCAGTTTACTCAAGTGATTTTTCATTATATTCATAAAGATTGTAATAAGGCTGCAGTTTTATACGTCTCTTTTGTTAATTTTCATAGATTTACTTATAGAGATGTGCATAATTGTAACATCCCCTTCATCATTTTTAAAGGTGTTAAGGGATGATAGTGATAGGGATTAGTTCTTTCATTTACTACTTGATTATAATTCTTTTTATTTCATTTCATTACTATAATTGCAATTTCAGGGAAATCATGTTTTTAAAAGTACTTAAGTATTTAGCTGTCCACTCTAGGTAGACATAAGTCTAGATTCGTGTTCTTCCTTCTAGGTGCATAATCTCATTTATCTAAAAAAATTATTAACTCAAATGAAAATTCAATTAGGTTCTAAATTAGTAAAGCCCAATCATAGTATAGGTTAGATTGATTCTGAGCTTCTCAAAAGTATAAGTACTTTCAACCTTTTCATCCTAAAAATTAAGGAAATAAGTGTTCACTTTTGAATCAATCTCTGCTAATAAATCATAAATTTTAATCCTTGCCTACATTTTTATAGATCAATAAACATTTACTCACCACTTTAATTGAGAGTTTTCTCAAGAGTTTTCTTGTGGTGGAATGTATTTAACAATAGATACTCACCCTTTGTAAGAAAATAATTCCTATTTTAGTTTTGTAAAGTAGGGGAAATGTCCATGGGGCTATAGATGATATTTATCCAAACTTATTTTTATTTTCAAAATGATAATTGAATCTCATTTATATCTTTACAGTTGGTATGATATTTTTTATCTTGCATTGATCATGGAAATAATAATTATATTTATGTTCTAAAACTAATAGCTGAATATTATTTTTGCCTTTTAAGATGGTATATTATTATGTTTGCATATTTTATAATAGGAGTATAAATTTTGAAATGAGTGATAATATATTTTTCACACAACATTCTTCAAAAAGTCTTCTTTCGACTATCCTTAACTGTTACGACATTTTTGTATTATACATTTCAGTAGAGTTCTACCCTTCCTTTTCCTCTCTTCTAACGTTAATATCATCAGATGATCAAATAGAGGGCTTGACTTAGCAATAAACTTCCCATCCTCCCTCTCCATAAGTAACAAAGAGAGAGGATGGAACCCGCTGCTACCCAAATTTAGAGACGAAAGAAATATTTCATATTCACCTACCTCCCTTACGACAATCATAACCAACTTTTCATTCACTTATTACTTTTATGGGTCTTAGTCATCTCAGAAGTAATAAAAAATGATGAATCAAACTCAAATGTGTTGGGGGCCATTAAGTGGATAACAACAAGAGAAAAATTTATAAAATTTAACCCTTATCATGGCATAGGCCTTAGGGGATCCAATCCTAGTGAATATAAAAGGTTTAGTGGTTGTAGTGGAAACCACAAACACACCTCATATATTGAAATCCAAAACAAGTTTCTTATCCTTTATTTTATGATGTTACACAATAATGAATTGAGGACCATTCAAGGTCCTTGCAAGATTCTCAAAACCATACAAAACAACAACTAAAACAATGTCAAGCCTATATCCCACTACATGGGGTTAGCTATATGAATCCTTTTTCACCATTATGTCCTATTAAGGGTCAAATTCTCATTTAAATCAATTAGAGAAAGGCCATTTCTAAAATTTTCTAAATAAGTTTTCTAGGTCTTCCTCTACCTTTCTTAACATAGGCCAAATCAAATACATCTACTCTCTTAATCAGGTCATAGGAAGACCCCCATTTTATATGATGAAACCATCTAGGAAACTTTCTCTAATGTTATCTTACACTGGAGCTACTCCAACATTTTTCATGTTTATGCACGTTCCATATCTGGTCTTTAAGAGTAAAGCTACTCATCCACCTGAGCATCCTTATATCTTTAATACTTAAATTTATGTTATGATTCTCTTTTAATGGCCAACATTCTACACCATAAAGCATTCCAAGTCTCACCAGCCTTATATAAATTTTTTGCTTAAGTTGAGGGGGACTTTTCTATCACACAACATACCTGATGCATTCCTCTACTTCAACCATCCAACTTTAATTCTGCTAATAATATCCACTATCACTCTGAACAATAGACCCAAGATATAAAAAATGTGTACTCTAATTAATGACTTGATCACCCAAAGTCATAACCCCTCCCCATTAGACCTATTACTACAAAAATTGTACTCTATATATTCAATTTTAGATCTACTCAAATGAAAATCTTTAGACTCTAAGATTGACTTCCATAATTCAAGTTTACCTTCAACTACTTCAATAAGAAGAATATCTTAACAAAAAGCAAACACTAATTACAATATTCAAAAGGATTACAACATTAACATTTATAAACTATATTAATACCTTTTCTCAATAAGATAGAGTCCAAAGGCAAGTAATTATGCAAAATCTTTCAAACAAGAAGAGAATAAGGAGGGATACTGGCATGCCAGATAGCAGAGTAAATCAAACCTTTAGGATAAACTTCTCTAATAGAATTACAAACCTGCTTAGTAGAAATTTTACCATCATTAAAAAGATTAAACAAAATACAATCCTCAAAATCCAAATGAATGAGAATAAAGATAATTATATGATAATAAAATCTGAAACATAATTGGTAAGAAAATCAATATTCCAACTACCATTATTATTAAAATCATTGACCTTACAAGTATAAGTGGATTCAGTATTCAAAAGGCTGTCAATAGAAAAATTACAAAATTATTTGTATTACCAAAAGAAAATGTTTTTAGCTCCGCTCCCATGCCCTATTGGATAAACTCTTCAGCCTCCCACTTAATAGAACATAACAATTTCTAGTTAAAAGAATCACATTGTTTAAAATAATAATTGAAAGGATGTTTCCTAACACTATACTTAGAGATCATAAAATTGTCCCACAAGCTTTTTTTAAATCTAAAAGCAAACTTAAGTTTATGAGGGAAGGCTATGAATATATCCGTCAGAGTTTTAAAGCCTAATCTCCTTTCCTCAATAGCCTTAGAATAATTTTTCCAAGATCCCCACAAAAGGGCTTGTTTATAATCTTTAGCACCCCAAAAAAATTTATTAAACAAAGTCTCCAATCTTTGACAAACATTTAAAGTAGGGCATAAAAGTATGAAAAAAAAAAGGAATAGAACATAAGACATGTTTAATAAGAGCAAGTCTGCCACCAAAGGAAAAGAAATTAAAGGCTCAAGAAGAAAACTTCTTATGAATCAAAATAAAAATATCATCAAATAAATGAGAATTTTTCTTACCCTTATAAAGTGGCATTCCTAGTTATTTCATTCATAAATTTTTAGGGGAAAATCTAATATTTTCAATACTAGAAATCCTTCTAGCGGATATAAATTTAGCAGGTATAAAGTAACTCTTGGAATGATTAAAAATTAACCCACTACCAAGTTGAAACTTGATAAGGAATTTAAAAAGTATGTAAAGCATTTTAATATAACCATTGGCAAAGATAACAAAATTGTGATCAAAACTTAAATGCAAAATAGGAAAACCACTAGTTGTTCTAAATTGCAAATTAGGATGAAATCTAAAGAGATAATTAAGCCCTCTAAATAAGAATTCCACAGCAATAATAAAAAGAGCAGCTGATAAAGGATCACCCTATCTTAGACCATGAGATTCACCATTGATCATAATAGAAAAGAAACAATTCTTAATACTATTCCTAATTAAATTTATTAATTGTAAATTGAAATAAAAAAGGTTTAACATAGTATAAAGAAACTCCCTATTTAAATTTTCATATGCTTTAGTAATGTCAACTTTAAAAATAATATTTCCACCAGTAGCTTTAGAATGTATATCATGAATTAACTCTTGAGTAAACAAAATAATATTAACAATAGATCACCCTTTAACAAAACCCCATTTTCTCCAAAGATATAATTTTAGGTAAAAGAGGAGCTAATCTGCCTAAGATGATTTTAGTAATGAGTTTGTTGAAAATGAAACATAAATAGATAAAATGGTAATCATTCTAAAAATTAATGGCATTAGATTTAGGACTTCAAGCTATAGTAGTAGAAGTAAAAAATTTAGGAATGGGGTTGCTCATTTATGTATGAGGTCAGTAAGACCCACTTAGGTTTCTATCTGGTGACCCAGTGATTCGAAAATCTCTACTCCCTAATCATATAGGTCCTAGATAAGGCCCAATTCAACCTCAATCAAACTCAACTCCACCCCCCAATTCAATCCCTGGTTCAACTACCAATCAACGTTCAATTAACCTTTAAATCACATCCAGTCAATCTCAATCATCTAATCAACCTCCACTGATGTGGATAAACCAAGTCCAACCATTCAACTCTAAAATCCAACCCAATTCCAAAATTTCAAACAAAATCTATGGGCTAAGGGCTAAGGTCCTGAAACCCTTTTTAGGAGAATTTTTAAAACCCATGGATCCCAGCCTAATGACCTTTAGTTTGGAGCTTATCAATTGAATTTTGTTTAGGCATGTCTCTAAGGTCAGCCATCCAAATTTGGGCTCAATCCAGCATTCATAGCCCTTGAAATTGAATCTTTTCCCAAAGGCTACAAAACCTTCAGTTATTTGCAATCTATGCCACTAGACATGCCATCCAATGGATCTTGGCCCTGGGACCCTTTCCAAACCTACCAATCACACCCATAACCTCCATTAGGACTCATTATTCAGTAATCTACACTTTTTCCATCCCAATTTGATCCAAAATTCACCAACGGTCAAAATGACCAAAATGCCCTTCAATGGGCTTTTTGGTCTTTACCCCCAAGTTCAATTCAAACTTCCCATTTCAATCCTCAAAACCATCCCAATTGATCCTAAACACCATTAGGAACACATTGGACCCAAACCCATATTTATGTTTGACCTGGTTGACCAATTCAACCATGGTTGACCAAGGTGACTCTTAAGTGGTTTAAATACAAATTTCCAATCAAGTGCCCTTCTCTTAGCTTGAAACCACACCCATTGAGTTCATATGATCAATTTTAACTCAATGGACTCAACTCTTAACCTTAGGTCAACTTGATTGAAAAAATCAACCAATTTTGACCAAATTTTCCATACCCCTCCATTTATACAAATCCTTTAACCAGAACTTTCCTAATCCCATTTAGAGCCATGGGGTAACCCATTGGGTCCTCAAGAGGCCCCCCACCTTGAGGAACCGAGCTTTGGTCCCACTTGGGCTAGCCATTTGGCTTGACCCAAGTACCCAAAGAGAGGTCTCCCTTGAGCCATCCCCTAGTCAAATCCAAATTGGATCAAACTAGTGGTTGAATTGGGTCACCCTTGGCCCAATACACCTTCCTTAGTCAACCCACCATTAGGTTAACTTTGGCTAGGAGTTAGGCTAACCTAAAGTGGCCAAAACCACTTAGGATTGAGCCAAATCCTATCTTAAGCCCAATTATACCTAGACAACACCTCTACTAGGTGGCCCTAAGTCCAACACAGCTACCCTAGCCAACCCAGCCTTTGGGTTGACTTAGGTCAACCTCTTGGCTAGCCCAAAGTGGTCAAAACCATATTAACCTGAGCCATCTCCCACCTCAGGGAAATTCAGACCCAATTGCCTCTTTCCTTGGGTGCACCATAGCTTGACCTACCTCCCACATCTGACCCATGGCCTGACTTGATAGGGGTTGAGCCCAAACCAACCCAATCCATACAGGTTTGGGTTAATATGAGCCATCAAGAAGAATAGGACTCCGCCAAGGCCAATTGAGGTCACATTCAGACTCACCATATCCCCATCACCCTTTCCAGATCACCCTAACCAAAACAATGGTTGACGGCAGCCAAAACTAATAAAGAATAAGCTTAAGTGGTCCCCCACACTTTGGGCCTGATCCAAAGGCTTCTAAAGCATGGGCTCACCAGCTTCATGCTCACAAACCTCTGAGAGGATATCCCCTTACAGCTGAAGGCCATCCAACGGCTTGCCCAGTTAATCCTTGTCTATAGCCACAAGAGTGACCTAAATAGGGTAGCAGTCAACCAGACTCACCCATTCAAATTCAATCCAACAAAATCACTCTCTAGAGCCCCCTCAGTGTTCCTCTCCCATTTTTTAGTCTCCCAACCTCTCCCATCCATCTGTTTAAACGAACTCTTATGAAGTCCATGCACGGTCTGCTCAAAGTCATACAACCGGCCATCCTACGGTCTTGGCATCTTAAGGAGAACTATTTTCCTTCACCCTTTGAAGCATCTTGAGAGAAAAAACCATATGTTGGGACTTTCTCTATGGTAGAAAACCTATCATGAGCTCCTAACTAGGTAGTAGTGGTCATGTTTAAAGAGAAATTTCAATCCAAAGAATTTCCACTGTTGGAATAAAAGATCTGATTATCCTGATCCACCTTGTGAAATTTCATAAGAGTTTATTGGCAAGATCCCTCGGATCACATCAGAGAACATCTATAGCTTTAGGTTCATATGGGAGGTTGAAGAAATAATCCTAGTTGTTTATTTTAATCAACAGTTCAGATTATATCCCATGGTTCTGAAGGATGTTTGATCTTGATCGTTTGTTATTTCATTTGACAGCTTTAGTTAATCCCATGTTGCCCAATCAGCCACCAATGATTGGCAACCCAATTGAAAGGCGCCATGAGGAAAGTATGCGGTTGACTGGGTAATTAAGGATTTAAATTTCATAGAAAAGGTTGAGATATTGAAAATTTTATATCTCCCTCTACACTTGACCATTTTAGGTGTTCTTAGGCTCATTAGAAAGATCTCACTATAGTCCCAGGTCTTAAGTGTATTTGTATTAATCTTAATTTTAGTTTAAATATTGTATCTATTATTACATTTGTGAGTTAAAATGAAGTCACGATTTCTTGGGACTTTGGAGACTAAATTTGGACATGTATCTGACCTACCAAATTTTCCCTTCCTTGTTTGAGGTATTTAAGTGTAACTTCATGCCAATTTGGGTTCATGGGTCATGGTTTGACCTTTAAATTCAAATTGGAGTTATGATCCCTCCAATGAAACTTAGGATCTATTCTTTCGTATGATGATAGTGCTTAGCATAGGGAGTCTAGAGCTACTATTTTTGCCCCAATCAAAGCTTAGGATAAATCCCTTGGATTTTTCCAATGTGACTTAGAGATCAACTTAGGTGGCTTGGTTAGCTACCTTAAAGAGTTCCATTTGAAATCAAATTTAGTTTGTTTTGACCTTGAGGTTAAGTAATCTCATGTTCCAATTTTTACTAGGTTTGGTGTTCATTTGGTCCAGCAATTAGGAGCCTCAAAATCCCTCCCTAGAATGGACCTAGAACACTAAATAATTAACTAAAAAATCATATTAAACCCAAAAATTTCTTATAAGGGCTCTAACTGACCCTAATTGAACCCTAAACTCATGAAATAAGAACCTTATTAGTTAACCCTTAATTTCATTTTTATTTAATTTCAAGAAAACCTAAAATTTAAATATAATAATTAATTAAAAATAATTAAAAATACCCCCTTGGGTCATTTCCTGGCCTTTGGGGGTGATTCCAAGCTAGTTGGAGTTAATTTGGACTAAAAATACCAAAACCTTCCTAATTAAGTAATTTTAAAATTCAATTAATTTAGGAAACTTTGAGAAATTATAATTAATTCCAGGAAAATGCAATGTAATTAAACTCAAAGGCGCCAAACTTAAATTAAAATATAATATTTTACAAAAATTTCAAACCTTCAAAATTTAGTCAAAGTCAGAAGGTCAATAATCTCATCAAATCTAAGTCAAAATCAAGTCAAATTTAGAAATTCATAAGTTTTTATAGACAACTCCAAATCAAGCATACTAATAGTCTAACTACTCATTATAAGCTCTAATATTTATTAAAAATCTTAAACTCTCAAAATTAACTTTAATTTAAAAAGTTAACTTTTAATCCCTTAATTGATGCTTTTAAATAATTCCAATAATCTTTGAAAATTCAATAATTCATTAAAATTCTAGAAAGTTCTAATTTGATTAATAAAATTATTTAACCAACATTTTAAGATATAAGTCAAAAAACTTTGAGCGCAGGAGAGAGAAGATCTAGTTTTCTCGTTGGAGATGATTTTTGAAATCCTGATTCATTGCCCGGTAATGGCGTCGGAGGATCGCCGGCCACCTCTAGCCGGTGGCACACTCAAAGTCCATCATCCACCAACCTCATCCAGGAAGATTATGCGTCATAGTTTAGATCCGTCTCTGCCAACATTTGGAGACATCGGCTATGAGAAGGATAGTAAGTTTTGGTCTACAAAGGAATGCCCTCTGGTGATTAATGAAGGAGGTCTGGTTGTCAAGAAAAAGTTTTTTGAATGTATTGGAAAGGGTAAAAATATCCATACTAAAAAAGAATTTAAACTCAATTCAAATGAGGTTTGTGTCGTTGACATAAATCTCCTGACTGGTAGCTCAATCCAACATGCTAAGTGCATATCAACTTCTTATGTTAATGCGGCTGTAATGGATGTGAGAGACTCAAAGGAAAATCAGAATTCAATCATGAATCCCCTGATTACTGATAAATAGGAAATTGAAGAAATAGATGCAGTTATTAATGAGCATAATGGTACAGACCGGGAAGCTGACCTGTTTACTATTCATGAATGTGTTTCTGGAGTATTGGGTAACTGTGACAAAAATACTGATATTGCTGAGACCTCTAGGACAGTAAATGTGAATTATGGTATAAATGCTTGGAAGAAGAAATCAAATATCAAAGTCTCAGAGTTGAACTATGGAAAAGATTTTGTGGAAGAAGATGGTGTAGTTAAACTGCATTTAGAAAAGGAGTTGGACATTTCAAACAAGTTGAAGAAATCCCTAGTGATTAAAGTTTTTAGAGAAAATGTTCCTTTTCATGTTATAAGCCTTGAATTGAGAAGGAAAAGGGACAGGTATGGAAAATTTCACTTAACTCAACTGGGCTTGGGTTGGGTCCTTTGTGCTTTTGAAGATCCTGAAACCTTGGAGGAAATTATAGCTTCAGGTCCCTGGTATGTTAACGACAATATTTTGGGGATGGATAGATGGACAACAGGTTTTTCTTCATCTTCATTCAAAGGTCTCACGGCTCCAATATGGATCCGAATGCCCAACCTTCCTCTTCAATGTTGGGATGAATTTAATATTTGTAGAATTGCTTCCATGGTGGGTACTCCATACTTGATTGATGGGAACATATTTCATTGGAGTAGAAGGGAATTCGGAAGGGTTTGTGTGCGAATCAAACTTGATGAGAAATTACCTTTGGGAGTATGGGTTGAAGGTAATTTGGGAAAATTTTATCAAAACATAGAATATGAAAGGTTACACACTTTTTGTTTCACTTGTGGAAAGCTTAGGCATCTTAAAGAAGATTGTTCAAGAAAGGTTTCAGCAGACAATCAAATAAAGTTAGCTATAGGAAATCAAGCAAATGAAGATATATTGGTTGAAGCAAGCAAAGTGAAAGACACGGTATCAAAATCTAATGCAAACAATGTTTATAATGGAAATGGATATGGCCCTTGGATTCATGTTGAATACTAGAAGAAGAAAAATCCAGGAGCAGAAACTAAAAGACAAATTGTCCAAAAAAGAAGGAAGAATTTAAAAAGAAGTTCATGGGGAAGTTATAAATGAAATGGTAGATCACAGCTCGATTAATGAAAGTAAACCTGGCAGGGAGCTATGCAATATGGATTCTACATTGTCAGATCCAGTAAAAGATACAGAAGGTGGGAAGATAAAATTTCCTTCGAAAGGAGCTGCCTGCAATATTAAAGTGAATGATCGGAATGTCAACAAATTTGAAGCTTTGAAGGACTTCACTGAGGAAGGGGAGATTCCATAAGAAGTGCTGCCTCCTAAAAAACCAACTCTTATAAGGGATGTTATTCAAGAAGAAATACAAAATCATTTAGTTCTGTCAAATACAGAACAGAGAAGTAGTGAAGGTAATTCTTCAACAGTTAAGAAAAAGGGTGTGAAACAATTGAGAGGTCTTGGACCAATAAAGCTTATGACTAGAAATAGAAGAACGGATGGTGAAGAAAAGGAGAAAGGGGGGAGTCTTTCCCCACTTATCCAAAAATGAATTCCTTAGTTCTTTGGAATTGTAGAGGAGCCAAGAAAAAAAAGGCTTCTCTATACCTTAAAGAAGTTGTGAAAGAACACAAAGTTATTTTTGTTGGGCTGTTGGAGACCAAATTGTTCTTTATTGATAGTAAAGAAGTGGAGTCTTTGATTGGCATTGGTTGGGAATTCTGTTATGTTCATTCGGCTGGGTTATCAGGAGGGATTTTGGTTATGCGGAAGAGTAGATTGGCTTCTTTAAGTATGATTGATTCTTCTTCCCAATTCATTTTAGGTGATCTGGAAATTCCTCTCATTGGTAAATGGAGGATAGCTACAACTTATGGCAGTAAAGATGTATACAGAAGAAGAGAACTTTGGAAAGGGTTGGAACCTCTCATTTCCACTGATTTTCCTTTGATCATTGGTGGGAATTTTAACTGCTTGTTGGCTAAAGAAGAGGAGAAAGGAGGTAGGAGATTTTTGTTTTCTATGGGGCCTAAAGATATGAAATCCTTTATGACATCCAATTATCTTCATGAACTAAAATATGTGGGTCATATGTTCACTTGGAGCAACAATAAGAAAGGGCTAGACCAGATCATGGAAAGACTTGATAGAATGATTGTCAACTCATACTCTGTTAATTTAAATCAGCATCTACTGGTCAAGCATCTTCCTAGGATCGCTTCGGATCACTGTCCCATACTACTGAATTTACTCAATTCATCTCCTAAAATCAGAAGATCTATTAAATTTGAGAATGCTGGGCTTCTTACCTGGCATCCGAAGAAGTGGTGAATAATGCTTGGAATAAGATGGACACTGTCTTAGCTTCTGATATCCTTAATTCTAAAATGAAAACAACTCTGAAAATACTATTTTTTTGGAGCAGGGTAAAGCTTAAAAACTTGGACCAGTTAAAGGAAAATCTCAAAATGGAAATTCTACAGCTTCAAGCGAAGGAAGCAGAGAATGGTATGCTATCTTCTAAGGAAATTTGCTTGCTGAAATTCAAAATTGACATGGTAAATTCTACTTTGGCTTGATTAAGTACTTGGTGGAGACAACGTGCAAAGGTAAAATGGATAGCTGAAGGTGATAAGAATTCTAAATTCTTTCACTCATTTGCTAGTGCTAGAAAAAATGCAAATTTCATTTCTTGTATTAAGAATGAAAATGGGAATTTGGTAGTGAAGCAAAACCAGATTGAAGAGGTTTTAATTCAATACTTCAGAAATAAATGGTGTGAAAGAAAATGTTTGCTTGAAGGGTGGGCGAAAAAAATGCAAGTCCTGTAAGATGAAGAAAGAACTATGCTCAGCAAAGACTTCTCTATTAAAGAAGTGGAAGAAGCTTTAAATGGAACTACGGGATTCACTGCTCCAGAAGAAGATGGAATTTCTTATTCATTTCTGAAGAGCTACTGGTCCATAATAAAAAATGATTTCTGGAATGCAATCCAGTTATTTTTTCTAACAGCGGATATGAATGATAAATGGAAAAAAACATATATTGTGTTGATCCCCAAAATCAACAATCCAAAATATGCAGCTAATTACGGACCTATTAGTCTTTGTAATATAGTCTACAAAGTAGTCTCCAAAGTTCTTCTCAATAGGCTTAATAATATCATTCCAAAACTGATATCTTTGGAGCAAGCGGCCCTTATTAAAGGAAGGGCGCTTCATGATCATGTTCTAGTTGCTCAAGAATTATTCCACAAATTCAAATATTCCAAAGCTACTAAGGGGTTTGTCTCAATCAAATTAGACATGGAACAAGCCTATGATTCCATGGGGTGGCCAACTCTAAGCAAAGTGCTGGACTACTTTGGATTTCCATATTTCTTTTCTAAGCTTATCATGGAGTGTGTTCTAAACCCTTCTTTTGCTATATTAATCAAAGGGAATCCTTCAACTTGGATCAAGGCTAGTAGTGGTTTTATACAAGGATGTCCCTTATCTCCTTGCCTCTTTATCCTTTGTTCTCAGCTACTATCAAATGCTATCATGGAGATGGAAAATATTGGAATTCGGGTGAGCTGCAATAGCCCAAGGATTTCACATCTGCTTTATGCAGATGATATCATTATTTTTGCTGAAGCAAAAATTACTAATGTGAAGATGATCAAGGGCATAGTAAGGAGTTATTGTAACTGGACCGGACAAAAAGTAAACACAGGAAAATCTGGAATGTTATTTGGAAGAGCTATAAACACAAGAAAGAAGAAAAAGATTAAAAGTATCATGGGTTATAAAGAGGTTAAAGAGTTATGTTATCTTGGCACTAAAATGGCATTGAGAAGACTATCCAAAGCGGACTTTCAATTCATTATTGATAATGTTTTGAAGAAACTGAACAATTGGGATCTAAATTTATGTCTTTAGCAGGCAAAATTACCTTGGTTAGACCGGTAATCATATCTATACCCTCTTTTCACTCAACTGTTTCTTTAATTCCAAAATCAATCCTTGAAGAGATTGAAAAATTATGTCATAGTTATATCTGGAATAAAAGTGATAATGGGCAAGGCTTGCATTATGTTACCTGGAAAAAAAGTATGTGAACCAATTGAAAATGGTGGCAGGGGCCTTCATTCTTGTTCTAACAAAGTTGGTCCACTAAGAGCTAAACCAGCTTGGAAGTATTTGAAAGATGAAGAATCATCTTTGCATAAAACGTTGTATCAAAAATATGGCTCCTATTGGAATACTGGAAGTAGGAATAAATTTGTTTCGGTGGCGTGGAAGTTAATTAAGGATGGAAGCAAACATCTTAAACCAATTGTGAGGTGGAACATAGCTAATGGCCAATCTGTTAGCGTTCTTGAGGACATATGGATTTTGGATAAATGTCTCAATAAATGGCCTACATTTGTAAATACTCAAGTGGAAATGGCTGAGTCTTATACACTGGATAATTTTATAGAGGGATGATACTGGAATATTTCAGAACTGGAAATATTCTTCGGTTTTGAACTTATGAATTTGATTTGCAAGATTCAAATTAAGCCTGATCTTGTTGAAGAGCAATTAGAGCTAACAAAAATGGAAACAGGTAAAACCATTACCTCAATAGCTGCAGCTTATAATGTTCAACAAGTATCTGAAACCAGTAGATATAAATGGCTGAAGAAATCTAAGCTGAACGCTCGTGTTGAAAACTTCTGGTGGAGGGTATTGAGCAATGCTTTGCCTACTTATTCTTTTCTATCATATAGAATAATACAAAGGATGGAATATTTCCCAAGAGGATGCAATATAGAGGAAAATATTGATCATGTGGTTTGTAAATGCTTGAAGATCACTGAAGTAATTCATCACCTGAATAGTTGAGGAATTGCTATTCCGTCTTTCCCATCAAAGGAAGAAACTTATAACTAGTTGGAAAATCAAAATGTTTTCCTTTCCAATTTATTTTGTAATGTCATTTATTTCATTTGGAAAGAGAGAAATGAACTAGTTCATGGGAAGAAGGAAATAAGCTCAGTTTTCATAGCAGCTGAGGCGATTGCTTTTGTAGGAGTTACTAAGTCTCCTAATTATACCTCTACAGGTCGGTTGAGTACTAATCATCTTATGCTGTTGGAAGATCGTTGGTACTATCCTCCACCCGATTGGATCAAGATAAATGTAGATGCAGCTTTATTTTCTTATTACAAAGGAGGTATTAGTTGAGTAGTCAGAGATCATAAAGGTAGAATGCTAGCAGCTTTTAGCAATCCATATACTCACTGGGATATTACCTACCTAGAACTTCTATCCATAACATCTATTCAAGATGTTATCAAAGATTGGAGGTATGATTACAAAGGAATCATTATAGAGAGCGACAATGCAAATGTCTTCAAGTTTATACATAAAGCTCTCAAAAAAGGAAGAAAAGTTTTCTTTTATAGATGATTTAAATTTTGTTATTTTTAATTGCATTTAGAGAGATTGCAACAAGTTAGCAAGCTTATGTGCTAACTTTGGGGTTTTTTCTTCTTTTCGGTGCGAAGATTTACTTCTTGATAAGGTTCCTCCATCATTTGTTAATATATTGATGGAGGAATCATCAGCTTACTCTTAGCAGGCTATTGCTCTTTTTGTTTTCTTTCCTTTAGATTTTAATGCATTATTTCTTTCAAAAAAAAAAACATTTTAAGATATAACAACTCTGAAGATGAAGTTTATTGGATGGACTACTCTGAGCTGCAGGGTTACGTATCCTTAAGAGGCCTGATTCCTTAAGCTTAGTGGCATAACGCCACGAATAAATTCAATGAAGTGTAAAATATCAAAGCTAAACTACTTTTAATTATTGAACCAAATTAAAATCTTTAATCCAACGACATCAATAAGGTTTTTAGGATGGACTACTCTGGGCTGCAGGACTAGATTTTCTCAGGAGGCCTGGTTCCTCGAGCCTGGTGGCACAATGCCATGAATTTGTTGATGGAAAATATAAAATAATTTAACTTTTAAAATTAGTAATTAGTCAAATTAATTAATATTAATGAACCCTTAATTTTTAAAAAATAAAAATAAACTTAATCATCCCTGATTGCTTTTGAGTAACCCAAGCTTACGAGGCTATTAATTTAGCCCCAAGAAAGGTGGAATCAACTTCATGGCCTCGGTAAGTAATAAGGGTCGCAATCATTTAATAATTAAAATGCACCCAAACTAATCTTTAACACATTAATACTATAACTCAAACATAAAGTTCCCATTCAGCCTTAATAAACTCAAATATTATATAATCTCAAATAATAACCCAGTTTAGGATCTACCCCAGACACATGACCTTCTACACACACTTTAAATGGTTTGCTATGATAACTGACTCTATATTTAGGCTAGGCTAGTGTTTGCTTTTCTGCTGTGTGCTGGATTTTTAAGATTTCATTACATGTTGTGATTGAAATTTCTTAGTGTGTATGTTTACTTATACTACACTTAATGGATTGATGATGTGATTGGCGATTAGATTACACTTAGGTTAGAAAGATCTGGATGCTCATAAAGTTTTTTGTAGGTGGCTACGCTCATGCAGGGTAATAAAGGGGGCTAAATAAATAATAAATATAACTACTATAAGTTCTTCAGCTGCTTAGCCCCCAAATAAAAAAGAACATGACCAAGAGTGTTTACTTTTTCTAGGTATATATATAACTACTTGGGAATAAATTTGATTTATTAAATGCTTAGAAAAACCCAATAGAAGAGTCTAGAATTTTTATTTTTATACTAATGTAATTCATTTGAAATGTTAAGAGTTCTGAAAGTGTACATTTGAGTTAAGATACATGGATCCAAAGCTAGGATTCCAAAGAGGAAAGGATACCCCTTTGAGGGATAGTACTTTTCTATTTGGAAGTCCAAATTTGGATCATTCTTTTTTTTACCAAAAGTAGAAAGAGTAGTCTTACCCTCAAGGGAAGAGTTATCTTTTCCATTTGGGTAGCTAGCTATAAAGAATCTATTTAGCCTGAAGGAGAGAATACCAAAGAATTGAAGATAAAGAGTATCTCAATCAAAGTCACTTGCATCTATATTAGGATAAGAATCCAGATTATGGTTAGTGGTGCCTGAATACTTTTAATTTCTATTTCTCTAGATTGTAATAAGAAAGGTAGTTTTCCTAGGGACATTTATTAATTAATTTGATTATATTTGATGTGTTTATGTGATTGTGATTATGATTTTTCCTACTTTTCCTAGTTTTTTGGCATTTGTGCGTCACTTTTGATTTAGCCTGGATATGTGAGACTCATGAGGGTGCAAATTCTTTTACTCGTAATCAAAATTTAAAATTTTAGGAGTTAAATAACATAGGAAGATAATGATTTAGGGAACAAGCTTGAGATCATCCGAGGCCTCATGCATATCAATGCATTACTATTTCCTTATTTTATAACACTTCCTTTCCTGCGGGTAGGGTTCAGATAATCCGACCTATGAGGATAAGGTACTAAACTTGGGAAAGCCTAGTCTTCTCAAAAATATTTTTAAGTCTTTTTAAAATTTCAAGCATTAATGATTTGGGTATTTTGACCAGCACGCGTTATAATATAAATACATTTAAAATAGTCTAAATTTTAATTACACCTATCTTTAACATTTTCACCCAACATAAGTCATGGGACCACTGAGGACAATCTTTAGACGTCAACCCCAATTCTCCAAAAACTTAATAAAAATATACCCACCACTCTTTCATAAAATGATTGGATTCATGGATTTAAAATCATCTAGGTGGTTAGATGGCTCTCCAATCTAGGCTAGGGTAATCCCAGATTTTGAATCATATTTGTTATGTTTGGGTCACCATTATGTGGTGGCCAATTAAGATTTAGGATCCAAGGCGGATCTTAGATCATAAGACCCCAACCTCTTGGAATATGATCCCAAATTTCTAATAAAACTCTTAACTCAAACTAATTCTTCTCTAAATCCAAAAATTAAAGCCTGACACTTAGATTAGGTTGGGACACTTCGAAATCATTTTCAGAATCCTATGGTGTCTCCTAACCTTATTTCTTTGACTCCAAAAATAAGTGCTCCAAATTAATCCATTCCCACTTGAAATTCCAAAATTCACCTTTTTTGATATCACTCCTAGAAGATCTCTTAACAAAATTTTGCTATAATTTTAATTGAGAGTATTCATAAGAAATTCCAATTTCTTACGATATAATTAACTACGAGGGTTTGTGCTCATAGGAGATTTAGAACCCACATCTACCTTTTTCAAAATCAATTTTTAAAACTCAAAATTAATCTTTTTTGGGAAAATCAAGATGATAACATCGATCAATAATAAGTGATATTTTCTCTCTTTGGAGAGATACATCATTTTTTACTGTGACATGAAATATGAAATTAAAGATCTTCCATATGGATTATAGTGGTTGAATATTGATAGAATATCATTTAGACCATTTGAGATCATATGCGATTCTTATTTAAATTCGACTTCTACAATCGGGATGATAACTTTCAGTTTCATCATATGAAGCCATTAGCAAACCATATATTTGCCTTAAGGGGCAATATATTGTTATAATGATATGTTCGATTTTGAGACTGTAGATTCAAAATTAAATTCCCCAAATAGGATTAGATATTTCAAAACCTTTTTTCAAAACTCCACCAACAAAAAGTGTCATTCTAGATGGGACTAAATCTCTCTCCATCTCTAATAATGACAAAATTTTATTTCATTAGTAGTCTTAGCTACCTTTTCATTTGTTGGTCCCTCTACCCATTTCTTCTTTGGGTGAGTGTGGCCAACATAAAAAAGAAAAGATATTTTTAAAAACAAGAGAGGTGAAACATCTATAAGAAAAAATAGATTTTGACCTTCTTCCCCTTAAGTCAATTGGTAGGGCGATAATGTAAAATTAGACTTTTAAGATCTCCTTCCCAATTTTATGAACCTGTATTATTGAATTTGACTCAATATACGGAGTTTTAAAATTATAAGGAACTCTATTGATCTTGCTCTCAAGATCATCAATTTTTTAATATTTTAGCCTTAACCTCCCATTTCCATTTAACTTATGAAAATGGGGAGAGTTAAGTAATAAATCTTCATTGAATTTTCACCCTATTTTGTAAGCTTTCAGATGAGATTAAATTCTGACCTGTTATATTTCAAAATTTAGGAGAAGTTCACTTTTAATTTCAAAATAAAAATCTTCCTAAAATTCATTTCAATCTCAATTTTAAATATATGCCATCATATGCAATGTCTCCTTGTGGGCTAGTATATGTTGTGAAGATTTCACTTCTCCTTGAACTCATAACTAACCTTTGTATCCTATCGTTATATGTCAGTTTGTAGTTCTTACAATTCGGTATATATTGTAGAATAGAGATTTTGTTATAATTTTTAATTCTTTAAAATAAAACTTTCTTTCAAAAATATTTAATTCCAATCCTTTTCTACAATTCCTGAAACTCAAATTTCATGACAGTGGCTGGCAAGTTGAACTTCTCCTTTGATAGAGATCTAACCTCTAAGGTGATTGATTTGGGAAATAACATACTATTTGGGATGGGTTTGGTACCCTTGTACTGTCGATGGATGACCATAAGATAATTGATTTGGATGCTACTAATGAAGTCCCCCCCCCCTATTGTGGAACTGATCGTAGGGATGGGACCTATTCTCCCTGTTTCTAGTGATGAAGAGAAGTAACCTGAGTTGACTATTGAGCCTCCAGTAAAGTTTGTATAGGTCACTAAACCTATGAAAATGTCCCAAGGCTAACCAAGAGGGGGGCAAATTAATATTTTAAAAATTCACTTGGTAATTAAGAAATTTTGTTTTTTATATTTTTTGCAAAAATAATTAATCAACCACAAATACAAAACTACTAAAAAATATAGAAATAAAAATGAACACAAGAATTTATAGTGGTTCGGTCCAACAAGACCTACGACCACTCCCTGAAGACTCCCTCTTCAGGTATTTCATTATTATCAAAAGTGACTCTCCTTTTTCCCCCACAGCAAGGCAGAGAAGCCTTTAAAATTTTTCACTCTTCCACCTATCCTCGGTGTGGCAGTGTATCGTCATTCTTTCACACCTTCCAAGTTTTGGCAGAGTACTATCATCTGTTAAAACCCTCCAAGTGTTGGTAGAGTACAGTCAACCTTTCACACCCTCCAAGTGTCAGGGAACTATTGTCATCTATTCACACCCTCCAAGTGTCAGCAGAGTACCATCATCCTTTCATATACTCTAAGTGTCGACAAAGTACTATATCTTCTTCAAAGATCTTCTCTCAAACAACTAAAAAGAAGAAATGATTAGTAGTAATAAAAAACAAAAGAGATTCTTACAATTAGGTAGCCTTATGATCCCTTCACACTCTACTTATAAGAACTCTCTCTCAAACACTCACCCAAAAACATTCTTTCACTTTATCTCAAAGAAATCACAAAGACAACATTTTTAAGTCAATTTCTAAGGCCTATTTATATAAAAGACACAAAAAATCATCCAAAAAACTAAAATTTTTAATTTTGAGCGTACACGATTGTACAGTACGATCGATGTTCATATCGAATGAACAGTTCAAAATTGTCTGGTATGAACCTATACGAAATGTTTTTTGTATAGGCATATCGTACCATAAAATATGTATATCGTATAGTATGAAAAGTTATAAAAAATTCTCATTCATTTGGATGAAAATGTTAGCAACAATTTCATACTCTGGTCATCAATTGTATAAAATACAGATTGTCCCGGATGATCAGTTCAAAAAATTTATATGTTCAACTGGGCGAAAATGTTGCTCACATTTTCATACTCTGGACTGTTGACCTTATTTTTCCCTAGATCCTTGGTCAAGGAGATTGACCTGGTCAAATTGAGCAAGCCAGACCCTAAGACACCTCTCATTCAATTCAGTGGGTCAAACCAAGTTTGTTGAGCCCTGTCACAGGCCTTGGGCCAACCTGGTTACCAGGTTAACCTGGGTTGACCCAAATTGACCCATACACTCACCCTTCTGATTTCAAATAAATCCATACTCCCTTGGCTTAAATTCTAACCTCCTTTGGACTCCATGGGTCAGACCCAACTCATTAGGCCAAGACCCATGCCCTCAGTTAACCTGGTTGACCAGGTCCACCTAGGTTGACCCATTTAGCCTAAGGGCTCAATTTGAATTCAAATCTAATACAACGCCTTCCTTGGCCCAATCTCCTCACTCCTTGGGTCTAATTGACTAGGTTGACCAAGTCAACCCAAGTCTCTCTTGGTCAAATTTGATCTATTTAAGTCAAATTGATCATCTTTAATGCCATAAATACCTTCCTATTGAACCATAATAGCCTAGTTTCCCTCCTAAATGATCAAGGGATTGATCTTGGCCATTGATTGTAACCCTAAGGCTATAACTAGGATAAATTAGGGTTTATTTTGGACCTTTTTTATTTTCTATCTTCTAAGAGCCCTTAAGCTCGAGCATTTACTTGTGTGAGCTACTTGAATTCCTCTTCACCTTCCCCCACTTAGATCCACCATCAAACACCTGCGGGCGGCGATATCTCTGGCCAACCAAGACTTCAAATCTTCTAAAGCCATTTGTGATCAATCCAGATGTTGGGAGCTCAAGGTTTCTTCCCCAAATTTATTTGTGGATAATCTACAAGTTCAAAGAATCCAATATCTACTGAATCCACACATTGGATTGAGGTAAAACTCCAACTTAGGCTAGAGCACTTAGATTTAATTAGCATTTTGAAAAGCCACTTTCAAGAAAAATAAGTACTCCCCCATGATTTCTGTTCACGAATAGGATTTAGGTTTAAATTTTCATTAGGATTGATTGATTTGATAGCCTGAACGAGTTGAAAAACATTCTCTGGGCATTTCTGTTGTCTAGTTTGGATGTACGAAACTTGAGCCGTTGATCTCTTGATCAACGACTGAGGATTCAATGTGCGGAGCCCATGTACACCCGTGTAAGGGTCTCCACTGGATTGCATCACCGTCTCACTCCATCTGGACCATCCATTTAGAATAGTGGAGAATCATACAGCCTAAATCACACACTGATGTTGCTTAGTAGCCCTGGAATAGGCTTGTCGCCTTTGCAATCATTTTGCAATGATTGCACGGCGGTGCAATCTTTGTAAATGATTGGCCGTAGTCCGTAGAACCAATCTAAAGTTGTCGGGCGTCTAACCACTACCGCCGCTGCTACCTTTTATGTTAAATTGATTTTAAAATTATTTTTATTCCTTTTTTGATCAAATTTCTTTGAATAATTATTATAAATCCAATTTTAATCCAAAAAATGAGTACAATATATCAAATTAATTGTATTTTAATTACCTTCAATTTAAAATTAGAATTACCTTTAAAAAACTAATATATTTAAATTATCTAAATAAATTTATTTTAAATATTTAAATGATGTTTAAATTATTATAATATTACAAATTTTCAATAAAAATTATTTATATCAATCTATTTTAAATAACTAAATAATTATTTTAAAACATAATAACTAAAATTTGATTCAATTTAAGATATATTTTATATTTTAAATATAATTTTATTATTTGAAACCTTAAACAAAAAACTAACAAATAATAATTTTAATTATTTTAAATAAACAAAAAAATATATGTATTATCTTATTTGTGATATCAAAAAGTTGTCTCTAATCATTTAATTCTAAATTAGGTTAATTATTTTTTTAAGTAATTTATCTTTTTTTAAGTTATTGTTTTTATTTAATTTTAAATTAATAAATATTTTTTCCATGTTAGATCATTATAGTTAATTAAACTCTTAGATTATTTAATTAATAATTAATTATGTCAGAAATTATTTACTTTTTAAAGCTTATGAAAATTATTTTTGTTAAATTACTTTAAATTCCATAAATTTTCATACTTAATTTAATTTAATTTAGTAATATTTTTTAAATATTTATTATTTTAAGTTATTTTAAAATCCTCTTTAGTTACTTTAACTTAATTCATAATTATTTTAAAATTCAAATATTTTAACTAAATAAAGAAAAATTATTATTATTATTTCAAAACTCCAGAAGCTTTAAGATCTAATTTAATTTCATTTAATAATTTTTTTAAGTATTAATTATTTAAATTATTTTAAAAATAGCTTTTAATTGCTTTAAACTTTAAAAAGTCACCATAAATTCATTTTAAATTAGATTTTGACTTGTAATACCTCATATTTTTCAAAAAATTATGAATTTTATTTAAAAATATTTTAAGAAACCAAAATTTATTTTTATAGCATGTTTCTATATTATTTAATTAGTTGAATAAAATGACTAGCTTTTAAGACTTGCATCATTCACTAAGATTAGAATCCAGGATATTGTCAGTGGGGCTTGGCCACCATTACATTTCTGTACTCTGATTGTACTTATACGACACTTATCATGGACTTTCTTACTTTACTTTCTATAGATTTATATTGATGTGTTTACTTTGTGTGTGTAATAGAAATTGCATACTCTTCCTAGGTTTTTTTCTTGCATGTGCTTGGCCTAATTTTTTATAGGCTCTTTAGGTTAAAAATCTTTTTCTATTTGTAATTAAAAATTAATATTTTAAAAATTAATTAACTTAGAAATCTAGCGACCTAGGGAATAGACGGAATCATCTAGGGTCACATGAATACTTTTGTATTTGTCTCTCTACTTCTATAAGACACTTTTCGGCTTGTGGGTAGAGTCCGGATAATCTAGCCTATGAGGATGAGGTGCCGGATCTTGGAAATCCCAATCTTTTTTAAAAAAATTATTTTCTATAAGCCTGTTTTTCAAATTTTAAGAATTCATGATTTGGAAGCCTTTTTAACTAGCATGTATTGCATTAGAAATTTATTAAATTAAAATTTTAATTACATTAGCTCTAGGAGCATTCATCCTATATAAGTTTAGGGCCAATTAAAAAACTCTCTAAATGTTGGCCTTCTAAAAAAACCTAAACTACCTATCCATCTATTATAAAGATTGGACAACATGGACTTTACACACCTAGGTGCTTAGCTGTCTTTCCTTTTTGGGTAAGATATAAGCCCAGGTGCATTAACTAGGACACGGGTGTTAGTATTGGGTAGAATACTAAACCCACATTAGATCTAGGATTCAAGGCTACTATATTGAGTGTCTCATAGTATGCCTCATCGGTAAGTAAGTTCCTTTTCTTCAGGGATTATAAATCTAGCCTATCTGCATCACATGGATGATGCCACTTCCATCATTTCCCTCTGTATGTTTTGAGTGCATAATTTCTTTTCTCTACTTTCTTCTCAGTGCCTTAGTCCCTCCAGATATTAGTGTGAACCGTGCATATTGACTAAGCCATTTGAATCCTTTCTTTTCTTTTGAGTAAGATTTTCTAGTCTCCCCTTTCGTTCCAATCCCTTTTTTGGGAAGAATAATATTGGATCCTTAATCAAGAGTATTCTCAGGCTCCAGCCTGATATGTAATTAACCATGGGGGCTTGCGCCCATGGGAAATAGAATTTCACAAAAAATAAACTCCACCCGAGCTAATGTATCAGGTTGGGGAAACCCTATTACACTAATCAGGTCGGGAATATTATCACCCATCAGAGTGCGCTGGCAAGAGCCGCTATCCTCAATGCTTGATCGTATGTAGGATCCAATTTGCCCTCTAATTATCCCACTTGCGAAGAGCACAGAGGCCTGCGATCATTTTTATCCCTCGTGGTGGTGCAGTCGTATACCCTCTGGACTCTGTAGCCATGGTGGATCCCATTTAGAGGTCCACATGGATGTTATATGTATGAAATGCAGATCAGCTCAGTCAAACATTTTAAAATATTTACATATTCATCTAATGAAAATGTTTCCCACATTTTCATACTCTGGATGTCGTCTATACGAAGATAACTTTGTATAGTATTAAAAGTACTTAAAAAACTTTTTTGCCCATTTTTGTTTAAATGCTCGCTAGAGGAAATAAACTAGCCAAATCATCCTGTATGAACTCAATTTGTATAGTATAATTAGTTTAAAAAATTTTAGATTTTAAACACTCCCCTAATGTGTGTGTACACGATTACTCAATTACAATCACACTTTCTCAGACTCAATAAAATAAAAATTACATACTCCATTTATAATAAACCCTAATATATTCTCCCTTGAAGTCTTCAACACTCTGGAGTATAATTTTTCTAAAATGTTAGTACACATAAACAACAAAAAAATATATATCAAATATATGTTAGGAGAAAATAGTAATTAAAATAATAATATTTGGAATCATCAAAAACACACATGTTGTAAGAATCTCAACAATGGAAAACTAAATTTCAATAATCTCAACACCCCTACCTTGGTTAACTCTTTTTTTGAGGAGGTATCAAGCTCTGGGATCACTTTTACTAGCAAAATCAAAGGAAGAACTACTTGAGGAGAGAGAGAGAAAATTGCTAAGTCAAGGAAAGTTGTGGTAGCCAAGACTCTGGTTCAGGTAGAGCCTAAGGTTATTGAGGACTTACATATTCCTGCTTCCTCTCCCCTCCTTAAGGGGAGTCAACTTTACCCCCTCACCGCTACTCAAGGAGAGGAGAGGGTAGCTAGGATAGCCAACTCCCCACCATGCCCAATTGATTACTAGACCAAAACGACTCCTATAGAAAAGCACCTCCAAAGGACGAGAACTTTAAGGAATATAATCTAGACTTGTGCTACCTAGTTCAGACAATTAAAGGAAGAATAGATTTGAAAGTTAAAGGGAGTTATCTCCCATCACTTTCGAAAGGAAATTTTGAAAGGGGAAGCATCTGAAGCTAAGAACCTAACCCCTCAACTTGCTAGGAAAAATAAGAAGTTTGTTCAATAGCCTACTACTTCTGTATTGGTTAATGGTTATAACTGGGTGCCACGCCCTCCATCTTCCAAAATGGGGGGTATCATACTCACTGGGTCTAAGATAGGCCACCATCCTACTGATAGGCTACTGATCCCTTCTCTAACATTCCAGAAGTTATCCTCAGTGGTGGTGAAAACTAAAGAAGTTTCTGAAGTTTAAAAAATAGTGGATGTTAACGGCAATAGGCCCAAGTCTCCTAAGAGAATATTTGCTTACCAACACTGTTTATATTCGAAATAGTTTATCTCAAAGTCCATTTTTTATTCCTAGGCTCCCTATTCGGGGTCTGAGGACCTTACCTTACCTGACATAGGAGATATTACTCTTCAAGATCCTACATCGCCTCCTAAGGTATGTGTCTCTCACCCAGTAGAGGTTGCCACCCCTCTGACTACCAGTCTAGGGATAATTGAGGGGGAGGGAATAGACTTAGATGAAGAGATGGTCAATAAGTCTGCTTCAAAGTCTAGGATAAATGATAACCCCAAATTATAGGGTATTATTTCTAAGTTACAGTCAGATTAACTTTTTGATATGGTGGATTATAAAGGGTACTTACCTCTCAATTCTGAATTAATAAGTGAGAGACCAATAGATTAGGTAGTCCAAGAGATCAGGGATATCCTATAAAATAAATAAGGAACAACAACTTTTGACTTTGCCTTAGATGATCTATTAATAGAAGAGGATGAACCCATTGGCAGTATTTGCATGGATGAGACTAAAGGATCTAATAAGGAATCTAAACCAAATAAATGACGATCTAGCAAAGAGGAAGGTTTAGCTACAGTTGAGTTAGATTCTGACGAATTAGAAAGAGCTAGAGGTGAGCAGCATAGAAGGAACCTTGAGACACAATTCACAGACATGTTGTTATAAGTTAAAGAAATGAAAGAATAACTAGATAAGTCACAAGAGGCCTCTCTCAAACTACAATAGTATGCTCGAGAAATCACTAGAAAGGATAAAAAGGTAAAATCCAATTCCAAAGCTCTTGAGTCAGTGCTTGTAGTCCCTCCTTGTCTGTCAGAGATATCTTCGATCCAACCTACAGTCCTCATAGTTCCTCCAGCATCACTCCACAAAGACCTTAAGAACACATTGAGAACCAGGTAAGGGAGGCCTTATCCCATTCGCAAGCAACTGTATTTATTCTGAAGGGTAGACCCTACCCTAATGAATAAGATTTTTTTCCTTATCTTAAGAGCTTTGTACCACCATCTTTTAAAATTTTCATAAGTATTGAAACCAAAGATAACATCTGGCCCACTTATGAGAAATTTGTTGTAATAGGAGGGTCGGAAACTCTACTATTTTGTAAGTTTGTTAGTAGTCTCTGTGGCATTACTTTTGAATGGTATGCCAATCTACCCAATATTTTAGTGTGAACCTTTAATGAACTAGAAAATTTATTCTTAAAGAGATTTTTTGAAGCACAACAGCGCACTACAGTGGGCGATATAGTCATTTAAAAGTAAAAGCATGGGGAGTCTTTAGTTAAATACATCTTGAGATGGTAAAACCTCTCGATGAAGTGTGAACCCTAGTTGCAAAAGCAACATACCATGGAGATCCTTCTAAAGAATATGTATGGCCTGATTGATTTTCTCCTCGAGGGTTTCATGATTAAAACTTTTGAGAAACTTCTAAGCAAGGCTAGTAATCTATAGGAAGAGGCTCCTAGGATGCCATTTTTATGAGATTAGTCAGATGAGAAGAAGGGTCCTAAGATGGTGAAATGTTTTGAGAAGAAAGCCATAATTTTAGTAGTTGATAAAGGGAAAAGGCCAGTTGTTAGTCAGCTTAGTAGTCCTCCACCACTATAGATTTTAAAAAAACCATTTCAGATTACTCCCTAGCCTCCTAAAGAGCCTTACTCAACCAATATTAGAGAGAGGTTGGCTAGACCATACCCCATTAAGAGAGAGTCAGTAAGGAAGATCTTTAGGAGTCTTCAGAAAAAGCTAGACTTTTTGTTGCCTAAAGCTAGAAGGCCAGAAGAGGTTAACAAAAAAGATGACCCCAAGTACTATCCTTATCACCATATATTGGGTCATCCAATTGAAGACTACATTGTTTTTAAAGATTGGGTAGAGATCGAAGAACTTTAGGCAAGGTAACATCATCATCCCTAAGGAATATTTGGTAGATCTGAAATAAGCTTCAATCAAAACTATCTTAGGTAACACTCTTAACACTTTTTTATCCATTGAAGATGGTTGGGATAATGCTTTGTCCTATGTATTTAAAAAGTTGATTAACAAGTCTTTTCATCTTTCTCAATAGCTGACCATTATAGCCCAGGGTCTGATTTTAGAGGTTGACCTGGATGCTTCGCAGAATGATGTTGAGCTGCTTCTTACTCTATTAATCATAGGAACTATTATACTACATGAAAAAGGAAAAAAAGATATATTTTTATAGAAAGGGGGTGTTTAGATGAGAGATGAATTCGATTGGCGGATGGTGGTGTAAAAACCTTTTCCCCTATCTTATTATTTGACTTTTACTTTACCCCATAAAAGGAAAAGTGTCCAAAGATTAATAAAAAACATCCTTCTACCTCTATTTTAATGATTAACCATGAGTCTGAAATGCAAGTTGATGATTCTTCTCCTCCAAGTCAAAATTCTGCTGAGATCAATACGAATGTTAAACAATCTGAACTTCTTGAATCAACCTTTCAAGAGGATGTCAATTTTGAAGCCTTATCAGAATGTGGTTTCCGTCAAATTGATTTTAAGGGAAGTCCTATCATGATAGACTTTTTAGATTCTGACTCCTTTTTGAGGAAATAATGATACAATGCCTATGGTGAGTGTAGACATCGCCTTAGTTTTCTATCCTGAAGATATCGAGCATGTACAAATTCATGGCAATAAGGCCTTACCTCCAAGGCTTTCCCCTTAGGATAAGGGCAAATAAGATATCTCTGAATATCTAAATCCAAATTCTCCTCAACAATCTGATTTTCCTTTAATTTAGGTGGGTTTTGAATCTATTATTCTTAAGGTTTCTTATAATATTTTAACCCATCTTAGGAAGTTGCCAGCTGAACTGAGCATCTACGACACCCTCCTCTCCAATGAAATGAGGGAATCCTTAATTAAGGTACTTCTCTATCTCAAGAATTTCTTAGCTTAACTATCTTCAACTTCAAGAGTGGAGGCACTCTACTTCATACAAATCCCTGAGCTGACATTTTTAGATGGAGATCTACTTCTGGGAACTGCCGACCACAATTACCCATTCTATATTATCGTAGGTATGGGAAATTTCAAGTTATCAAGAGTTCTTATTTATTTGGGTGATCGGTCAATATAACAAACATAAAGGCTCTCACATACCTTAGAGTTGATACTAGCAAGCTCTTAACTAATAAGTTAGTGCTTCATGGGTTCAACAAATAGGGAGAGAAGGATTTAGGTTCAATCACCCTTCTTTTAAAAATAGGAAAGTTAAAAACTGAAGCAAAATTTTATATAATTGATTCAATAATGTCGTTTAATGTGCTTCTAGGTAGGCCTTAGATTCATGAATATATAATGGTTCCATCTATCCTACACCAATGTGTTAAGTACCAATGAGATGGCATTGAACATGTAATTAAGGGTGATATGCAACCATTCTCAATTCAACAAATTAGGATCTATGAGGATATTTCATATTTTATACCAAAAGGGTCCTCTTCCCTTTCTAAAGTTGAGATCAAAGTTTAAAAGAAAATTGTTGGACCGAAGTCAAGAAGTAAAAGAAAAAGAAATAAAAAGTAAAAAGATCAAGAAATGATAGAATTAGGTAGTGAAGATGACCTCGATATCATTATCCTTAGGCCTCTAAATATGTTAGCTCAAAGAGGTGGGAGGATGGCTTTAAGGGTACGTGGTAGAGGCCATGCTTCATTTGAAAGAAGAATAACCCCCATATATATTGATTCGAAATTAAGTTCCAATGAAGAGTCAGAAAGATGAGGTGTTGCAATTCTTTTTAATTATGAGACTATAAATACTCCTCCAAAGTTTGATCTCACTTTAGATTAGGATAGTGACTCCGAGGTTGATGTTCCAAAGGTTAAAAGTGATGAGCCTGGATTAATAATGTATAAAAATCTCAGTAGAAGGATTAATCATCTTTCCTTGACCCCACTGTCAGCTGGCAAGATTGTAGGATTAGCAATAAAAGAGTCCCCCCAACCTGAATGGTAAAGTGAATAAATTCCAAAAAAAAAAAATCCTGGCTCCTCCTCCTCAAGGGATAAAGGTGATCTAACACTCGAGCTTGTAGATTTTAAATAGTTAATAGAATTACCATTTGGCTACTTCCCTATTTATGTAAAGAATTTCTTTTCTAAAGGTTCCATATTGTATCAATGGACTAAATGCCAAGCTAGATACCACCATAATATTTTGCTAACAAAAATCAAGAAAAATCTAACAAGTGGTATCAACTTTGGTACCGTTGGATCATTTGATGATGAAGAATATTGTTTAATGATAACTTATCATCTTGAATCTCATAATGTCCCAACTGATGTCATTGGTCCCCTCGATGGACTCTGTTTGGGGACTTTAGACGATCCCGATGAACTTCAAGTTCGAGATGCGCCCCCTAAATTTGAGGAAGAAATTAAGTCGACAGTTGATGAGTCAAGGTAAATAACCCTGGCAATCAATGATGACCCTCACTCCAGTTTTATTAGTGCCCTGTTGAGTGAGGATGAGCCTCAGGATCTAATTCAGCTTATATCCAAGTTTAGGGATTGCTTCGTCTGAATATACGATAAAATGCCAGGTATGTCTGCCATAATAGTAGTCCATAAAATTTGAATTCGACACGATGCCATTCCTATTAAATAAGCTCCTGAATGTATGGTCTTAGAGATTGAGCAATAAGTCTTTTTTGAAATTAAAAAGTTAGTTGAGGTTGGCCTTATCCAAGAGGAACAGTATCTCTCATGAGATGCCAACATCGTATCAGTTCAAAATAAGAATGATCAAATTCAAATTTGTGTCCACTATAGGGATCTGAATAAGGCATGTCCCAAGGATGAATTTTCTTTACTTATACCTGAACAAATGGTGGACATTGCCTCTTCTCATGTTTCTTTCTCCTTTATGGATGGCTCATCTGATTATAATCAAATCAAGATGGCACTAGAAGATGAGAGAAATACTTCATTTAGAACTCATATAGGAATCTTTTATTATAGGGTGATGCCCTTTGGCCTTAAAATTGTTGGTGCAACCTACCAACGGGTCATGACCCATATATTTAATGATCTAATCCATAATCAAGATGAGTTCTACATCAATGATTTAGTTGTTAAGAGAAAGGTTATAGAGGCTTACCTTTATAACTTAAGAGTCATTTTCGAGCAATTGTATTGCTACAATTTAAAAATTAATCCTCTAAAGTGTACCTTTGGCATTACTTTAGGGAAATTCTTAGGATTCATAGTGAGGCATCATGGAATTGAGATTGATCCTATCAAAATTGAAACCATCTTAGATAGGCCACCTCCAAGGAGCCTTACTTAGTTAAGATCTCTTCAAGGTAGGTTAGCATATATAAAGAGGTTTTTCTCCAACCTTTCTGGATGATGTTAACCTTTCTCCATCCTAGCCAAAATGGATGCTAAATTCATATAGGATGATAAGTGTCAAAATACCTTTGATAACATCAAGCAATATCTTTCTAACCCGTTAGTTTTAGCAGCCCCTATTCCCAGAAAACCATTGATCCTCTACATTACGTCCCCAGATGAGTCTCTTGGTGCCCTATTAGCTCAAGTTAATGAAGAGGGGAAATAGAATGCTCTCTATTACCTTAGCCCAAAACTCTTATCTACTGAAATTCGATATTCTTTGATCGAGAAATATTATCTTGTTTTAGTTTTTGTAGCCCAAAGATAAGGCATTACATGCTTTCTCATTCGATCTTTTTTATTTGCAAAGTTAACCCTTTATAATATCTTATGACCTGACCTATATTATCAGGACATTTGGCTTGGTGTTCTATGATATTACTCCAATTTGAGATTACTTGCATTCACATATGTACTGTGAAAGGACAGGTTGTTGTCGACTTCTGTGTGATGCACTTGTTGCTTGCGGATTCGCCTTTAAATGATGATTTACGTGATGAACAAATCATGAGTTTAAATGAATCTGATGACCCTGTCTGGGAATTATATTTTAATGGTGCAGCATCTTCTTGATGGGGCATGACCCAAAATCTACGATCCCCAAAAAAGCTAAAATTGGCCTAATTTTTATAACGCCAGAAAAGGGAATGATGAAAGTTCATTAGGGATGTTAGGCCCCTTATGAACTAGTCCCAAGGCTAACCAAAAGGGGTGAATCAGTATTTTTAATAAAAACTTTCAGCAATCAAAACACAAATCAAGATTCACCACAAAAATTAAAGTGCAAAAATTAAATGCGAAAATAATAAAGGAAATAACACACCAGATTTATAGTGGTTTAATCAAACCTTGACCTACTTCCACTCCTCAGAGGCACCCTCTGAGTATTGTACTAAACTCAGTATCCCTCCTTTAGCCCCCACAGCTAGGCGGAGAAGCCCTTACAAAATCACTTCCACCTTCCCCGATGCGGGGGAGTAGCCGGGTCGTTTGACACCAAAGTGATCTTCTTCTTTACAGAACTTCCCTCAAGACAAGCCTTGAATCTGATGGTACTAAGGTGTAAGGTCGCCGGAGCAACCGTGTGGAATCTGAAATTACTAGATTGATAAGAGGGGGGTGAATTGTGAAAACTTTGTAGCAATAATTAAAAACCTAAGCAAGAGTTCTAATTTTTGTTGTTTTTAATTTTTTAACATGAAACTTTAACTACTACAAAGGCAAATAATTTAACTCAACGTGCAACAATGAAATCTTTTTTTTTTCTTTCATAATTTTTACCAAGCAAATATTATGAAAATAAAGTGCAAGCAAATAATAAAAAAAATGATAAGGAAAAAGCACACCATAATTTTATAGTGGTTCGGTCAAACCATGACCTACGTCCACTCCCAGGAGTCCTCCACTCTGGGAATTTCACTACAAATTATAGCTCTCCTTTTGCCCCCCTCGGTAAGGTGGAGAAGCCTTTACAAGACTCACTTTTACTAACCTGGCGTGGCAGAGTGCCAAGCACTCTTTTAATCCTCCTGGCGATGGTAGAATACCTTCTCATTTTTCTCCCTCCTGGAGAAGGAAGAGTACCTTCGAGGTTACAGATGTAGAAGAGTTTCCCCTTAGAGAGCCTCCCACAAGTTCTTCTCAGGCCATAGGAGGAGCAAGATGCAGCAAGAATGGACCAACCATGTGATCTCCCTCACACCACTTCTCCGTCACCAAGCTCACCTTCTCCTTCATCTCTCAAACCCTAAAAACTTCTCAAGAGCTCTCTCCCAAGGATTCCCTCTCTAATCACATTCCCCTTTCTATGTCTCACACAAAAGGATTACTAATTTGATACATAAAATAGGCTCCAAATCCCTGAAATATTCAAAGTAGCCATTACTATTGTATAGTATGATATGACATCGTACAGTATGATATGTATATCAGTCTTCATCCTGGTATGAAAGTTTACGAACAGTTCAAAATAAATCATATAGTATAATATAACATCATACCATACGAACCTCCACTCATTTTTTCGTATAGGATGATAGACAGGACAATCAAAACTCATCTCTATTCATCGTATGGTACAATCAACTTCGTACAGTACGATGAGGCCAAATCAAGGGATCATCCAGGATGATCTCCGGGATGATCAAAATCAGCCTCTATTCATCGTATAGTATGAACAAATTTGTATAGTATAATGACCAATCAGAGATTAGTCCTCGATTTAATCTACTAATTACGGGTTAATTTAAGATAGTTTTCAAATAAAATCGCATAGTATGAAGATTTCCATACAATACAAATGGCTAATCAAACTTACTTAAGCTAATCTGGTGGCTGGGGTTTTGGATTTATAACACATCATATAGTACGAGAAAAACATACAGTGCGATCTATTAACAGAAAATCATTTTACCAGATGAGATCGTATAATATGATATAAAGTCATACAGTACGATCAACAGAAAAAAAATTATTTTTTATTTCCTTTTAAGAAAATTTTCTCCCCCTGTGTGTGTGCCTGGTTGCTCAGAATTACATATAGTTTTTGGCCAGACTCAAGAAAAAGAAAAAGTAAAATAAATAGAAAATTACATTGTTTCAGACGCAACCTCCTAATCTAACCAGTCTTGAGTCTTCCTATTGTCCTGAGTAATTTATGATCTTCCTGAAATGTTAGTACTCACAGGAAATAACAGAAATCAAATGATATTCAATGAATATATATTTAGATGGTATTATTTGTCATCATCAAAAGCTCAAACTAGGGGTCATGGATTCCAACAATATCCCCCTTTTTTATGATGTCAAATAATGTTTGTTATAGGCAAGTTTGAATGGCATTTTTTTGTTTTTTTTATTTAAACATAAGAAAAAGGAATGCAATATAAAATAAGAAAATAAGAAAAGACATTACGAAATATAAAAAGAAATGCATTCTATTTAAACATGAGGAAACATAAGAGCAGACTAAAACAAACTTCTCCCCCTTTTAACGACACCAAAAAGAGGAGCAAACAACACTAAGAGAAAAAAAAATACAACACAGATACACTTCAAAGGAAAGGATCCTGATCACATGGAGATGGATGTGGGTTTGGTTCGAAATAGTGAAGGATTATGTCAAATCAGTGATCAATCACGGTGAAGCATTCCCTAAACTATTTCATGTCGTCCTCGTGTTGCTGATGTTGCTCTTGTATGTGTATATTGAGACGAGTCTGAAGTTGGTCGAAGCATTCGACCAAATCATCATGAGGATAAGCTGGTGCAGGCGCTCGGGGTGATGCATGTTGTCATGGTAAGGCTTGAGCTGCTGCGGGGGCAGCGTCTCCTTCTTCATCATCAAGGTTAGGTTCTTCAGGCTCTTATCTCCGATGGAATAAAATACGAAAAGAGGCATTCGTATAAAAGATTGGAAGATTATTGGGTTCACCAGGATAGATTAATTGGTATTTATTTTGAAGGATGTATCCTATAAGGTGACCAAGTGCTAGATTTTGTTTCCGGCAAGTAGTAGGGAGGCAAACGAAAGTCATATGAAAAATGTAGTCAATAATCAAATCTACATCACCAAATTTGGTGTTAGACATGATAGTAGTGATAGATAAAGTCAAGGTTATATTGATTCGGTCGCCAACTTTGGGTATTATAAAGATTCTAAGGAACTGTTGAATAATTCTGGCATTTTGATTGAGTGATTGAATGAGTGGCTGGTGTTGATAGAAGGCATCATTCTTAAGGACACGATTAACATCACTCCAGTCAAATTCATTTGTGAGAAATGAATGAACCTTAGGTCCTTCAGTGGATAGCCCAATATATTGGGCGATGTTAGCTTTGGTAATCTCTATGTTTTGGTGACAGACAAAGAAGTGGAAGGCGACAGACAAAGGAATGGAAAGTTTTATTGTCGACAGTGTAGGTAAGATTTGCTAGAAATTCAAATAGGAGTTTGGAGTTGAAGGGGAAAGCTAGAGTAAGAAGGAACTGGCAAGTGGTGGAGGAGAAGAGGTCCAGTACCACAAAATTTAGAGCAGCCTGATTTAGCATTTTAGAATGTGTAATCTTGCAGGTTTTGAACTTGTGATAGGCCTCTTCATTTTCAGCATTTAAAAAGTGAAAACTGTGATGGCTAGAGGTAGACGAGCTTCCAATTACCAAATGACCCCTCTTACAGGAACTCGATATTATCAGGAAGGCAAGTAGACTAAGTGAGAAGAGATGTGAGTAAAGAATTATGAGTGAAAAGACATGCCAAGCAAGCAAATTTATAGAATTTTTCATACATCGTACAGTACGATTAAGTATTATAAAGAACAATAGGGCAATAAATATTCTGTCGAGCCGGTTCATCAAAAGATGGTCAACTTGTCCAATATGATCGGTATCATACAGTACGATTAGAAGGATTTCAATCATCTTGAGGTTCATCGATACGACCTTTGATGAAAAGTTTTGTTCTGTATGAAATATGAAATGGTGTATCGTATAGTAAGAACAATAATAATATCATACCGGACACCTTTAAGTCGTTCTCATCCATTTTTATTGAGGTGAATCGTATAGTACGAAGTGGAGGTATCATACAGTACAAACACCAATAATATCATACCAAATAGAGTTAATTCATCACAATCTATTCGCTGATGTGGATCATACAGTACAAAGAGGAGGTATCGTACCATACGATGATTAATAATATCATACCAGACGGATTGAATGGCTGCAGCTGTATCGTATAGGATGATGGGTATCGTACCGTACAATCACCAGAGGAAAAATTTGAATATGGGTTATATTTTGTATAGATTTACATATATCGTACAGTATGATAGTGGATCATACAGTACAATAATAAAATGTCAAATTTGATGGTTTTATGTAGTGAGCGTGAGATGATCAGGAACAGCCTTAGAATATTTTTTTATTTTTTTTTTATTTTTTTTATGCATTAATGTCTATGACACCTAGTCTAGTCCTCAAGGTGCTAAAGATGTTGAATGCTAGTGGTTTTATGAATATGTCAGCTAATTGATCTCCTGTAGCGATGTGATGCAATTCTATATACCCCTTAGCAACGTGATCTCTTATGAAATGGTGTCTAATGTCTATTTGTTTCATTCGAGAGTACTAAATTGGGGTCTTAGTGATGAAAATTACACTTGTGTTGTCACACATGATTAAGATAGTTCCTACAGGTAGGCCAAGATCATGAATTTATTGTTTTAACCATAGTACTTGTGCAATGTAACTTCCTACTTCAATATATTCTACCTCGGTCTTGGAAAGGGCTACTGAGTTTCGCTTCCTATTGGACTAAGAAACTAATGATTGTCCTATGAATTGTCAGGTACCAGAGGTGATTTTTTTATCTATCATACATCCTGTAAAATTAGAATTTGAGTACCCTAAGATTTCAATGAAAGTGTTGTGCCTAGGATACCAAATTCCAAAGTTCAGGGTGCCTAGTAGATACCTAAGGATTATCTTGACCATAGTTAGGTGAGACTCTTTAGGATCTTCTTGAAAATGGGCAGAGGCACACACTAAACATTATATCCAATCTACTGGCAGTCAGGTAGAGAAGAGATCCAATCATTCCTCTATATTTTTTTTGATCTACTAATTTTCCAATAGGATCTTTGTCTAATCAAATTATTGAGTTCATTGGAGTGTTCATGGGCTTAGCACTATCCATTTTATATTTTTTAAAAACATTCTTAATATATTTTATTTGGCTAAGGAATGTTCCATTATTCATTTGTTTCACACTAAAGCCAAAAAAATAGTTAAGTTCTCCCATCATGCTCATTTCAAACTCATTACTCATTGTTTTTAAGAATTCATCACACAGATTTTTATCTGAAGATCCAAACAAGATGTCATCCACATAGATTTGAACAATGAGAATTTCATTTTTGACTTTTTGTAAAAAGAGTGTAGTATATACACTACCCTTTTCAAATCCTCTATCCAATAGGAATAAGCCAAGTCTTTTGTACCATGCTCTAGGTGCTTGCTTTAATCCATAAAGTTCCCTTTTTAATTGGAATACATGGTTTGGAAATTATTAACTTTTAAATTCGGGGGGTTGCGCAACATAAACATCTTCCTTAATTACCCCATTCAAAAAAGCACTCTTTACATCCATTTGATATATTTTGAAGTTCTTGAAATAAGAAAAAGCTAAGAGCACTCTTATGTCTTCTAGTCTAGCAAAAAGGGAAAAGGTTTCTTCAAAGTCTATTCCCTCAATTTGGTTGTACCCATTAGCTACTAATTTGGATTTATTTCTTATTAATGTTCTTGAATCATTCACCTTATTTTTGAAGACCTATTTTATTCCAACAACACTTTGTTCTTTAGGTCTCTTGACTAACTCCCAAACATCATTCTTAGTGAATTGGTTCAGCTCTTCTTGCATTGTTAGAATCTAGAATTTATCTCCTAAGGCTTAATCTATACTTGTAGGTTCTATCATAGAGATGAATGCTGAATGACTAACATCTTTCCTAAGTCTATGCCTAGTTCTTACACCTTCTGAAGGGTCTCCTAAAATTAAATCTTTAGGATGACTAGAAGAATATCTCCATTCTCTAGGAAAATCTTCCTGAGGTTATACCCTTTCTCCTAAAGTCATAGTCTCTACTCCTTGAATTGCCTCTATTTCATCATCTTCAATTTTATATTCAGAGGACTTATCTAATTCATCAAATACTACATAGGTAGACTCTTCTACTATTAGGGTTCTCTTATTAAAGATTCTATAGGCCTTACCTACATATGATTAACCTAAGAAGATACCCTCATCAGACTTGGGATCGAATTTTCCTAAGGGAAGTTTGCCATTAATCAATATGAAGCACTTGCACCAAAAGACATGTAAGTGTGAAAGATTCGGTTTCATACCCTTAAGGAGATCATAAGGAGTTTTATTCAGCTTAGATCTATTGTTTACCCTATTTAAAATATAACACGTGGTGTTGACTGCTTCTGTCCAAAAGTATCTAGGAAGGGTGTACTCCGCTAACATTGCCCTAGTAACTTCTACCAAGGTTCTATTCTTCCTTTCTGCTATTCCATTTTGTTGAGGTGTTCTAGGGGCTGAGAAATTATGTTCTATTCCTATCACAATAGTTAATGATGTGAATCTAGTGAAGTCGTCTACAATCATAAATTCATAGTTTTTTCCTCCTAGGCTAGCTATGCTAACGGGTCCAAATAAGTCCATGTGTAGGATTTCTAATGGCCTAGAGGTGATCACATCATTAACTAAATGAAAGGATGATTTGACTTATTTTTCTAGTTGGTAAGCATCACATAAATGATCCTTAGTAAAGTCTAACTTAGGTAAACCTCTAACTAGGTTTTTCTGAGTGATATGTCTAAGTGTTTTCATACTAGCATGGCATAGTCTCCTATGCCATAATCATGAGTCATCAACTATTATTTTTAGGCAAAAAGAATTTGAACTATCAATGAAATCAAGGTCTAATATATAAACATTATTCATTCATTTTTCTTCTAAAATAAGTTTTTCATTTAACCCAATCAGGCATTTATCAGATAGAAATTTAATGTCAAAACCTTTATCACACAGTTGACTAATGCTAAGTAAGTTATGCTTCAAACCATCAACTAATAAAACATTTTTAATTAAAAAATTCTTAGCGTTACCAATAATACATGAGCCTATTACTTTCCTGGTAGTGTTGTCTCCCAATATTACTTT
>NW_021319884.1:216910-266018 GCF_001605985.2 Dendrobium catenatum | reverse complement strand
AGAATTTTCTTTGACTAAGTTAGCATGCTCAGTTTGTAAACTACTAAACTCAACAATAAGATTAGCATGCATCTTTTTCAATTTCCTATACGAGTCATGAATTTTTTTAGAAATGAGCAATAAATCTTCATATGAAAGTTGATATACCTCATCTTGATCCGATCGATTAAGATTATAGTTAGCCATTATGCACAAATTTGTTACCTCCTCCTCCACTTCTTCTTCTAATTATTATGAGGCAGAGTCGGCCCAAAAAGCTTTTTGTGTCTTCAATTTTCCTTCCTTATACTTTTCTTTATCCTCTCTCTTTCTTTAGTAGGTTGGCTCTTTAAGTTGGGACAATCAGTTTAAAGGTGACTTGGCTTCCTGCACTCAAAACAAATTATATCGGATGAAACTTTATTAAACTTTGATATTTTACCTTTATTCCAGCTGTTCTGATGACGCCTTTATTTTCTCTTTAAGAAGTTTTTAAACTTTCAGGTCATCAATGTTATATCATCTTCTTCCTCCCCTGCAGAGCTGTCACTTTCTAAATTGTTTGCTTTTATTGCCACCGTTCACTCCTTCTTTTCACCTGTATCACTTTGCCTTTGACTCACTCCTTTCTTGTATACAATGAGTGAACCAAGTAGATTATCAATAGAATAAACATTAAGATCTTTAGATTCAGTGATGGCAGTAATTTTAGCATCATAGGAACTAGGTAAGCATCTAAGAATTTTGTTAACCTTTTTAGAATTTGAAATTTCTCTACCTAATGCATGCAAGGATGTCATAATTTGGGTGAACCTAGTGTATATGTCAGATATTATTTCACTAGGTTTCATACAAAAGAGTTCATAATCATGCAACAAAATGTTAATCTTAGACTGTTTAACTTCACTAGTTCCTTCATATGTGATGTACAATCTATCTCAAATCTACATACCAGTAGCACATATAGAAACTCTCATATAATCCTCAGACTTTAATGCATAGAAAAAGCAATTTAAGCACTTCGCATTTAATTGAACTAATTCCCTGTCCTCATTGCTCCATTCATTAAAAGGCACTTGAGTTTTCACTCCTTTCATATAGTACGGGAAAAATTGTACAGTACGATCTGTTCATAAAAAAATATTTTACTAGATGAGATTGTATAATATGATATAAAGTCGTATAGTATAATCAATAGAAAAAAATTATTTTTTGTTTCCTTTTAAAAAAACTTTCTCCCCCTGTATGTGTGCCTGGTTGCTCAGACTAACATGCAGTTTGTGGCTAAACTCAAGAAAAAGAAAAAGTAAAATAAATAGAAAATTAAATTGTTTCAGACTCACACTCCTAATTAAACCAGTCTTGAGTCTTCCTATTGTCCTGAGTAATTTGTGATCTTCCTGAAATGTTAGTACTCACAGGCAATAACCAAAATCAAATGATATTCAATGAATAGATATTTAGATGGTATTATTTGTCATCATCAAAAGCTCAAACTAGGGGTCATGGATTCCAACAGGATCCCCCTCCATACTCCCTTGAAACTCCCTCCAAGGATCTTCTCCCACTCTCAAACTCCACCCTTTCCTCTATCCCTTTTAAGCTCTCTCTTCAAGTTTCCTCCAAAAGAATGAAGCTAAAATGGATGCCAAAGACCTCTTCATGAGAAAGAAAGAGGTTTTTAAATAGATTTGCAAAACTGACATTATCATCCAGGACGATATGAATAGAGGCTTGGCCGATCAGCATAAATTTTTCTCAATCAGCCAGGTTGGTTTGGGATGATTACACAATTTTTAAATCATATCATCCCGGCCGATCCTGAGATCAGCCTGGCCGATGTGATAGCACAATCAACCTTAATTGCTTTCCTTAAATACTAGATTAATTTTGGAAAAATTATGCTGGATCGACTAGGTCGATGCCCGGGACGTTGTCCAAAACTAAGTAATTCTTAAATAGATCTGCCTGCTGATTATTTCTGATTTGATCCTATCATCCTTGTCAATATAAAATCATCCAAGATGATGTGCTTAATGACAACTGTCTTAATATGGATGCCCTAATCAGGGTTTCTATTTTTAAATCGATCATCCAGGATGATATAAATATCATCTCGGATGATGTTAACAAAAATAGTAAACTCTAGGAAATAATCAGAAATTCTCCCAAGGTGTCTGTGTGTAAGGTTACTTAACATCAAAAACCACATTATTTATAATAGACTCAAGAAAGAGAAAAAATACAAATTGACTAAGACTTAATCTACCTAATCTTGAGCAGGCTTAAGTTGCACTCAATCTTGTGGACCTAAAAAGTTAGTAGGTAAGGCAGTCATAGAAAACCATGCATGTTTGCTTTTATCAAAATTCTAATCCATGAAAATGGATCTACAACAATCTCTCCATTTTTTATGATGGCAAATATTACTGTTGAATTTACAAAAATGTGAAGATTTTCTCCTAATCTCTTTCTTACTAAAATAAAACTTTAAAAAATAGGGAAAATTAAATTTTTTGTTATTTTTATTTTTTATATAAAAAAAAGATACAAATACAACAATACATTCTCCCCCTTTGACATTATCAAAAAGAGAAAGGGCACGAAAAAGTCTTAAAAAGAAAAAGTTACCTTGTATTTTATTCAAAAACTTAGTAAGAAATGGATTGACACTACATAATCCAGTAAAGGTAAGAAATTCAAAATTTGATAATCCAAGCTCAAGTTCTTTGAAAGGCTCAAAACTTTTTTAATCTAATATCTAAATCAAGAAATAAATTAGAAAAAGAAACACTAATTTTTCAAAACTCCTTTTATAAAACATATATAATAGAAAATTAATGCAAAAATTAGTGAATCAAGAATCATGATTTTCAAGATCAAGTATCAAAAATATCAAGGGTTTTCTTAAACTTTAAGTAATACAAAAAAGGTAAGCATACTCTTTATGGGCTCATTCTATATCTCGTGTCAATTTTTAGCATACTTTGCATATATTTTACTTTTTGATACACTTTGTGTATCTTTCTCAATTTGGCGCCATTGCATATCTTTTGATTTGACATCATTGGCCACTTTTTTTTTTGAGTTGGCATCATTGGCATTTTTTTTTGAATATGCTACCTTTCTGAAATTTTAAAAACAAAAGTAAACCCATTATATTGACACAATGAACTATTTGATTAATAAAATTATGAGGTAGATTCAACAACTTGTAAAAGATTCCTATACGATAAATAAAATATAGGGAGATGAAAAAGTTTAGTTTCAAAATCTAATTTAAAATATGATAAAAAATTTAAATCAAAAGTAGAATAACCCATTTTAGGAAACAGAGATTGAGAGTCAAAATTATGAGTTTCTTTCCTTTGATTGTTTTTAGAGAAGTCAACCACAACTTACATAAGAATTTAAGAAAAATGGGAGGTAGATTTTTCTTTTTTAATTTTTTTTAAATATAGAAAATACTACATAAAAAGAAAAAGTAAAAACAAAATTAAAAATTTTAACGAAAAAGAAAAGAAAGAAAAAAGAAACAAAATACAAAATATACAAAAACAAACAAAACATGCAAACATAGAAAAATAAAGCACACAAATAATGGTTTAAACATCATCTTGCTCCTGGTCTGATGATTCAGATGCTAGTCTGCCCAGGAGATTTTTTCTTTTCATTATTTATAATTTTTATAATTTGCTTAGCTTTACCCTTTTCTTTTATAGGAAGAGTTCTCAAATTTGGGCACTGATTTTTCATACGTCCAGGTTTCTTACATCTAAACTAAATAACATCAGAAAAAATCTTAACATTCTTACCATTTTTACCTTTATTCCACTATTTTCGATGCTTTTGTTTTAGTGAGCTTTCCAATTTGCTTGTTAAGTCATCATTTTTCTCACCAAATAAGCCACTTTTCTCTATGTCTTTAACTTTTAGCACTATCATTTCACCTGCATTCAAAAGTCTTTGACCCAAAATCTACTCATAGGCAATGAGTGAGTCAATTAAATTATCAATAGAATATTCATTCAAATTTTTTAATTCATAAATAGCAACAACTTTAGCATCAAACTTATTAAGTAGACAACGTAGAATTTTATTAACTTTTTCAAAGTTTGAAAACTCTTTACCTAAAGCATGCAATGATGTCTATATTTGAATAAACATAGTATACATATCTAAGATCGTCTCATAAGGTTTCATGCGAAATAGTTCATAATCATGCATTAAAATGTTCAACTTAGATTGCTTGATTTCATTAGTGCCTTCGTATATGGTGTGTAATTTATCCCAAATTTCTTTATCAATAGTGCACGTGGAAAAAAACATAAAGTCTTCATATTTTAAGGTACAAAACAAACAGTTTAACGATTTTGTATTCAATTAAGCATTGATTTGTTCTTCTCTACTCCATTGATTAAAAGAAATATCAATTTTAACTCCATCTAAAATACACGACGGTACATAATAACCAGTTAAAATCATTTGCCACATTCGGAAATCAATTAATTACAAGAAAGTGGACATGTAAATTTTTCAAAAATCAAAAGTAATATTTTCAAACAAATGTGGTCTAGAGATTAAAAAACCTTATGCAATATTACGATTATAAAAATTAGGCATGGATCAAAAATTAAAAGTTTTTAAACTTGTTTTTATGAATCATGCTCTGATACCAGTTGAAATTTTGCTAGGGGTGGTAGGCCCCTTATGAAATAGTCCTAAGGTTAACCAAAAGGGGTGAATCGGTATTTTAAATAAAAACTTTCAGAAATCAAAACACAAACTAAAATTCACTACATAAATCAAAGTGCAGAAATTAAATGTGGAAATAATAAAGGAAAGAACACACCAGATTTATAATGGTTCGGTCAAACCTTGACCTACGTCCACTCCATAGAGGCACCCTCTGAGTATTGTACTAAACTCAGTATCTCTCCTTTAGCCCCCATAGCTAGGCCGAGAAGACCTTACAAAATCACTTCCAGCTTCCCCAATGTGACAGAGTAGCCGGGTCCTTTGACACCAAAGAGATCTTCTTCTTCTGAGAACTTTCCTTAAGACAAGCCTTGAATCTGATGGTACTAAGATGCAAGCTCGTCGGAGCAACCATGTGGAATCTCCCTCCACACTCCCTTAAAACCCCCTCAAAGGATCTTCTCCCTCTCTCAAACTCCACCCTTTCAAGTTCTCTCTTCAAGTTCCCTCTAAAAGAACAAAGCTACAATGGTTGCCAAAGACACTCTTCATGAGAAAGAAAGAGGTCTTTAAATAGATTTGCAAAACCAACATTATCATCCAGGCCGATATGAATATCGGCCTGGCCGATCAGCATAAATTTTGCTCAATCAGCCAAGTCAATTTGGGATGATTAGGTAATTTTTAAATCATATCATCCCGGTCGATCCTGTGATCGGCCCGATTGATGTGATCGCTCAATCAGCCTTAATTATTTTCCTTAAATACCAGATTAATTTAAGAAAAATTATGCTATCAGCTTGGATGATGCCTAGGATGATTTCCAAAGAAAAGTAATTCCTAAATAGATCTGGCTGCTGATTCTTTCTAAAAGTAATTCAAAAAAAAAAATAATTCCACCACCACCAGCTGATCAAGATCCATCATTTGACTAAGTCTATATTTGATGTGTTTTATATACTTTTTCCTTAATACTCCTCTTTTTGGTGATATCAAAAGGAGCAGAAGTTTGTCTATCCTTAGTATATTTTCCTGTTGCATATAATATTTTCTGTTTTAAGTTCTAACTTAAAATTAATGCATATTTCTGTTCATGTTTTTATGTTCTTTTATTTACATTAATAAAAAATGAAAAATATATTATCTTATCTATAAAAAAAATTATTAGACATCATCAAAAAAAGGGATATTATTGTATTCTATGACCCATAGTTTGAGATTTTGATGATGACAAATAATGTTAATTGAGTTATCTTATTCTTCATTAAATATTTTGAATGCTACTCTGGTCTGTGAGTACTAGCATTTCAGGGAGACCACATACTACTCAAGATAATGAAAGACTTAAGACTGGCATAATAAGATGTGAAGGAGTTTGTAACTTTATATTTTCTTTATTTTATTTTTTATTAGGTCTAGTCACAAAGCATATGCAAACTAAGTAATTATGCACACACACAAGGGGATAGTTTTTTTAAAGAAAAAAATTATTATTTTTATGTAGATCATATTATACAATTTCAAATCTTACTGTACATTACACTGTGGATCAACAATTATATTACGTGAATTAATAATACTGTACGATAGTTATCATACTATACGATTCATTTTCAACCTTAAACCCTAGCCGCCAGATTAATGTAAGAAAGTTTTTAATATTTGAATTTTGAAGTAATCATACTGCACAAATATTTAAATACTTCCTAAAATTAACCCTCACGATTAGTCAATTAAATCAAGGCCTAATTAATGATTGGTGATCATATTGTACGACCCGGTTCGTATCATACGATGAATTAAGGCTATTTTTGGTCATCCCGAAGATCGTACTAGATGAAACCTTAATATTTGAACTAATTATATGGTATGATGTATATTTTAACTGGTCGTACTGTATGAGTTGGATCGTACAAGATGATGAATAGAGATGAATTTTGGTCATCCCAACATTCATCTTGTACGAACAGAAGAAATATAGTATATCATACTTGACGATATTCATATCGTACTGTACAATATATTAGATAATTATTGCATGTTCATACTCCTTCGTACCAAAATAAAAGCTATTTTGAATTAGTGAGAGGAACTTGACAAAGAAAGGGAACTCTTGAGAGGGAGCTTCTTGAAGGGATTTATGGCTTATGAGAGGAAGGAGAAGGTGAGTTTGTGAGGGAGAAGGAGTGTGAGAGGATCACACGGTTGCTCTAAAACTGCTGCACAGTTGCTCCTGTTGTGGCCCGGGTAAGTCTTATGGGAGCTCTCTGAGGGGAGAGCCTTCAAGGTCAATGTACTCAAAGGTCCTCTGCCTTCTCTAGAAGAGAGCAAAATGAGAAGGTTCGCTGCTATCACTAAGAGGGTGACACAGCGTCCAACACTCTGCCACACCGAGGAAGGTGAAAGTGAGTTTGTGTAAAGGTTTCTCCTCTTTGCTGTGAGAGCAGAAGGATAATTACTTCTGAGTAGTACAAATTCTGGAGTGGAGGACTCAGGGGAGTGGATGTAGGTCAAGTGATCGAACCGCTATAAAACTTCCGGTGTGCTTTTTCCATTTACCGCATTTTATATTTCTTGCATTTAACATTACTATAACTGTTTAGTGAGAATTTGATTTTAGTGTTTCGTTGTGCGATTTAAAATTCCATCACCACTACTATAATCATCTTTTAATCACTAGCGCCCGCTTCTAATTAGTTAAGTCATCTTTTGAAATTAAAAAATAGAACTCCTATTTATGATTTAATTTTTACAAAAAATACTAATTCACCCCCTTCTTGGCGCATCTCATACTTTCAAATTCTAAACCTATTTTTCTTTTCTTCTAAAATATTTGAGATTTTCAATTTTAGGACATTTTTTGAAATATAATTTCTTTTAGAATACCTTAACAAATATTATTCCTAATAACTCTAGAAATATTTTAAAGGGTAAAAATTATAATTTTTCATAATTTTATATTTTTTCTAATTTTTAATTAAAGAAAAATTAAAAATAATCATGCCCTAATTATTAATTAGATAAAAGGGATGTTTTAGCATTAATATATGATGAAAGTAATGGAAATTAGGTTTCCAAATTTGAGATTCATATTGCAAAACCAAAAATTAAAGTTACTTAAAATTAAATTAGGAAATTATAAAATGTTAAAAAGGGTTAATTTTGGGATTAGAACAAAATTTGGATTTTTAAAATTTAGGGTTTATTTAAAATCCAAAATTAATAATATTAAAATGCTAAGTTAATGAAATTGAATTATGGTTATTATTGGACAAAAGAAATTTTGATGAATTAGAGCTCTTCTATGTTAAAGTAAATTATATTATCATTTTAAGAAGAATATGTATCATTGATGTTGCTTTATAATTGAGAAATGAAAGTTGAAGGTTTAAGATCTTTTAATGTTATTTGAAGAGGGGATAATTTTTAAAATTAAGTTGAGACGAGTATTAAAATTTTCAGCAAAGCTTGAGGTTTAGAAAATATTAAAGCTTGGAAACATTCAATGTGAGTACTTATGTCTTTAAGATTTAATAATGATTTTGTTCTTTCTTAAATTAAATGCATTAAAAGAAACTAACATCTGCTTCTTACTCATTAAGTATTTATTGCAAATTAGATTATGATCTATCTTTTTCATACTTAATGATTGATCATGCTAAATGAAATTATATGATATAGTATGCTTGAATGTGCATGTTGATTGATGGATCACACCACCTTATGATACTGGCTAGGGATGCAATGTACTCGTGCACATTAAAAGGAAAAGGTTATGGAAAAGAATGAAAAAGAAATAAAAAAATAAGTACCTTCATTGGTACTAAATTAGATGGTGGATCGTGTAACAATTATATTATTTATGAGAAATGATAAAGATATAAATACAAATATGATATATATGACAAGTATGATTTATGCATAGCATTGAAAGTCATGAAATAAAAAAAAGTATACATATTATTTCAATTGTCTTGAGTTACTGTAGCTTAGAAGCATGTTTTACTCACTGAGCTGTGGCTTACTGTTAGTTGCTATAATATTTTTTTAAGTAAGTTTAATGTAAAAGCAAAATGAGTAGAAGATGTGATAATGTGTATCGTAGACGTGACCGAATGAAAGGTATTTGAAAGATTTTGTCACAGTTTTTTTAAGTTTTAGTGTCTTTTTAAAAGTTTATTGAGATAGTTTTAGATGAATTGAAAATTTTAAATTTTTTGTCCGACTCTCTTTTCCCACCTCGTTAATTCGAGCCGGATCGTGACACTAAGTCATTAGGTTTCCCTCTATAGTTCCTAAAGGTCAAGTCTACACTATGATTAGAGTATCTAAGCACTAAGGATAAAAGGGAAGGGACTTAGATCACATTAAAAAATGAGGTGAATAACCCCCTCGCCCAAAAGCAAGAGAACTTTACCCCATGCTCACTAACGAAGAGGAGAAGTTCTAAAGAAAATGAACACAAAGTTGTTAATGATAACACTACATTACCTTGGCTACCATGATATTTATATCAATATTTAATGTGAATATTTTGCTTGTTATTTTAGTAAAAAATTTTGTAGCGTTCAACCTACTATAACATATTTTCCCTCATGTTCATGTTGAGTGCAACTATTCATGGGAGGTTAGGCAACTAGGTAGGGTATCCTTGCTATGAGATTTATTATTATGTGCGGATTTCGAATGTGTCTGAAGACCAATAAAAATATGTCATGTCATCTCAAACATGTACCGTGCTCGATATCAAACTCGATACCGAACGGTTCTCCCATCTGTTGTCCGCACAGAATAATCTTTCCTGCTATGGGGCCTACTAATGTTGTGATGGGAGAAGTGGTCAGCCCCAAAAAGATAAGGATCGATGTGGTGCCTACTCGCCCTAGAGTTCTTGCAATGAAATCAGCCGTCCCAAAAAAGAGTATATTTATGCTCCCTTTGAACCCTTTAAAACAGAGAAACCTAATTGTTGCTGCCAAGGCGATCATCCTTCTTTGGCGGGAAACAGTCTTCCTTGGAAAGCCCAATGCTCCGAACAATCATTTTTGTTATTCATGCCTGATTGGTCAATTGTATTTGTGCTGAGTGCTATTGTTGCCCGAGAGCATCCCGTGATCTTTAATGCTCCATGGCCGGGAGAGCCTCATAAGGCTCATCGGTAAGCGCCGCCGGGCCTACTCTTCTCTGCTCGCTCGCAGCTTACGCTCTAAGGCAAACCAGCAGATCTCACCACTTTTCCATCTTTGTTTACCTTGATCCCTTTCTTAAGATCTTATTTAATTTGCAGGATGGTTCTGATTATGGAGATGCGATGTGCGTTAACTCTGAGGACGATCCGGTAACCAATGATGGTGTTGAAGTTGGAAATACCAGGAAGCGAGGAAGTGAGGCCTGTGTTGAGTGGGTCTGCTGCCCGGTATGCGCTGTCTCGGTACGAGGAGATGATTTTACGGTTAATTCTCATCTTGGTATGTTTGGCTTCTTGCGTGCTAGTCTTCCTAACATATCACAATACTCTGATCTTACGCCATTCGGGTCAACCCGATCCGTTTCTTGAAATGGATCATTTATTCTTACCCGGACCAATCCAGCTCGAACTGTTTGACCCGACTGCACAGTAAAATCCGGTTTTAAAAGCTGCAAACCATGGGAAAAATTTTAAAATGCAAAACATAAGCAATTTAAATTATGAATCGGTCAAGACATCATTAGAAATCCTTTATATGTTACAATTACAAAGTTACAATCTCACATATCAAATATCAATTGCTAATTATCTCATTTATAAATGAAAAATTACTTATAAATTATTTACAAATCAATTGCTCATTATTCATTTACAAAAAATTTGTAAACTGGCAAAATTTTACAACAAATGTGAATATAGAAGCTTCAATTGCTCGGACTCGACTATTGCAAGAGTGTCTGAATCTGTCTTCAATCACCTAATGACATATAGATTAAACTGCAATAAAATTAGTTAAGCAAGTATAAAATTTTAAGTATTTATTATATAATACATTGCTCAGATTAAACTCTTCAAATCATTAATCATATAATGTGGTGTAAGTTTAATAAATGTTAGCATATTACCATCCAAGGAAACAATTTGTATTAACGTAGTATCTGTTCATTTAATTAGATAGTATATGCTCAGTTTAAGTAAATATAAATAGCACCTGATTGTAATAACACATTAGTACTTACACTAATATTCCCACATTCATTTTAGAAGGTCTATCATCCTCGCTTATTCGCTTCATATTTAAAATAAAAATATATGAAATAATGAATTTTGAGAGCAGGTTTCGCCGTTTGTGCAAAACAACAAATAATAAACTAGCAGGAATGCAACCATGTAGGAGACTGATCCAAATTCAGCAAAACAGGAAAAATTATATAGGAAACCAACAGGTGTCACAAATATTAGCAGGTTTGATATAAAATCCAAAATACCAATATTGATCTAAAATCCAAATCAGCAGGTTTTAGCAAATAAGAAACAACAATACAACATCTATGTTCCAAAGTCCAAATTCCAAAACAGGAAGCCGAATGGGATTACAGAAATAAAATAAAAAGCTGGGATTAAATACTATTGTCTAAGGGAAACCTAACTCACAAGCAGATTTAGCAATTAAAACAGTATTACACTTAAAAATAGCCATACTACCATAGTACCATAGGTCCATAGTTCATGAAATAAGAGTAAGACACATAATAGTTCAGGATTTATTGTCAATGGTAGAAATTTATAACTATAAATTATTTAATAGCAGAACTTTCTCTAGCTTCTACTTCAACTCGATTTACTGTTAAAGCAAGGATATCTTCGGTCACAGCTTCAAGTTCAGGGTCATGCAAAACTGCAACAAATAAAAATAGAAATTTATAACCATAAATATTAATTAATGTAATCCTATAAGATATTGAATAAAGTTAAAGTTGAAATTACACCCTTGTCACCATACAACCAATCCTTTGCATAAACCAAAGCCTCAATAATATCAGGTTTCAGTGCACTTCGATACTGATCTAGGATTCAACAATTATTGCTAAATGCAATTTTCGAGGCCACTGTTTTTACAAAAGTGCTTGAACACCCAACCATTCAACACATTGGAAGAGCAAATCATGCATAATTATGCAAGCAGTAAATAAATCACAAAATTTTGTCGAGCCAAACTTATAATCAATTATAGAAATAGATGAATTTGAGGTGGTTCACAATATGAGCTATCTATGTCATGTATATCTCTTCTCTTGCAATTTTGCAAATGCCTCCTTAAGTTACTAGTCCCATTTTTACTCTCACACAAGTATTGCGCATCACATTTTTTAGATTTATACCATTGCTTACCATCTGTAGGATTAGATAACATCTCAAAATGTCTCCAAACCTTGGAAGTCATCCTCCTATGCTTCTTAATTATGATTGAACCATCATTACATGCATCATCAGATGGCTCTACTACATTATCTTCAATGCGAAGTTCCTTATTCTTATCAATAAAAAGTTTAGAAAATGTGTTTGAATCCTCCATCTAATGAACCAATTAATCATTTAATCCATATTATACAAAGAAAAAAGCTAATAGCCAATTAATCATAAATAATTCAATATGAAAGAGCTAAAGAACATCCTAAGTTATTAAATTTCAAAGATATACACAAAATAACACTTGTTGCAGGATACATGCATTACAAACTTTCAATACTTCTTACTTAGTAGACAATAATTAATAATGTAACAATGTAAGTATGTAACAGATAATCAAAGTCTAGAGACAAAGAATGGCAACAGGCAGCACCGCAATAGCCAATAAGCCAACAATAGTTAAACCCTATAACATGGAATCATAGGTTGTCAACAATAGGGAATCAAGAAGTTTATATCTGCACCCTAAGGTTCCTAACCGATAGGACAAACTGATGTGGAACCACATGCGGTGAACATGAATTGCACGTTAGAGATTAATGAGAGTTTAACTTTGCAATGTTAACGAACTACCCATAAGGGCAAAAACAGAAAAACATAAAAATCAAATAAAATACTACATAAAATGATGAAAATAAAGGTCATGATCGTGGCCGTCGATCTCCGGCATCTCCTGATGGTACATGTGTTGCAATCTCTGACGATGTCCCCATCACAAACTACCCAAACAATTGTTCAACACTTCAACATGAGGTAGTTTATTACTTTATTTCAGTTAGAGCTACATCCTTCAACAATATTACAGGCTTATAGCATGCTTAAATGGCCAAATAACCCAAAAATATACAAACCCCTATCAAATCTAACGAAAAAAATCGTAAAATGTTATATCCTAATCGGCATATCAAAAGCATAAGTGCGTAACAGCTTTAAATTGAAAGGAATAACTGAAAAATGATCGAACTTGAACGAAGATAACTCTAAACGGAAAATAAGTCATTAGCACAACAAATAAAAAAAAAACATGAAATGGCGAGGAGGAGAAAAGCTTCGGGATTGAAGGAGATTTAAGATATGCTAATAGAGGAATCGAGGAGATGACGACACCAACGTGGCAACGAGGAGAAAAGCTCCGGGAAGGAGGCAGGAAGCATCGCGAGAGCGAGATCAGTCGAGAACACCCTAGACTCGACGGTCGAAGAGGAGAAGAGACGAAGAATTGAAAAGTCGAAATGCAGAATGCCCGAAATGCCCTGTTCAGTGGTTCAACACAGCCCTAAATTCCTAAGATGCGTGGGACAACGTGTGCCAGAATTTAAAACGTGTTGGAAAATGTAACCCGAACCTGACCCGTTTTAAAATGGGGTTGACTCGAACCCCAAAAGCTCTAGTCGTGTTCGAGTCGGGTTTTCGTGTCGTGTCTATTATTGACAGTCCTAGCTTTTTGTATTTTTTGGAGCCCCAGCACAGCTGTCCGGAGGGCATTTCATCCTATTTTGACAAGGCTTAAGTTGCTAGAAGAACACAGTAGTTAAGACCAAGTGAAGCCGTTTTGTATTACAAAGAAACAAAATATTAATGTATTTAAGTGATAAGCACAAATATATAATCATACAATGTATAAAAGGAATTTTTATTAAAGCAATATAAATGCTAACAATCTAAAATCAATGAAAAATAATCATTTGACTAATAAGAAATGGCAATTATGGGGAGAGAAAAACCTCATCGAAGCTCTGTTCTCCATTTTGTAATCCCTCTCTGTTTATGGCTTTATGACAGCCGATTCGCCTTCTATAGCTTTTACTCTCTCCCCCCTCTCTCTCTTGAATTGACCCTTGTTAATATTTTATGATTATGGAGAGAAGGTAAGAATCTAGTATAGAGAGAACTGTAGAGGTAAAGAGAAGTAGAACGTCAATAAATTAGCGGAATGAATGCCTTATAAGTAGACAGACACAAAGAAGATGGGAAGGCAACATAAAGAAAATTTAGAAGGGAGTATGAATACCTACAGGGGAAGCCTAAAGAAATCTTTATTTCATCACGAACTTTAAGTTTATTGAACAACAAGACTATGGCCTTATTTATAGAAATAAGCTTTATTGATGATAAAATTACCCTAAACAAATGAAAAAATATCATTCAGTCCTACATTTAAACCACTGGCAATTAACTTAAAATAGAAAAATAAGATCTACAAATTTAGGACTGTGATAGACGTGTAATGCATCAATCTATATTATGCAAATCATAGTCAAACTTTCTTTCATTACGAATCTCTTGCTAATTTACTTCATACTTTAGACTTTCTTTCATTGCTCGATTGGAAATTAATGGTTGCTGCTTTGTTGCCTGCTGTATGTTTATGGTTTCAGCAATGTTTTTCAGATGCATGCCTTGCAAATGGGAAAAAAAAGAAGTTGAGTCAACGCACTCTTTTGCAAGTAAACTTCCTTTCGAAGTCAAGACAAGAAACATGCTTGATTGAAGCAAACAGTCCTAATATGGATAAATGTGAAAAAGAACTTTCTGAGGAGAAACAACTTGGTAAATTTCATCACTCTAATTTTCTTATGTTGCGTGGAAGCTGTGAAAAATGTGAATCAGAATCTTTAAATCAACCTTCTTTATACAACTCAGAATTTGGCAGTCAGACTTCCATTCTAGAAGTACTGGATGAAGATGCTGTTAAAAGAAAGGCAGCAGATCCACATATTCCATCAACATTCCCTTCAATTATCAGGTCACCTAGGAGTGATTCATGTGAAGATGTAGATACTAAATATGTTCATACTCTTGAGACTTTAATAGTAGGCCGAAGGTTTCATAAAAAAATTGAGTTGCAACCTGGTGGAAGAGTTTATGTCGTAAGAGAGTGCCAAAATGTTAAGGATGATAATGCTATACAGGTTGGGTTTTACGTTTTGGCATAAAACTTTCATACTGTGAAGTAATGGACTTATTTTCTTTGCCCAGGTGTTAAGTGACCATCAAGGATTCAGATGTTCTCTTGGATATTTACCACGAAAGCTGGCTAAGTATTTGTCTCCTCTAATTGATTATCATCATCTAAAATGTGAGGTAAAGCAACTTCTAGATTTTTTTTTTTTTTTGTGAAGTTGGGATAAAGCTATCGTTGGTGATGATGATTTTGTGATGTTCAAAATATGCAATTGTTTTTTTGCAATTAGTTAGATCACTTGGAACCGCCCATCCCAATATGGGGCATGCTTTTATAAGCTTCATTAGAATGTTTTGTGAAGGAAATATTTATTATTATTATTTTACTTCTTTGAACTATTAGTTTTTTTATATCTGGTCTCATGTATGTTGCACAGGAAATTTTGTAATCTAGTTTAGAAACATTTTGAATTGGATTACTTTATAGACTATACAGCTTATTAAGCATATATAATAGAAAAAACGATAAGATTTGTTGGTTTTGATGCAGTAAGGTGATGAAGGATGCTATGATACCAAAATTGATGAAGGGGATAAGAAGAAAGAAACTCCACTTGAACAACTGGAAGGATTCTTGGATTTATAGAGAGCATTCGATTGGCTTTAGTAACTAATTTTATTCATCAAATTCAATCAAGAATACAAAAAACACCATTTAGAAGAATGAGGTTAAATAATTTATAAATCAAAATGAATCCTATTTAAAATTAAATATAATCGAAATAATTAGATCTAAATGTAAATTTATCCAGAAGGGTAGCTAAACCTAATAAAATAAATAAAAAAGCAAAAAAAAAAAGAAAAAAAAAGGGCTTAGTTCTTAGAACTGGCCTTTCTACTTCTTTTATGGTTTGAATCCTTTTAGTTGACTTATGAAAAATTCAGCTTTTGTGGGCTGATTTGGTTGAATAATCAATCAATTTGTATGCATAAAGTCACCTAGCTCTCAAAGAGTTTCTTGAAGAGGTTGCAGAATGCGACTACAATGAAGAATGTGGCACCGCAAGATCATTTGATGGAAAAGGTGATGATGCAATATGAGGAGCAAGAAGAGGAAGAAGTCTAGTGATCAAATGAAGATTTGGAGGCTTGTGTGTTGGGTGGCTCCAAACCTTATACACTTTTGAGGTCACTGCGACAACCAACAGACTAGGTGCTGGTGATTGTGACGGTAGTGAAACTAAATCTCTAGTAGGTGTGGTGAATTAAATTTTAATAATCTAAAATAGTTTACATCTCCTAAGATAGTGACAAGCAAACAGAGCAACAATCGCTACAAGAAATTCGAGAGCATGCTATGATACATAAAAATTTCATAGAAAATATTGTCTCATTCTTAAAATCATTCTCAAACCTAGACATTTCATTAAACATAGACTCTAGCTCAACTTTAAATTAACTCAATTACTGGTAAACTGTTATTGTCCTCAAGATCTACTTCATCATCAAAAAGATGTGTGCCATCATAAATATACTTTTAAGGACCATCATAAAAAAATTCATTGTATATAAGAGGTTTATCATCATTAATATATTTGAAGGACTATCATCATAAAGTTTTGGCACATATTTTTTAATTGGAAAAGTTTCTAAATTTTGCGGGAACAAAGGAGCATACATGACCCGTGCATTGCATAAGATTGAAGGAAAATATTTTCATTGTCAAGGATGTGGGATCTATGATTTCTTATAGAGAAAGCTGTTAGTAAATGAGTGATTAATGTCGTTGAAAGGTGCAGAAGTGTCAATTTGGGTTATGAGGTCGAGTTTGACCCAAAAAAATGACTTAACCTAAATGGAGTTAACTTGAACTTGATCTAACACGAGAGCACTTGGGTTGGCATCAACTTAGTGCTAACCTGACATGAATTGGACATGATGATCTGGTTTGTATGTCCCAACTCGAAAAATCACAAAAAGTTTCTATTAGATGTGGATTTTTATTTGAAAAAATATTAAAAAGTAAGAACTCAATTATCTAATGGGTTAAGTTCAGGATTTTTTTTTTGAAAATGCAAATATCATTAAAGGAAAAAGAACCCTAATACATTCTACTAAGTGATAGAAAGCCTATCACAATCCTCTAACAAAGAAAAAAAAAAGGAGGAACCTTATTACAACTTAAATCTTCCAAAAAAAATCACCAAATAAAGCAAAGTTAGCACAAAAATCGGCTGACTTATTACAATTTCTATTAGCAAACTGAAATAAAAAATTCCCAAAATCCTTTAGGCAAGACAAGTCTTCCACCTCGCCATTATCTGAAGTGCAAACAACTTTGCGAATCATGTCTTGCAAATACTTGATGATATTATAATATCTCCCTCATTTATGATACCTTTTGCTTTCAACATCCATTCTTGGATAATCTTTCTCAGTGAACGAAAAGCGAGCAGTTCCAAGTGGCCGCTATCCCAATGCATACACCTGAATCCAAAAACAAGAAGAAATCTCCCTCTGTGATCTCTAAACACACCATCAACACTAGCTTCATTTGATCTCAATAAAGTTGCATCAATGTTGACTTTAATCCATTCATGTGGAGGGGGGTGTCAAGAATGAGAAATCAGCTGAGGAAGCTGGTTAACACCTCAGTGATCCGAAAAAAGATTAAACTTCGACGAGATTGACGCAAAGCTAATTGCGTTTGAAGCAATGAAGCCCAAGCCAAGCTCACGACCATCATGCACAACTTGGTTTCTACTTTTCCCCAAAAAAAATAAAACTAAAGAATAATACAGGTTTGCAATGAAAAGATTAACCTTTAATAACATCTCCAATTTAACCTTGCAATCCAGGATTTAAGAGAACTCAGGAATAGGAATACCCCATTTATTCCGCAATGCTATAGCTTGAGTAAGCTTGGAACATTTAACTACAACGTGCTCTGTATTTTCCACTACTATACACCCTCTTGGACAATAATTGTAGTTCAGCAATCTTCTGTACATAAAAAAATGCATAGTAGGTATCACATCCTTCAACAGATGCCACCGAAAACAATCTACCAGAGGGGGAAGTTTCATGCTCTTCAACCACTTCCAATAATTCATATTATCTGATTCATTCCCAGTCAAATTCAATGCCATAGTAGCTATGATTTTTCCAGAAAAGTTATTGATAAGCTCCAATTTATCATTAAAAAGTTTTGGATAAATTTTAATTTGAAAAATGATATCATTCAATGACTTTCAAAAATATTTAAGCAACTCCGCCATGTTCCAGTTCCCATCAGCAATAAATTTATCCATAGTAGGAAAGTCTCTATCTAACACAGCAATAAAAGTCGGCCATTTATCAAAGCTTTTATCTAAAACCCATATATCCTTTAAGATATTAATAGAGTTACCTGAAGCTATCCTCCATTTCACAATTGGCCGGAGAGCCTTCACACCACTCAGCAAGATCTTCCAGGTGATAGAGGTGTTTTTTCTGGACTCAGCCAACCGAATGTCCATTCCATACCTAGCATATAGAGACTTACTAAGATTAGAACCTGGATTATTGAGAAAATTCCAAGCAAATTTTGCTCTCAAAGATCCCACTATGAAAACAGAAGAGTGAATTCCTTGGCCTCCAGCATTCACTGGTTTGCAAAGATCCTCCCAATCAATATAATGTAAGCCACAGTTACCCTCTTTTTTATTCCATAAAATATTTCTACACATCTTATCAAATTCTCTCAAGATGCTCAAAGGAACTAAGGAATGGGTAGAGTAGAACACTAGGATGGATAGAATCACCGATTTAACAAGCACCAACCTCCGCGCTAAAGAGATGAACTTGTTACCCCACACATCCAATTTTGAAGTAGATCTTTCCAATAGATTGAACAAGTCAGAAGAAACCAATCTCCTCAAAGCCATTTTGATACCCAAGTAATGCATCTCCTTCACCTCCTTAAAACCCAATAAACTAGAAATGGCTTTCCTCTTATTCCGATTAAATGATTTCCTAAATAAAATAGACAATTTCTGAATGTTAACCTTCTGTCCTTTCCAACTGCAATAATCAGAAATTAATTTTTTAATTTTCTTCAAATACTTGAGCTTGGCTTCCAAAAACATAAGAATGTCATCAGCAAATACTAGATGAGAAATCTTAGGGGCAGCAAATGCAGTTTTGATGCCCAAATTTCTCCCTTTGATTAGAAAAGTGTTAGACAAAAGCTGAGAGTATAGAATAAACAAGGAGATAACGAACAACTTTGTTTAAATCCACTTATTGCCTCGATCTATTTAAAACTATTCCCATTAACTTGAATCGAAAATAAAGGGTCTACCACAATCCATCAGAAGGTTATAAAATTTAATTGGAAATCCAAAATACTCCAAAACTTGCCTTAGAGTATCCCAAGCCATACTATCTTAAGCCTGTTCCATGTCAAGTTTAATTGCCACCAATCCTTTTTTAGACATAGAAAATCTAAATTTGTAGAAGAGTTCTTGAGCAAGAAGAATATGGTCCCATAAAGTCATTCCTTTGGTAAAAGCCACTTGAACATCAGAAATCAAATAGTGAATAACCTTCAACAATCTATTCAATAAGATATTGGCAACGATCTTATAGATTCACAGGCAAAGACTAATAGGACGAAAGTTAGAAGGAATTAAAGGATTACTGACTTTAGGTATAAGAACTACAAGAGTCTGCTTCCACTTAGAACACATCTTACCAATCACCTTCCAATAAGTTTTAATAAATGAATAAGAAGTTAAGCTCAGGTTTATCGAGTTGAGCTAGACTAAAAAAATGAACCATTTTTTTTGGGTCTCTTTAGCCAATTCAAACTAAACTCTAATGTCCTAATCCTATGTGGTGGTTGATCCAAACAGAAATTTTCATATTGATTGTAAATTAGGTTTTCATGTTGGATCTAATATTGAAATTACTAGGGCAATATAAGTAATGTCTTACACAATGGGTAAGATGTACGCATAATGCATGTGTGTGCACAATCCTTTTGTGAAAAGTGGAGCTACTGTGAAACTTGTGTAGGAAGGCAAAATATGCAATCCGTCGTTAACACAAATCCATTGTTTGGGACATGTACTACAATGTGACGGGTGGAAATGTTCAAGCAATTCTTGTGGTTTGCATGCGAGTGGATGCGATTTTGTTGAGATGGCTTTTATGTCGCATTTATTTGATTCACTAGTGTGGGTCTTGATATTTAGGTGGTTTACTTATAGCAGGAAGTATAGGAATATATGGGCGGCGATGTTCTGGATGGTATGATGGCATGTATTGGTGGGATGGAGAAGGAAAGAGTCAAAGAAGTTTATTTAAAAACAAAATAATATGATTTCACTATAAAATCTAGTGCAATCGACAAGCACAACTTTGATCTAAAATGAGCACTCAAGCGGTCTCGCTCTATTAATCTCATTAACGTTCAATAATGAATACAAGTCACCAATCCCTATTCATATAAATTGTGTTAGAAAATGATTACAAATTATTTGAAGTCAAATCTAATGCTGTTTGATATTAAATCTAACTCTTACAAATTATTCAAATCAAAATGTCATTATCTAAGAAGACAACTAAATCTTAAAAAAGAAAAAAAAGAGAGGAATTTTTCGAAAAATTTAAGTAGGCTAGAAAAGCCTGAAATTTTGTTATTTCAGGTCTTAGTGGTTTGGTTTTACTCCTTTTGGTTGGCAAAAAAAAAAAAAAGATTTAGTTGTCATCCCATTCTCATCATCTCAGGCTTTTTGGAATAATTTTAAGCATGAGACACTAAATCAAACCACTAAATCCTTTGTTTGCAAGCAAATTTTGTTCCAAAGAAAAAAAATTGACTTTTTGTAATACCCAAATTTCTTCAAAATGGTATGCATAAAATTTTGATCAATTTGATATATAGAAATATATCTTAAATACGAGCTAATAGTATATAAGAGGGTGAACTTTTATATTTGTATGTATGCACAGTTTCCTTCTTTTAGTACTTTTGTTTACATTTTTATGTCAAATTGCATGTTATTCCAAGAGTTATTAATTTAGACAGAGATGCTCGATTCACTTTCAGACTGTGGAAAGACATTTATGAGTCTTTGCACACACCTGTACTTTAGTACAACTTTTTATTCCTAGACTGATGGCCAATCATAAAGGACAATTCAGGTATTAAAAGATTTGTTGAGATTATACGTTCTAAACCTTGGAGGTACTTGGGAGGACCACATACCAATAATAGAATTTGCTCATAATAATAGTTATCAATTAAGCATAAAAATGACACCTATGAACCATTTTATGTTGGGAAGTGCAAAACTCCATTAAATTGGTTTGAGATAGGAGAAAGGTAATTAATTTGGCCTATAGCTAGTTGAATGAATCAACAAAGAAAATTAGATTAATCAAATATAGATTTAAAGCTGCTCAAGATCACCAACTAAAATATTATGATCCCAACACAGCGCAGTAGGCTTTAAAGTTGGCGATTTTGTATTTCTAAATGTTAAATTGATGAACGGTACAATTATATTTGGTTAAAGAGACAAATTAAGTACTAGATATATTGGACCTTTTGAAGTTATTGAGAAAATTGGTAAGGTTGTTTATAGGCTTGCTCTTTTAGCTATCATGTCAGATATTCATAATGTTTTTCATGTGTCACTGCTAAGGAAATAAGTTATGGTTGTCCATAAGAGAATTTTGCATAATGAAATTGAAATACATAAATATTTAACTTACATAAAGGAAGAGAGAATATTATATTTTGTTACTAAACAACTCAGAAACTGCCATATCCCTTATGTCAATGTAAAATGAAAATATAGACTAGAGAAAGAGGCAATCTGTGAGAAGGAAGAAGAAATTAGACAGAAATTTCCTCATTTGCTTGATGAATCTCTAAGACCAAAATTGATTTCAAGCTATCTAAGAAGAAACCCTCAGGTTTTTAATTGATTTCACTCACCAAAATTTCCTCGCAAATGTCACAAAACAACCTCTATTTATAGGTGAAGAGAGGGAGTTAAACAGCCCAAACAGCCACCCACTCAAACCAATTAGAAAAGGGGAGGCAAAAGGCCAACAGGCAGCCGGATGGAGCAGCACACGAAGGTGTGCACGGGACACAACAAACGAACAGACAGCGCCAGGGGGAAAGAACCGGGCAGGCAGAGGAAATGAAAGGGAAAACAAGGGAAATGAACATGGACAGCCATAATGAACTGAAAAAGGCATCAGATTTCAGCAGCCATCAATTCAAGGCAGTAAAATCCGAAACAACCGAGCCCAACCCAAGGAGCTTGAGACAAACCAAGTCAGCCACAAGCCTTAGCTCCAAAGAAACTAGCACACCAAAGGCATAGTATGTCCAAGAGTATAACGTACATATGATCATTGGTTGCCTTCCATCATAGGGTAGAGAAAAAAATTTCAAATTACAATATAATTCAAAATAAAAAAATGAAATTTGCATGCATCAGGAGGCTAGGGAGAGATAAGGGAATTGGTTTGAATGAGGAGAAGTTTAATTATATATATATATATAGGCTTGGTCAGTTCAATTTAACTAGCCCTAATTAAATAGTGGGTGAAGAAACAAAGAAGGCGATTCGAGCTGCAAAATCATGGTTGTGGGAGCAACTAGCGGGTCCCAATTGTGCTATTGAGCAAGCAAACACATTGGAATGTGAAAAATAGCGATTCCTCGTCTTAGATATCCCTGATTCACGCACTCCTTTTGAATCATATGAATAGAAGATGCTTTGAATGAAAAGAGACCGGCTGAGAGGAAGGAGCATCAATGTTGTTTGGTCTTTTAGTCGCGGCTGCCTTCATTGATTGAAGATGTTGAAAAAGAGTCAAAAAAACTAACGCAGGGCTCTTCTCTATAAATTAAAGAATAGAGGGAGGAGTAGATCAAGGGAGAAGGAAGAGTGTAACGAGCAAGGGATCGAGCGGTGGGCACGGCTTGGAAAGGTAAGATTAAGATTAAATTTGATAAATAAGGATTTATTTTGTAGATTATAAATAAAGATAATTTAATTGAAATATTAATAAATTATAATAAAATTTTTTTAAAGAAAAAACAATAAAGTATGTTTAAAATAAAGTATAAAGATTAATCTAATACATAAGTATTAGTAAAATTAATTATTTAAAATTTATTGACTTTTATAAAATAAACTAATGAATACAATTATGGAAGTTTAATTTAAAATTTATATTTTTAAAAAACTTAAAAAGAGATTTATGTTAAAATAAAAATTAATTAATATATATATAGAAAGTATATTTAAATTCATCTATGAGATTAAATTTATGTTATAATAGTGAATTAAATTTAGAAGACAACGAATTTATGAACCAAGGATAAATTATGTAGAAAAAGTAAAACTATATTTAAATAGTTAATTAAAGAGAGATATTATAAGATATACAAACTTATTTTAAAATAATAATAAAATAAAATAAAATTTATATTTAAATGAGAGATTATGGCATTTAAATAATGATTGAATATTATGTGATAATTGGCATATTAATAATAAGAAAAAAAAAATAGTTAAAAGTAAATCATATATAATAATAAGAAAATTATACATACTATGTTGCCCCGATACGGATTACGGCAACACGGGATACGACACGATACGAATACGGGACACGCCAATTCGTAAAAATACAGGATACAGATACGGCGCGGATACGACATTATAATATATAAATCAACTTAAAAATAAGAAAGTAATCAAAGTTTAATATTTGAAATGATAAAAAAAATGAAGGCAACATTATTTGTAGCATATATATCTTATAATATCAAAATAAAAGTAAGCATTAAATATTTAAATGTCATAGTACAACAATAAAAAGAAAAAATAAATTGTTCAGTACATGAAGTTTCAACTATTCAATAAAAGGAATGATAGGATTAGTTTCTTCAGTGGTTTGTCTTTGAACTTCTATATCATTTCAATAAATATCATAGCTTCCAATCCAGGCTCATCAAGTGAAAGATAACAATTTTTTATCTTCTCATATCCTCAAGAGAGTTCAAATCCATCTCCAACAACATTCCACATCTTGTTGTCTCGTTCCATATAAGTTGGAGTTTTCCTTGAGAGAAGCCTGAATGTTTGTATGCATATAAACTAAATCTTTAGCTCGTTGGGGAGTAATTTATTTCTCTTCATTGATTGCATGAACGAGTATGTGCTCCATTTTCTTCATCAAACAGATGAGGATGAAACATGACCAAGCAATTTTGAGTGGTGATTGTTTGAAGTAGAGGTGCTGAAGCTCCATGTATAATTTCACTGATATTTTTCGGATCAATTCTCCAACCTATACGCAAATGACTCTTGGTCACCAAAGTCCTCTAAATAACTAAAAAAATTAGCAAGTTCAATATTGACACTTCTTCTCTCCTCATTTGAAAAATAACGCTTCAAAAATGTCTCATCATATTTGAAATTTCTAAATCTTTCTATGGAGAAACTCTTTGTGGATCATCTTGAAAGTCATTCTTTAGTTGGAATATCTTCAATAATATTAAAAGTAAAATATAAAAAAATGTTTAAAATTATTACAAATAACAAAATTATGAATTAATAATAAAAAATATTCGAGATTTACCTGGGATTTAGTGAGTGAGCCAAGCAAATAAGGTGTTTAACTTTTGCTCCAACCTATCTTCTAGAATAACATAAAAACATCTCAGAAGGCTTGAGTCTTATTAATCTTGCATTTCTGTATATAGATATATATATATATATATATATATATATAATTTTTTTTACTTTGGCTAGCATTGAATATCTTCAAGATTTATCCGTATGAGCTACTCTTAACATCTCATAAATTGGATCTGTCAAATTTATGATATATTCAATCTCATCCCATCATAAATCATCTAAAAGCTTTCCATTTATATATCTAACTTTTTCAACATCATATTTCCTATAACAGGATCATTTGTCACTGATCACCATAGCTTGAGAACATTTTTTATTTTTTTAAATCTTGTCAACATCACTATAATTGAGGCAAACTAAGTTTCAGCAAATGCAAATATCTTCAAATTAGAGAAATCATTAAACATAGAGTGTCTCATGAAATGATTCATAATAAAATTCATAATTACAACTACATCTCAAACAATCACTGTAATCCAATGACATTCATTATAGGTGATTTCATTTGCTTCGGTTTTCTTAACGACACAAATATTCTTCAAGACAAGATTAAGCGTATGCACAACACACGGTGTCTATAAAATATGAGTGTAGGCTTGCTCTACAAGTAGATCTATAGCTCTACAAACAGGTGCATTATCAGTAATGACCTGAATGATGTTTGAAGGCCCATGGATTAAAAAGGCGTTCTAGGCGGACGCCTCGAGGTGCACCTCGAATTGAGGCGGAGGTCGGGCGAATTGAGGCTTAAGCCTTTTACTTTTGGGCGAGGCTTACGCCCTTTTCCACGGAAGTGTACTCCTCAAGGCGTGAGGCGCCGAGGCGCATCGAGGCAGCGCCTCGAAAGGCATAAAATTACCTTCACATCCAGCGAGCCAGTGAGCTCCCGTTGTTTCTTCTGATCAAAATGTCGTAACTTACGATCCGATAGGAAGGGAAACTCGTCAAAGGAGCTAAGTCGAATAGCCAGGAAGGAGCCAAAGAAGCGACGCGTGCAATCTCTACACCTCCTGTGAAGCAACGAAGTCGAACATCAAGGACGAAAAGAGAGGTTGAAAGGCAAACCCTAGATGCGTCTAAGTTATTATTGATTAACTTAGTTAATATAATTTAAAATATTAATAATTAAACAAATTAATTAAAAAATTAATAATATAATTAGTGCATCAATTAATTATCTAATTTAACTTAATTGACTAATTAGTATTACAATTATTACTTAAATATTAATATAATTAGCCTAATTAATATAAATTACATGTAAATTACATATTATGAAAAGATTTTTCTTTTTAGATATAAACATTAACATTATTCTTTCAAGTTCATAATTAAATTAATATTTTATCATTTTATATCATTATTTATTATATTACATTAGCTTATTTTTAACATTTTGAGGCTTACGCCTCGAGGCTTATGCCTCGCCTCGCTTAGACAAAACGCTTAAATTCTCGATTTAACCTTTTAAAACATTTGAAGGCCCCACCATCATGATAACTTCTTTGATTAAATTATAAATGAAAAACTTATCCTTGTACTGTCCTTCATAGTTTATTGCTTTAATAAACATAAGATAGCTCTCTGTTACCGTCATAAAGTTGATAAGTGGTCTTCTTTGTGGATCTGTCTACCCATCACTAATCAAAGTAACTCCTTTTTCCTTCTAAACTCCTCTAGTAGGCTCGAGCAACTTCTTAATATTATCCCTCTCTCTTTGCAACAACTTTGTTCTAATGACACTATATCCTAGTGGCATGCATCCTACAAGATTATTATTGAATGCGTAGATAAAGACATTCTTGTAATGTGGATTCCTTGCTAGGTTAAAAGGAAGTCCATTTTAGTAAAACATTTTAGCTATTTCCCCATCTAGTTATTCTCTCATTTGTAAATTAAATGCTTTCTCCAAAGCACTATCTACAACATGTTTTCTTCTTTTTGGTTTAAATCCCTCAATCTGAAAAGGCCCTTTGTTTACAGTATTATCATCACTTCTAATTGAAGAAGATGACGAAGGATATGAAGCATGAGTGCTTGGAAGTGGAATATATTTTGGAAGCTCTTTTTTACTCATCTGCTCAGCTTCATTGATTTTTCTTTTGTAATTCAGCAATTTTGTGAGCTTATCTTCGGGCATGCTTTAATTCCATGATCACTAATCTTCAACAAATAAACTTTCACTCTATAATATGATTCTTTGTATGCGGCATTACAAGAATTGCATTTGAATGCAATATTGCCTCCCCCTTCTGACGTTTTACCTATTTTTATCACATAACCCCACAGAGATTTGTTATCTTCAATATTGGTCTCTGATGGACCATCATCAGACCCAATTCCTACACCACTAGAGCTCATAATTCTACAAAATATCGACACAAATTAAACTACATGAATTTGAAACATGAAAATTTTTATGTAAAAGTGTAGATACATTGCGACTATGCCGAGGGTCCAAGGGGGTGCAGCCCCTTGGCGGGGTTCGACCTTCTCGGTGCCTCTTGGTACCGAGTGGTGCCCCTTTGTACCAAGCGGTACCCCTTTGTACCGAGCAATACCGAGCATTGATACTGAGCATGGTATCGAGTATTGCGGAGAGGTACTGAGCAGTACAGACTTGCGGTATCGAGCGGTACTGAGTTCCAATACCGAGTGGTACTGAGCGGTATCGAGCAGCACCGAGAGGTACCGAGTACCGAGTAGCTCAGTGGACGAAGAACGAAAAAAATGAACCTTTACAAAGAAAACGAACCTTCACTGCTCACGTCGCCTTCACTGTTCGCGTCGTCGTCGAGTCGCTTCGTCGACAAAGGATGATCCTATCGGCTTTAATGCTTGCATCGTTAAGCCTCTTCACCGACGAAGGATTATCCTGTCCGCTTCCATGCTCACGTTGTCGAGCCGCTCCTTCGACTATGACAAAAAAGCCGAACACTTGTGCGGAAACGAAAAACCTAGCTCGCCGAAATGTTTAAGCTGTAAATGCGTATAGGGAAATGAATAGGACAAATTGTGGCTCCATTTTTTTTATAGGATAAGCATATCGGATATGCATGTTCGGTCAAATTTAAATAATATTTTAATTGGACACGGCAAAGCCGTATCCGACTCGTATTAGTGCGGTATCGCAGGCGTATCCGTATCCGACACGTGTTCCGATACAACATGCCTTGTAAATAGGAGTATTCGTGCAATATATATATATATATATATATATAGTGAATTAACTACTTGATTAGAGAAAATAAGAGCAATTATTAATTAAAATTTTAACGTGGAGGTCTTTATATAGGTGTTAAGTTGTTGTCAACAAAGTGATAATTAAGGTGGATTATCAAGGCATCTGATTACAAGGTGAGTATTCATGCTTCTATTTTATAATAATGATGTTGTTTTCTTTAATTTAAGTTCATTGAATTAATTGATATTCAATAGTTAATGATTATTGTAAAATTCTAGCATTTCTTTTTGAATAGCCATATTGAATTGTTTGATAGTTAGCATGATTATTCAATATATAAATTACAGAAGTTATTGAATGATAATGAATAAAATGATTATATAGAAATGCTTGTATATGCAAGTTGACTGATGGATGACACCCCCTTATGGTACTAGCTAGGGACAAAATATACCCATGCACATAAATGAAAATGATTTTGAAAAAGAAAATGAAATGAAAAAGAAAATGAAATGAAAAAGGAGTTTCTTCATTGATACTATTTTAGACGGTGTACCCTATAATGGTTCTATTATTAAGAAAAATATAAAGATATGATATATGTGAAAGATATGATATATGCATAATATAAATGATTATGCTTAGATATGAATCTTAAATTGAATTAATTTTTTTATATTTTATTTTTATATATTTTTTAAAATAGAATTAAATTATGTTTTTGAAAAGATCCTGCATATTATTCCTAAAACCTTGTGTTATCGTAATTTAAAAATAGAATTTACTCATTTTTGTTTCCAATAACATTCGCAGTATTAATTGATTAACTTAAGATGAGTAGAAGAGGAGATAAAATGATCATAGGCACGACGCTCCGTGAGAAAAATATTTAATTCATTTTATTTTAAATATTTTTAGGTTTTAGTGGCTTTTTCAGTTTATTGCTCTTTTAGTTTATTAAAGATGATTTTATCAAATGAAATTTAAACAACCATCCAATTGTTTGTTCCCATCTCATTAATTTGAGCCTTTGAGCTTGGTCATAATAAAAGTGGAATCAAAGCTCCAAGAAGTATCTTAGTAATATGAAATGTAATGAAGCAGCAATATGAATAATTTATGAAATTATTCATGAAGAATTTAGAGATTCGATTATATAGTATAATTAATTAACTTATATAAATATATCAGGCATGCAAATGATCAAGAGGAAACAACTAATTGAAATATGGAAGGAGAAGAACTACCACATGAAGTGGTTGTGAACACCAATACCTTTATCCAGATGATGGCAGCTATGACCCAACTGCTTCAAGATTCAATATCACTGCCTAGAGTTGGAGTGGACAAAGATCTTATGTTATTTTAGGACATGCGACCACCTCTATTTAAAGGTAATGAGCGATTAATTGAGACAAAAAATTGGTTGCTTCGTATAGAAAAGATTCTGGATAGTTTGTCATATCCTAATGAAAGGAAAGTGCCACTCACTATATTTGCTTTGGATGGAGAGGCATAATGGTGGTGGAGAGGACAACGCAAAGACAGGCTAAGAGATATTCAAAATTTACTGGTCAACTAGGAAGACTTTGTAGAACCTTTCAGAGAATGATTTTTTTCTATGTTTGCAAGGAGATAGATATAGGATAAATTTATAAGACTGGTTCAAGGAGACAAATTAGTGATGTAATATAAAGTATAATTTATAACTCTATTCAGATATTCACAACTGATTGCAACAGCAGAGGAGAAATGTTATTGATTCCTATCTGGTCTAAAAGATATAATTAGACAACCTTTAGTACCTTTAGGAATTGAGGATTGTTTAGTATTGGTAGAAAGAGCTAGAAGGGTGGATATTGATTTTCAAATCACTCAGAAGAGAAGGGACCATCATAAAAAGAATTGTTGAAGAAGATATCAAAAACCATCAGATTGAATGATCAAATGGAAAGAAGCCTCATTTTAGCCTTTAGTGGTGTTAGTAGTGCAATTGCTAGTAGAGTCATGAAAGCTTGTGCTAAGTGTGGAAGATTTCATAATTGTAAATGTTTGATGGATTTCAACACTTAGTACTAGTGTCGTCACTTGTCAGCCTGGACACATAGCAAAATATTGCTCTATATTGATTCAGATGACTTCAAGACATATGAGATCAGGTGAATCATCTTCGCAGAAGAGCTTTGGCAAGCAGAAGATGATAGAATCAATAATTTCAGCTTCAACACAAAACAAACCAAGGCAAAATGTTCGACCGCTAGTTTATGCTTTGACTAAGAAGGATCCCACTTAATCTAGAGATGTTGATAAAGATGACTGAGATTTCTTTAAGATAGTTTTCTTGTTATATTATATCCGATATTTTGGTTTATCCAATTATCTTGTTATGTTATATCAAATATTTTGTTTATCTAGTTATGTATACAAAGTTGAAGTTTATATTGAATAAAATTGAAGATGTTATTTTGCTTAAATATTGAGTAGTTATATTCAATTTCACTTATAATAATATACTATAACTAGAATTTATAAATAAATTTCGAGGATGAAATTTTATAAGAAAGGGAGATTGTAAGAACCAGGCTTGGTCGATTCAATTGAACCGGCCCTAATCAAATAGCAGGCGAGTTGAGCAGAAAAAATACGGGCGCAGGATCATTTGGCTGGATCGAACTGTGCGATTGGAAAATAGCTACTCCTTATGTGAAATATCCCTGATTTGCTCACTCCTTTTGAACCGTACGAATATAAGAGGCTTTGAATGAGTGGAGATCGACTAAGTGGAAGGAGCGTCGATGTCATTTGGTCTTTTGGTCACGGTCGGCTTTGTCGACTGAAGACGAAGAAAAAGGAGTCGAAGAAACTGAAGAAGGGCTATTCTCTATAAATTAGAGAAGAGAGGGAGGAGTAGATCGAGGGAGAAGGAAGAGTCTAGCGAGCAAGGAATCGAGCGGCAGTCATGGCTTGTAAAGGTAAGATTAAGATTAAAATTTATAAATAAAGATTTGTTTTGTAGATAATAAAACAACAACATCATCAAGCCTTTGTCCCACTACATGGGGTCAAATACATGAATCCTTTTTCTCTATTGTGTCCTATTAAAAATCAAATTCTCGTTTAAATCTAATAAAAAAAGTTCATCTCTAATATTTTATAACCAAGTCTTTTTTGGTCCACCTTTACCTTTCTTAACATAAGTCAAATCTAATACCTCTACTTTTCTAACTGGGACATCAGAAGGTCACCGTTTTATGTGTCCAAACCATCTAATGCGACTCTCTCTAATCTTATCAAGTGAAAACATTTAGACTCTAAGGTTGACCTTCATAAATCATGTTTACCTTCAACTCCCTCTCTAGTCTTATCAACAAGAAGAATATCAACAATAAAAAGCATACACCAAGGTACATTTTCTTGCAAATGTCTAGTAAGAACATCCATGACTAAAGCAAAATGATGTGGGCATAAGGCATAAGCAAAAAGATATTTATTTTGTAGATAAAATAAATAAATATAATTTAATTGAAATATTAGTAAATTATATTATAAATTTTTAAAGAATAAATAATAAAAGTGAAAAAGAAAGAATGTTTAAAATATAGAATAAAGAATTAATCTATTACATAATTATTAGTATTATTAATTATTTAAAATTTATGGATTTTTATAGAATAAATTAATAAATACAATTACGGAAGTTTAATTTAAAATTTATATTTTTAAATAACTTAGAAAATTTTAACGTTAAAATAAAAATTAATGAATATATATAGAGAGCATATTAAAATTTATATATGAGATTAAATTTATGTTATAATAATAAATTAAATTTAGAAAACAACTAATTTATGAACTGAGGATAAATTGTATAGAAAAAGTAAAACCATAATTAAATAGTTAGTTAATAACAGTTATTAAATATATAAACTTTACTCTCTCTCTCTTTATATATATATATATATATGTATATATATATGTATATATACATATATATATACATATATATATATATATATAAAGAGAGAGAGAGAGCTAATTAGTGAATTAACTAATTGATTAGAGAGAGAGAGAGAGAGTAAGAACAATTATCAAGCAAAATTTTATTGAAAAGGTCTTTTTATAGGTGTTAAGTTGGTGTTAATGAAGTGATAATTAAGGTGGATTTTCAAGGCATTTGATTACGAGATGTGTACTCGTACTTCTATTTTATAGTAATGATATTGTTTTCTTTGATTTAAGTTCATTGATTTTAATTTATGTTATTTTTAAGTTAAGAGCATAGGATATTTTTTTCAACTCATAACATCAGCAATTACTGTTCATTGTTTGACATGATCACATGAAAATTTTTTTTCTGGTACTTCATCATTATTTTAGTTATATATATATTGCATCTGATATGTATTGTTTTGGCTAGCCATCTGTGCTGTAATCAAACCTGGCATTAGTGCTATTAAATTTGTACTGCTTGCCTACAATTTGTGAAATGAGCTTTCTGAATTGTTTATTTTGTGTTGGTTATACTGACTAGAAATAGCTGCTTTTTGTTTGAATTTATAATTGCTTAAGTAATATTGAAGCTGATATATATACTTGTTGTTCAACTCTCTGCATAAAGATAAAGGCTAAACATTTGTGCATAATCTTGTTATTTTCCTTTCTATGTATTCCGCAAATTTGAAACCTTGATTGTGATACCTATTTATTTTCTCAAACGTGCTAACGTAGTTCTACAATGGCTTTCAGGGATCAATATTGTCTCTCCCTGAGCATCCCTTGCATGATGTTCCTATTAAATTATTTTGCAAGAAAGTGGTACGAGATGGTGATATCATTTCTGGCTACCAAAAGGATTTTGAGTTACTATGGGAGAAAGTTCTCTTTGCAAATGAATCTGCTAAATCACAACCCATCAGCATTGAAAAGTATCAACAAAATTTTCGTCTAATGCTGGAAGATGTTTTGGATAACCATTCTCATCTTTTCACGAATGAAGAAAAATGTTTTATAGGTAGTATGTTACTTGTAGTATTGCATGTTCATATTTTTTCAACAATGGTCTGAAAGTCATTTTCTTCTCATGATATATATATGTTTTCTTGCAGGATCTTTTTCTTCATTATCTGATGATGCACAAAGGCTTCTTGTTCGATTATATACTCGAAAAGGTCTTTTATATAACAGCCTTGATTTTACAGATCATGAACGTAGAACAAAATATATTTGTTGGGGTCCTATAATATAAGAGGAAGTTCGAATAGTTTTGTTAAATTTCAGGAATTATTTAAAAGTATATTAACTCTTTAGCATGCAGGCTCATTTATATATGATTACAAATAGATTAAATCCCAAAATAATCTAGAAATTATTTGTGTGTGGCTAGTTTAGTTCCAGAGTATTGTATTTCTCTCATTGGTTCCCCGAATATACAAAATTGATCGAAAATGGCACCTCATGTGGAATTTTTGATACAAATTGATCCCAATTTAGTCCCTCTGCTATACAAAATTGATTTCAATTTACTGCCCAAGGGATCATCATTTTGGATTAATATTATATACTCGATTGACTAAATCAAAAAATGTGATACTTTTGGATTAAATTGGTCACATATGGACTATTTTGGAGTTTAACCTGATTATAAATTTTTATAGTATCTCTCCTACGAGGGAGCTTTTCAAATTAGGGCACAATATAATGAGAACAGTCGTGGTATTGAATGCTGAGAAGTTTCCTTGACTGATAACTTAATCATTTCATATTTGTTACCCAATAGAGCTTGTGATGATTCCCCTGCACATCATAATATCTGTATGTGGTGTTATTACCGGTTGATTTTTTTTTTTTTAACGTTTACTTATAATGCTTGTGATTGGTGTTCATATCACAAATTCTTTCTAAAATTATTTATTGGCTTGTTATTATTTTCAAATATCTTTACTTTTTTTAGGGGAAACCCATCGAAGGAGCCTACGCGTTGATTAAAATTAAAATTACAAATTCCTTAAAAAGGACCGCGAGCTACTGTTCATAAGAGCTACAAAAAATTCAAAATAAAACATACAAGCTCAAGATCCCTACTAACAAAAAATACAGTGAAACTTAAGTACATTTTAGGTTGGCAAGAAGCTGTCACCCCAAAATTGGGAAAGTTCATTTGATGATCTTGAAGCAACAACTCTCCACCCAAAAAATCCAAATGCCAAAAAAATTCATCAGAAAACTCCAGATCCTCTTCATTATATAACCTAAATGAAGCCAGAAGTCTGAGGAAAAGCCTTGCAACACATTAGAAAAGGCACCACTAACCTCCAAAAACACACTGCAAAAGGGCTGCAATAATAGGATAACCATAATGCAAAAATAGTCAATATGAACCATAACACAAATAGTATATAAATAAGTAATGGCGGTTTCCATCCCAATAATCTCCTTTCTTCTGGATAGCCATGAGGCCAAAGAAGGAAGAGAGAGTACTGGGATCATAGCAAAACCAGTAGGAAGGGTGGTCCAAAGACATGAATTCTCTGCAACTACCAGTTAAGGAAGAAAAACCATTAGACTATAGGACTGAAAAGAAAAACAGATCTTTGGAACCACCTCCAACAGACCCATATAAAGGCACCAAAAGCAGCTATTATATAACCACAATAACTGCCCATTAAAAGTAGAGGTCGGTTAATACAGACAAGGGTCATAGCTAACACCACAGTGCACAAACTCCCAATAATGCTGAACAGGCCAGACCCCCCAAAAAACCATCAGCTCAAACATATAGAGCATAACCGGGCCCTTCCAACAAATATCCACGTTCAAGACACGATGCAAGGAAGCAGCAAAGCCAATAGTGCAAACAGTAAGATCAACAACACATATAACACTAATCAAAGATAATTGAAACCTTCTAAAATTCTGCCAACAGGACCCAACCAATAAACACGACCAGAGAACCAACACTGAATAAGATAATAATGTTCCAGCTGATGAAACCAGGATTTAATTTATAAGAGATCAAAAACTGGATAGTAACATAGCATTAACAACCACCAAAGTTAATAACGATCCTTAGGAAAAAAACCATCAATTTAACCCAAATATGATCACTGTGCCGAGAACTGCAACTGACATGGAAAAAAGCAGATGAATGAAAAAACCAGATGCTAAAACTAGGATCCATCACCAAGAACAAACAAACACTCAGTAATCAGCAGTTGATAAGATGAAAAGGGAATGATTATCCAACTCAGGTGTGTAGTATCATCAGAATCATGAGGTCAAATCTAACCGCCACTCCAATCTGATCCAAGTCCCACCCATAAGGGGAAAAACACCCGACCAAATATTTAAACATAAATTAAAATAATAGCTACAACACCATAGGAAGAGCGGACAATCCGCTCCCATCAAAATCAGTAATCCCCACAATTTTAGCCAGACCCAGAATTCAAAATCAGACCCAAAAGCCTCATGAATAACTCCTTAATAGCCCAAAACAACCAAAACTTAAGCCAATAAGGAGAATGACAAACCAAAATTATATCCAGAAACACCCCATGGAAACCACTCCTCCCTATTGAGACAGAACAAGATGAGCAGCAGTTGACAATATGACCATACTTAAAAACGTTCCAATCATTGCTAGAGGGATTCACAGTAACACAATATGGTAAAAAACCAGTGGAAGGCAGCAAAATTATATTTTAAATTCCCAAGAAATCAATACCAGTAAAAGGATAAAACCAAAACCAGGCCAAGGGAAAGGTGACGGTAAAACAACTATAAATTCCTAACATAAGGGAAGCCCAATTTATCTAATCTGATGAGGCCCTTTAAGACAGGCGGCAATTGAGATAAGACAATTCACTAATGCATTGCATATTACAATCAAAATTGGCTAACCAATTAGCACAATCATTCCCTTCTCTATACACATGAGAAATATTGACATTTAGCAGACTCATAAAATATCTATACTTGAACACGTGTTTTTGTTCAGCCAAATAATCACTTTAGATTGCTATATTCAATAGGCTAGATTTAGGTTAATATTATTCAATTCTCTTATTACTAGCATGCCAATACATTAATGGGAAACATAAGGCCTAGGATAAATTTTCAGATTGCCTAAATTTTTACTTGGAGTATATTGATTAACTTGAAAACAATCTCTTTGCAATTTTCAGATATCGGTGTGAGCTTAATGCATCATGTACTCAAGATATTCTAGTGTCACAATTTAACCAACATGGATATCCAAATTACCTAAACAAAGTATAGTTTGACTAGGCAAATGCATTGGCCTTGCCTGATTCATGTAAGTTAATAAATAAATGACAGGTAAGAGACAAATGAGCTTGCTTGTGAAGGTGAAGCATTCAAGTGTTAGTACTAGATCTTTGGTTGGAGTTTGATAGCTAATGTACAGTTCAACGTGACTAGTTTTTTGTAAGTCCAAAGCACAAATACAGTTACATGGGGCGTGAGCTTTTCAAAAGATGGATAAGGGAGAGAACAAAGATCGGAAAAGATAGAACTATGGTAAAACCAGAAGGGATAGATATTGAAATGTTTATATTAGAGAACCAGCTTGTAGTAGTATGACTTGAAGATAATGCAATGTAAGATAAACTTGGATTTGGGCTTAGCAATGGAGGGCAAAAATGGAACGTAAAGCAATTCATAGAATTAATGTGAACTAATAGGAGGAAAACGAAAGTTCATAAACTAGAAGTTGTGCCAAAAGTTTGCATAAACCAGTGTTAATGAATTGAGGAAGATTCATAAAGCCACCTTAAATTGCTTGGATCTGCCTTATGAGGTTGGCCAAATAGGTCTAGGACATGTACTTAGCAGTCATGAGAATTTAAATGAAAAATTGGATGGCTGGTGAGCATTCATCTTTATTGTCTGAGAAAAAGAATAGAATGACTAAAAAAAATCACATTTTAAATGGAGCACTGACTAATTTGAATAAACAAGAAATTTCTATCACTATGGAAGCATAATGAATTCATCATATACGAAGAAAAAAATATCAAGAAAGAGTGCTAGGGGCAAGCTGAGTTAGAAGTGGATTCTTTTTGTCCATAATATGTAAAAATGTGTTTTCCTTGTGCTTAAAGAGGGTTGATGAAGTACCCAATTGTGTTCGTGTTTTTTCCTCAAAAATATCTTATAGGTCATTTGGTTGTTTGCGTGACATTGCCCTGCTTTTTGTAGTGATTTAAAACCCTTATTTGACATGGATATGGTAGCTATCTTGAAGTATTTTCAGTTTATGGTTCACTTAATGTTTTCTTCATGTATTTTCTTACTATTATAGTACAGTGAAGTTTAAATACTTTCTTTGAATGCGTTTAAGAGAAAATAATTGAAGCTCTTTTTTTGTATTTAGCATAATGTTATTTAAGTAACATATATATATATATATATATACTAGATTAAGCGATATATATATATATATATATGATGAGGACATCCGACTGCGAAGAGTTTACTAGAGACGGGATCGACGATCACGATTACATAGCATTATTTTTGAGTTATTTATTGTTGTTTATTTTCTGATTTTACCCTCACTTGAGGGAATAGGTGTTTGTGACCCCAAGGGGCACTATTGTCTTTTGTTATGTTATTGTATTTGGGGATTATTTATAGCCTCCTCCTATGCTTATGATGCTTAATAAATAATATTACAAGAAATTTTTGCATTTGTGTGTTTTGGGAGAGCTTGAGAGTTCTTGGAGAGATTGAAGACCCTAGGTGAGGGCAACGGATCACCCACCAGCCGTAGGAAGCGTCCGGGCTCCTGGTTATCTTTCTTTCCCTAAACTCCCCTCCTTCCTCAACCACCGGCCAAGGCCCCATTAACCGCCGATTTTCACCCCCCTCCAACCTCATAGCTGCTGGCCTCCCTATCCTTCCCCTCCCTCCAGGCCGCCGATCAATACCCGCTTAAACCCGCCGGCCAAATTCCCTAACTGCCGGCCAAATCCCCCCACGCCAAACCATAACCGCCGGCCACTCTCCTCCTAATTCTACTACCTTCCTAAAATATCTCTTATTAATTTGGGAATATTTTGAATTCAAACTCAAATAAATTTGAAATTTAAATTCTTTCCTAAATGATCTAAATTATTTTTAGAAAGCCCCTTAATCATTGCAAATCCTAAATTAAGTTGGATTTGATTCCAAATCAACATTCAATGATTGTGGACACCTTTCCTTTGTTTTCTCCCCCTTCCTTTGGTCGGCCCCTCTCCCTCTCTCTCACCTAATTAATAGGCCCATTAATGCTCCCCTAATTAAGCTTTCAATTCCACCAATTACTCCCACCTCTATGGCTAAATTAATTTCAGCATTTTGAATTTGTTTCCCTCCTAATTCAAATTCAAAAACCTGAGATTGAATTCCTTGCTACATCCCCTCCAAATCGGACCTTATTTCTCTACGTTTTTCCCTCCCAAAGTGAGATCCCTCCACCTAAGTTTGCTGTCCAGAAATTCCAGCAACCACACCCTGCTGTCCCACCTCTCTAACCTTCGAAATTGCTGTCCAAAGAAGACCAAACTGCTGTCCAGAGATTTCAGCAGGGTTCCCTTTGCTGTCTGTTAACGAATATTTTCAAATCGACTCGACCTCGATCGAGCCCGGCAAAGCTCGATCGCGCTCGATCAATTCAATTGATCATCGTCGTAGTGAAATTAATCCGAATTAAGCCTCAATTTAATTAAATTAAATCAATTTAATTTAATTTAAATCAAATCAATCCAATTCAAATCCAATCGAGCCTCGTCGAGCCAATTTCGACGCAATTCGGCGCCGATTTGAGTTCAATTTCATGAAATTAAATTGATTGAACACAAGCGGACCCAAACCGACCCAAATCGGTTCGGGTCGAGTCCAATTCGGACTCAATCTCAAACCTAATTTATCAATTGGGGCTAAATCAAAATTTCAAATCAAATTCTCAAATCAAGGGTTCAGATTTCATGTGAAATCCCCCCAAAATTCCATCGTTTCTCACATCAAGGGAGCCTGATTGGCCATTTCGGTCGGTGGCTCTGCTAGGCGTGCTCCTCTAAGAGCACGAGAGGGAGTAAGGGGGGAGCATTCGACTCCCCTTGTGTTGTCCGTCCCGACCCCGAGCGAGAGGAAGAGGGGGAGCACGGCAGAGAGCCTTTTTGCTCTCTGATTCTGCGTCCGTCCCAGCCAAAGTGGAAGGGGAAGGGGGAGCATTCGGCTCCCCCGTTTGTTCCGTCCCAGACAGAGCATGGGAGGGAGAGGGGGAGCGATCGGCTCCCCCAATTTTTTTGTTCCTGCTGTTCGTCCGTCCCAGGCGAAGCAAAGGAAGGAGAGGGAGAGCCGTTCAGCTCTCCCGTTTCCGTCTGTCCGTCTCACATCAGGCGGAAGGAAGAGGACGACCAAGGCCTCTTGCGTGCGTCCCAGCCAAAAGGAAGACCGGCCAACTGCTGTCTCCCCCCCTTCTTTGGACTGAAGGGAGTTCTCTCTTGCTACTATCACCTTGTTTTCTTCAATTGGAGAGCAAAAATCCATTCTTGCTGCTTTTGTTGAGCTTCTCTTCCAAAACCTAGGGCAAAGGCATGCTGAAATCAGCCTTTGCTGCAGCTAAGAAGTGGTAGGAAGCTTCCCCTTCCTTCCAAACCAACTCCGGCGACCATTTGACGAAGAAATCAGCCTCCGGATGCCTCCAAACGGCAGAAACTGCTGTCCGGTGCAGTTTTGACAGCTAATCCTCTCTCCGGAAAAGTTTGGACAGCGGCGGTGACGTCCGGAGAGGCTTGGACAGCAATCACGCAGCCTCCGAAGGCTTCAAAACAGTGAAAACTGCTGTTCCGAAGCTTTGGACAGCAAACGACGACCTTGGGAAGCTCTCAAACAGTGAAATTCTCTGTTTGGAACGTTGGAACAGCGGTCTTCCTCCTTGGGAAGGCCTTGGACAGCAGTTTGGAGCTTTCAAAGGACTTGGACAGCAAGCCGGAACTTGGATAGGAGCGCTAGGACAACCCGGGTGAGGTAAAATCCTAAAACTTAGTGAAACCTAGGGTCCCCCAAGGCCATTGATGTGTGGATGACGTCCCCAAGCCATAGGTCCCTTAGAAACTTCATTTGCTTGCTTCCCCAAAACCTATGTGTGCTGCCCTCTCCGCAAAACAGCGGAAATCCGGTGATTTTCGTTTGTTTGCTCTCTTGTGAGAGTCAAAGAGGCATGCCAACGCGTGTAGGGGTATTGGATTGATATCCAACACCTCTCAAATGCATGTAATAGCATTCATATTGTGTTCAAACCGTCGCCTATAACAAACCTAGGCTTCGCCGTCATAGCACCCAAATTTGGAAACTATGCATTTGGCCAAATCAATTGCATGTTGCTTAGAATTTAGATTATGCCAAAATTGATCTAAATAAATAGTGTAGGTCTCTTTCTCTAAGGATTGCAAACTTTTAAAATTATTAGGAGATTGCTATGCATGTTTATTTAATTTGTAGGAAAAATTTGGGGTAGATATGGGTTTCCAAAGACCCATAAGCCACCCCTTGTGTGCTCTTGAATTACTTAAATATGGCTTGCATCTCTTAATTCTCATGGATAAGAATGATAACGAATGATCCTTTAGTATGTAAACTATCCGAATTTGTGTCATGACAAAATTGATACAAACTTTGGAGACTTTGCATGTTGGAATGGATAGTCTCTACAAGTTAGTGAATGTGAATGTGTTTGGTTGGAAACAATATCACTAACAACCGATCTTTGTGGGGTTTCTTATAGATCCTCAAAGGTCTATGTTGAAGACCCCACAATGTCTATAACCAACCAAATTCATGTTTGATCTTCTTAAATTTAGAGCACACAAGTGGTAATCATCGTTGGTTTACATCCACCACTTTTGGGATTTGGAAATTAACCAAATGGGCTTACTTAACCTTGAAGTGGGCTTGAGATGTGATATGGGCCCTCAAAGGCCCATAAGCCTTCATGCTCAAGTTTACCTAACTCCATTTGTGTGAGTTTTCCAAATCCAATCATTGAATGAAATGATCAAAATCCTTAGAGATTGGAACCTCACATCATTGTTTTAATAAATCAAATCCTATCAAAACGGATCTTTAGGACCAAATCCTAAGTCATTTCTTCACTTGTTGATAACACAAAAGTAGCAAGTGAACCTCTCCAATTCAAATCTCCTAATCATGTCAAAGTTGATTTAAGAATCCTTTCAAAGCCCTAAGGTGCATCCTTCCCCTCTTCAAATGAGCCCAAAACATTTGAGGAAGGTGGGAAGCTCTCTTTCTATGACCCAAAAGTTATAGGAGGATCTTCTGATTCTCCTAACCTAAATTAGGAGAGTGTGCATCATTCCCTGAATGTCAAATGTTCAAGGAACTTTCAAGAGTTTGCAACTTCCAAGTTGCATCTCATTCTTCTCCATCCCTCCAACCCAAATTGGGGGAATGAGTCCCTCTTCTTTGGACACCGAACGTTCAAAGGAACTCCTCCAACTTGCGACCTTTAGGTTGCACGTTGGACCACCTCTTTTCCTACAAGCCTGAATTGTAGTTTACCCTTAAATTCCTCTTCATTTGCCTAGCTTTAAATTAGGCAAATAAATTTGTCTCTTTGAACATCAAATGTTCAAGGAACATTCATGGATTTGCAACCCAAAAGTTGCATAGTCCTTCCTTCACTCCTACAACCCAAAAGTTGTAGGGAATCCCACCATCATCCTAAACCTAAATTAGGAGAATGCACGCCCCTTTTTAGACAATAATATCCAAAGAACTTTCATTAATTTGCAATCTCTAAAATTGCATTTCTCCATTCTTTCCTACAAGTCAAAATTGTAGAGAAGTCCTTCCTTTCTACAACTCAAAAGGTTGTATGAAAATCTCATCCATTCAACCCATGTTGAGTGAATTAGATACATGAAAGTCACTTATTTGTTGAATCAAAATCAACAAGTAATTCAATCCAAAATCATTTGTTTGTTGAACCAAATTTAACAAATAATTCCATATCAAGCAAATGAGAAACTCCTAGCTTTCTTCCATTCTCCTAACGCCAAATTAGTATGAATGATGTTCCTCTTTTGGACTATTCAAGAATCATAAGAATCCTTGATTGTGTAGGCCAAAAACTACAGCATCGGTCCCTTTATTATTGCTTAATCCGATATCTTAGCAATTAATGCCCATCATTGATACACTAAAAGTTCAATGATAATCCTCTTGATTTGTACCCCAAAGTTACAAATCTTTTCTCACTTATTGAAGCCAAACTCAATAAGTGATTCAACTTTATTTGCTTAATCAAATTAAGCAAATGAAACCCACTTCTTGAATACAATAAATCAAGGAGGGCGTCTTTTTGATTTGTATCTTCAAAGCTACTAATTCTTCATTCTACTTTTAATAGGTTCCAAAAGCCTTATGAAGATGTAATAGTCGATTAGCCAAGCTATATGGTTATCTCTCTCTTCAACTCCAAAGTCGTTGGAGATTTCTCTTCTCTTTAGCTCCAAAAGCTGAGAGAGATTCCCTACATTTAGCCCAAAAATTAAATGTTGGATCTCTATCTTCTCCTCTTACGGTCCAAAGGCTAAGGAGATTCTCCAACATGTAACCCCCAAAAGTTACATGTTGGACACCTTTCTTAGACTCAAAATCTAAGTAATTTCCTCCACTCACCTATGCCAAATTGAATGATTTTCCTATGAACATTTAAATGCTATAATCTATAGATGTCTTAGGAAACACTAATCTGTTGAAGTTCATCCTTACCCCAATTGGTATAAATTTCACAAGTCCTAAGTGAAAACCCCTTAGGCATGTCTATCTTACCTCTTTAGATAGAGCACTTCTCTTACCCAAACATTAAGAGAACTCTAAAACATCAAAAATTACTTAGGTCCCTTTTTGATATAATGATCAATCATTCCCCAAAAGGTGGATGCCTACATCTTGTATCTTAGGATTCATAAGTAAAGGCTTGTCCAAAAGCAAGCAGTGATTACTTTATGGGTTATTCATAACCCTCTTAATATGAAATATCTAAAATCAAATAAATTCTTAAGTCACAAACAACTTAAAGTGAAATCACCCTGGATAAGTATTAAATATTTTCATTCCAAATAAAAATCAAAGTCCCTTAGTGTGACATGCTTACAAGCTCACACACTTAGGTGCTATACAGCCCACTGCATGCTAGGATTAAGGGATTTATCTTTTTCTCGCATTGTGTGTTTGATTGATTTGGTGTGATTGCCTCTGATTGTCTGTGTGGTGGGACTTGCCCTTAAGTGGATAGTGTAGAAATATACATATCTTCTTGCAGGTGGCCATATCTAAAATGGGGGGCGCTCATAAATGATAAAATGCTTGCATGACAGGTACTATTAAAACCCCCCAAAAGATGTGGCAATAGGGTAGCATGTGTGTTTGGACACTCTAAGTTCTAAACAAAATTCTTAATATGTGATGCTTATTATATAACTGCTTCTAATCACTGCAGGTTTGAGTCTCTTTTCTTTTCAAACATGTATTTGATAGAATTGTAATTGTATCAAACTTGCGGGGGTTTGGAGCAAAAAGAATGAAGTGGACTAGAAGGATGTACCTGTCAAAGGTGAAGCCCAAATGTCCATCAAAAGTCAAGAGCCTGAGACCCCACAAGTAGAGTCTGTAATTTTGACTGGGATTGTTATAATGGCAGTGCATACTCAGGCTTATCAATCTGGTTGTAATAATGTGGGAATCTCTTTACATTTCTTGCATTTGATATAAATAAAGAGCGATGCTTTGATTGTTTACTTGTTTGTGCAATAGAAGCATCTTTTTCCTAGTTTTTTCTTTGCTTTTGCTTGGGAGTGGCTTGGAGCTTTTTGATGCGGTAGACTCTTAGGACAAAATAAAAATTTTCTATCACATTAAAAATGTAATCAATCTAAAAATTGATTTAGGCTCGCACGATTTTCTAACAAGTAAGAATCTTGCATGACTCCCTTTTAAGGAGGCTAGTTTTCTTAAAAAATTAAAAACATATGGCATAATTGCAATGTGTTTGATATAGAAGGCGCCATTTAAGGACTGAGATAAAAAATCGTATTTCGCTTTATGAGTCAGCATTTGCATACCCACATGCTAAGGCATCTTGGCCTCAAAGCCAAGTTGTAAGACCTATCTTCTAAATAAAAACATAACCCTACCACTCTACATTTACATTGAGACTAGACAACATGGTTTTAAAAGCGATTAGGGGGAGTTTAGCTGGTAGTCCCTTCCAGGCGGGACAATAAATCCAGAAGTCGGGCGGGCTATGCCTCTTGTGAGGTTTAGTTTGTAAGTCCTTCTTTGCACTCGTTAGATCTAGGTTCGAGGCACTACCTCTCGGTAGTCCTCACCTTAGTCTTAGGGTCCGAGGCATGGGTTGATTCCAAATCACCCTATAAGCCCTCAACTTTCGGGCAATTCCTCCAACAAGTGTTGTTGGGATGTAAGCCCCAATCTTCTAATATATCAACTCAAACTAAATTTAGATTCAAAAATGTAAAGCCCAACATAGGATAGTTCGAGTACCTCTGAGTTTTCCTAAGAATCAAGTGTTCCTACTTCACCTTTTTTGGTTTTCATTCCAAAATCTAACTCCTAAGTTGATCAATCCCTTGAAACTCCTAAAGGCCGAAAACCCTTTTGTTAAGACTTTCATGGATTTCAAAACAAAACAAACTTTAGCCAACATTTAAATGACTTCCAAAAGAAAATAAGAAAACAAAACCACTAGTTTAATCAAAAGTTTTCCCAAATCAAACTTGGTATGTAATTAACCATAAGGGCTTGCCCCTATGAGATGTCTGTACCCCAGAAATAAATAAACCCCAATCAACCAAACATTGAGTGGGGGAATCTCTGTTAATAATCGTAAACTTTGTTAATGAGTCCATAAGGAAATGATATTTTTATCCTCCGGGGTAATATATCATATTCTTATGCCGTACTCGATTATAAAATATGCAATTTTGAGGATACAAAAATTCTCCAACAATGTCCGGCTGTCCGGCTGTCCGGAAGGTCACCGTTCGCTGTCCCGAGGTTCCAGAATATGTTTAAGTTGCTGTCCCGATTTTCCTGCACGTGTTAGTGTGTTTCCTCGCTATCCAAGACCTCTTAGCACGCTCTCCAGAGCTTCCAACACGAGGCCTCTTGCTATCCTGAAATTTCAGCAACATTCTTTTGGACGTTTGCTGCCCCAAGGTTGTTGCTTGCTGTGCCGAAGTTCCAAGTACTCTTGATGAAGGTAAACTCTTCTCCTAATCATATTCCTTCTGAAGTTTCCTCTCAATTGTGGCATCACTAAAGTTGTGCAAGTTATCTTCGCGTAGCCTATATCAAGAGTATGAATAGTGCCTAATCTTATTGTTAATTTAGGGATTTCTATTGAACTTGCCCATGCTATGCTAATCTTGATTATAATTCATTATTCATGACCCTAAACTCTTACATGTAGTTTGCCTAAGCTTTAATCATCTTTCTAATGTTTTAATCTTTGTTTAAATCCCTAGAAGTAAACATAATTATTATTGCTTTAATTCATAAGGCGTGTATTTTCAACATTACATATTTACTCAAGCATTTTGTTCTACATCAATATAACAATGTTATCTTTGAAATGTAGGGTGTTTGATTCAATGCCATCTTACTTATGATTGTAATATTAGAACAATTAATGATAATTGAGACCTATTCTCATATTTTTTTGCCATCAAGGTTGACGTAATCTAATTAGTATCTTATTTGGCCATTATTTTGATTATTTTGATCTTGTCTATTAATGTTATTTAGACTATCTCAATATTAGAGGTAGCATCATACCAAAAACTTTATATTTTATAGTTAAGATGACATAACATAATGTTAAAAAAAGCCAAAAGAGCCCTTTACTCAACCTTTTGTTTGCAATGTGTGCCTGGTCCTCACACTTGTTTGATCTTCAATTTATTGTTCTATTTATTAGTTTCTAAAAGATTGTATGCTTCTAACACCATGTAACCACTTCATCTATTTTGTTGCAGGACCATGGTTTCGATTATCTAATATTTCCTACAAGGAGATTTCAGATTTAAATGCAGCAATACATGAATTGCAGAGTAACACTTTACTCCTTTTTGAGATTTGATGCCTATTAATATTGGTTGCATGTTCTGTTCCATTTAATGTAGAGTTTTTGTCTACAGTGACTAGTTACCTCTTTTCTCTTGGTTCTGGGGTCCAGTCATTTAAATACAATATGAAAGAGGTTCTGGATGTGTTGACAGTTTCTGAACTGCAACAAATTTCACATCAATGGCTATCCAAGGTTTATACTAGACTTTAAGTTCAATTTGATTCTACAGACCCTACACCTTTAGCTGCTGTTTTTTGCTTCTGTTGATTTTCAGTGCTCATTTTTTGGCTAGAATTTGAAAAATCTGTTTTAAAAATGGTGAGTTTATTGAAATCCATCAGTCGGAGGGGTGTATTTAGAAATTCATATGGATTTTAAACTCTACAAACACCTTTAAATTCTTCAAAAAATGAGGATTTTATTTTCATACACATAATAAGTGAAAACGTAATCAACATTTTTTAAATCATGTTTTTCATCAAACAACTGAATGGCTCGTCAGATTATTTGCATTCAATGCTCTTCCAAGGATGCAGGAAGTGTTTATACTCATCTTGTCTTGTACACCAATTGAGTGTTCGAAAGAGAATCTTTTACGGGTTTTCTTATAGGTTCACTTGTTTTATTTTACATTCAATGAGAAATTCATTGGCATTTGCGTGGAATTCATCATTTATCCGTTTTAAAATTGTTGTTTTCCACGTCTCTTTAGGAGGGTATGCTAAAATAAACACATATATTGTTTGATTCAGGATCTTGTGCGAACACTGTCGTTGCCAGGTCCCAAGTCCTGGATGAAAAAAATGGAGGGTTGCGTTAAGTAGTCGACAACCAGCGTAAAATCTGCCAAATAATCATGACATGAATCATTTAATATATTGTGTTATTGCCAGAGCGTTTCCTGGAAGCAACAAGTTGTATGACCTGAATGCAATGATCAGTGTACAAGGGCCGATACACCAATGTTAAATAGGCAATGTTTCTCACATCATGGATGCATGTGAGCAACGAAGTTAGTCCATAAAATTAAAATTAAGATAGAAACTTGGAATATATATTCTCTTACAAGCAAATAAATGGAATTCATAGATTTTATGATTCTTAGGAAGATAAATATTCTATATATTTATGAAATTAAATGGGTTTGAGAGAAGACTAAGGAGAATGATAGTTTAGGATTTAAACTATGATATTCTTGGAGTTATTCTAGAAATGGTATATGTGTGATTATAGATAATATTTTGAAGGATAATGTTGTAAATATCGATTGAATTAGAGATATAATTATAGTTTTAAAGATTGTTGTTGATATTAAGATTATTAAAAGGTTTGATAGAGAAGTATAGAGAGAATAATGAGGATCTACCTATGAGATTTATTGATTTAGACAAAGCATATGATATTGTTCCAAGAGAAGTGCTATGGAGAGTTCTAGAAAAGAAAGGGTTCAATAATGCTTATATTTAAGTCATTAAGGATATGTATGCAGGAGCTGTTACTTATGTCCAAACACAAGGTGGTTTGGCCAATTATTTTCCTATTTCAGTTGGACTACATCAAGGATCAGCCTTAAGCCCATATATTTTTACTTTAGTCATGAATGGTTTTACTAAACATTTGCAAGAGGTTGTACCCTAGTGTATGCTTTTTGCTGATGATATTATTCTTATTGATAAGACTATAGAGGGAGTTGATGGTAAACTTGAATTATGGAGGTCAACCATAGAGTCTAAAGGCTTTCGTTTGAGTAGATCTAAAGCTGAATATATGGAGTGTAATTTTACTAATAATAGATCTATTGAGGGGATTGTGACTTTGGGAGATCAAATCATTAATAAGAGTGCATGTTTTAGATATCTTGGTTTATTATTCAGAGTGATAGTGAAATACATGGTGCTCTCTAAGTAAGCACCCAACCATCGATTAAAAAGGCGGAAGAGGCGTACGCACTAAGGCGTGACTTAAGGCGAGGCGAAGCATTTGCGCGTTGAGGCATACGCCTAGTTGGATTCGGCGGAGCGTGCGCTTATTTCGCATGGGGCGTAGGCTTCGGTTCGTAACGCCTCGAAGCGAAACAACGCACCGCTTTGATTTGTAAGTATATTGACCGAGCGGTGAGAGTCGTATAAGAGTCGAGTATTAGGGTAACATACCTGCTTCTGCTTCGGGTGAGAACTGAAAGGCGAACTCCGCAAACAATTCGGTCGTGTTCGAACATAGCTGGAGGCAATCGAAGGTAACGATTTATTTCTTCTTCTTCTATTGCTTCCCGTAATCTTCCCGTCATTTGCTTCATGTCTCGCTTCTTCTTCTCCAGCTTCTTGTAATCGAAGGTTCTTTTTTCACAGCTAGGTAACGATCTTTCTTCCCGTTATTTGCTTCATGTCTCGCTTCATCAGATTGTACATGCTCGGTACCGCTCAGTACATGCTCGGTACTGAACAAGTACATGCTCGGTACTTAGCGGTACATGCTCGATACCGAGCAAGTACTTGCTCAGTACCGAGCAAGTACATGCTCGGTACTTAGCGGTACACGCTCGGTACCGAGCAAGTACATGCTCGGTACACGCTTGGTACCGAGCGATACATGCTCGGTACACGCTCGGTACTGATCGGTACATGCTCGGTATGCTCGGTATTGAGCATATACAACAAGCAGAATTTCAAAAATACTCTTATAATATAATTTTGTTCTGGGGGCAGTGCCCCCGGAAACCCCTGCAGGGGCGCTGCCCCTTGACCCCGCAACCTGACCGGGCAGGTCGAACCCTGCCAGGGTGCTGCGCCCCATTGGACCCCCGGCAGACTGGTATATTTTTGTATTCATGTTGTTTTATTATTGGTATTTGGTAGTACAAATAATTGTTAAAATATATCCTATTGTTAGCATGACTGGTGGCACAAGAAAGAAAGATCCTGCATGGAAATATGGAACTCAAGGCGAAGGTGCAAAGAAGGGATATGTTTACATGAAATGTAATTTCTGTGAGAAACGCATAACTGGTG
>NW_021319884.1:200242-215050 GCF_001605985.2 Dendrobium catenatum | reverse complement strand
TATAGATGAAGAAGAGGTTGAGGATGAATTTTACTTTAATTATGAAGATTCTTCTGAAGACAATCAAAGTGATGATGAGCCTGCTTTAGGTCTTGATCCTAAGGGGATGTTTTATTTTTAAGTGAGTTTATTTTAAATCTTGTATTCCAGTAATATTATGTTAAAACAAATATTCAAATTCATAGTTGACATAATATTCTGTTATTTTTTGTCATTATTTATAATTTTAAATTAATTTATTTTAATCGTTTTGAGGCTTACGCCTCGCCTCGATTCCCGATTTCGCCTTTTAAAATCTTGCACCCAACAATCAATTCACACCACCGGCCTAGCCTATACCAAAGTTGGTTGTCTTAGCGAACCATCTAAGTGTGTGAAGGAGGCTATGTGGGTTTGATATATCCTATAAGGATTTAATGTTTAAGTTTTTTGCATTTGAGATGTTTGTTTATTAAGTTCGAAGGGAGTTATTTTAATTAAAGTTTGCTTTGTATGATTTTAGATGTTATTGTTTGAATTTTAGATGTTGAAGTTATAATTTAGCTTTGAATAATTTGTTAGTCAGTGAACTTCAAAGTGTAGAAGCCACCGACCTACAAATTTTAATTCTTATAATAAATGCTACTATCCCTCGTATAGGATAAAGAGTTATATAAAGCCCTTAAAGATCCATTAATGATTTATTAAGGGATAGAAAAGGACCCTTTAATCCATTACACATGTCCTCTAATTAGAGTCAAACATGATGTATAGGGTCAAATAATTCATTAAGGTTTGAAGATCCCTTAATGCCTTTCTGAAAGTAGTTATGCACAACAAATAAGAGTTTTTTGGTTATTTAAAATGTATTAAAGGCCTTGAAATCAAGTGTCAAAATGCCCTCTACATGGAGTCAAGCATGAAGCATAGATTTAGGTTATTTTAGTTTTGATATCGAACTAACTCCAAAATTGATGAAATTTATAACATTGGTTGATGATAACCAATAGATCAATCCTTAAAAATTTGGGTTTAATTTGATGTGTATTTTATTTTTTTATGGATTCTTTAATTAATATTTAATTAAAGGTAATTAATTATTAATTAAATTTTAATCAAATTTGGTTTAAGATTTTATTTTTCTTTGATTTTAGGGTTGATTAAAGGTGAGTTTGTATTTTATGAAATTTTCTTAATTTATTGTGATTTTTTTAAAAATTCAGCCATTAATTAAGGGCTTATTTTGGATTAATTTTGTTTTTTGATCAATTGATGTCAAATCAAGATAAATTTAATTTCTAAGGTGTGTAATGATTCTTAGTTTATTAATTTAAAGTTTCATCTCTATTGAATGTGTGTATTAATTCATAGAATTTTTTTAAATTCGCTAGGCACAATCCTTAATTATTTTTCTTAGCTGCACTTATGTTCAAATAGGCATGCAATTCAATGTATCTAACCCTTGTATATATACAATCAAAACACATCGAATTGGTGTCCTAATGCTATATGGATTAAATGTAATGAATTATCGACTTGAAAATTCAACTACATAAAATATATGTACCAAATTAGTCTAGGAATTTTGGAGGATGTAGATTGTCACACCCCAGTTTGGCTCACCCTCTAACAAGCAAACTGGAGTATAACGGAGAAGGATTTCAACATATCAAACTACACACTTAATAATATGAAGCATGTAATATTCTTTACAGAACATCAACATAATTAAAAACAAATATAGAGCTATACTAAAACTTTTAAAATTCATTCGCATGCCCCAAAGTCTTTTCATCTAGCATTCAGATCTCGTTTTAGATCTCTTTGCACACCCAAAACATATTTACATTAAAAGAACGGTCACCTCTTTTTATTGTTCCAAGGGTTCCTTCCCCTTTCCTGCAGTACAACCACTGCTAATGAGCTTGGCTCAATGAAATACACAAGTAATTTATAAGAAATAATAATAAACCATTAAGAAATACCATAACAATGCTAACATAATTAAAACACATATTGAAGTGTCATATTGAGCCTGAAAGTGCCTAGCAGTATTATTTTTCTTGCCAAAACTATTCCACATCTTTAAAATAAGTTATATAATGGCTATAAGTTTTTACACCATTTCAACTTTCCAATTCAAGGTTAGGTCTAATTTCCCAACTTTTTAGAATGGAAGCTGTTCTCTCATTCGGGGTTGAGTCAAATTTCTCAACTTCTAGAATTAAGAGTGTAGGCTTACCTCATCAGGTCTTTCGCCTTTACTTATGCGGGCCTATCTCCCATATATAACTTATTTCACATTTCATATAGTCATCCTTTTTAGCCCTAATGACATATGCTTTTGATGACATAGTTGCGCTTTAGCTGCTCTTCAGTTACCCTTTAGCTGCCCTTTAGCTATCCTTTAGGTGCACTTTAGGTGCGCTTTAGGTGCGCTTTAGGTGCACTTTAGCTGTCCTTTTTGCTCATTCACTAGTTTATGAATATTTATCTTTTTATGCTTACGAAATCATTCACATTGCTAAAGATTACTCTTTACATAAACAACCATATTCATACAAAATAACTAAAATAAACTAGAATACATGTGATCATAAACATAATCAAGCAAATCCAAACCCAATTTTCAAATCCTAAATCCATTGCTGCTACTATATGCCAGATGCACGTATTCTATACGTATCTGATTGATGACTAGCCTTAATCGAAAGTTCTCTCTCGTGATCGGGAGGGGTAATTAACTATAGGGGCTTGCGCCTGTAGGAAACCAGAACTCAGATCATAAAGTCCTCACAAAATGAGGGCGAAATCTCTGGGTAGTGTCTTATCTACAAACCCATCTGCCTTCCAAAATTTACCTCGGAACTTAGTTCGTTAAAACTCCCTCGCCGAATATAAGAAAAGCGAGCGGAGGCCGAGGCCGAATTTTCGGAGCCCACAAAATTAATGCTAAGTATTATTACAGCTAATACTTTTAATTAAGTGTTTAGAACAAACTCATTTAAATGATAACATGCCTTTTACATGAATACATATAATTATACTATAAGGATCAAAATTAAAATTAAAAGCTAATAACATAATTTGACATTTTCCATATAAAAAAAATAATGAATGATTTATTGAGAAATATTCCTACTTTCTTTTAACAAACTTTGGGTATTATATAGATAACATCCTCAAATATTCAGCCTCCAAATTTGAACAAAAGATCATGCACATTTTGAGAGCAATAAACAAAAACATGTAGGCACTTAAAGGTCATTGTCTTCCAAACTATACATGATATGGTTCCAAATACATTTTTAAATAAAAGTGTCTATCATACTGTATCCATAAAGCTCTAGCATATAGAAATTGAATAAGATATGAAATTATTATGAATTTTCAAAAATTTAAGTTAAATCATAACCTAGATTCTCTCAAATTCGATTGTGAACCAAAATGATCTGAAATAGGCTAGGGAAAATTAATGGATGTACCAAACACTCTGTAATTTATCCCATTCAAATTCGAGCTTGATCAGACTCTTAGTTATGGAGTATTAATTAAAAAATGATTTAAGCTTAAATGCAGATTACTCTTTAACCATGGGCTTTTGAGCTCTAATTTTAATTTTAATATAAAGAGATCGTCATTCCAGTTCCAACGAGTGTTTATACGTTAAAAACTGTGATGAAATGAATTTATTACAAAATTTTGAAGTTATGCAATAGTATTCACTTAATATTCCATTTTTTACAACATTTTTGACATTTTCACACCTAGCAGGCTGTGATTGGAGGCCAATGGCGGCGGTAGCAGGTCACTTAAATAGCTAGGCATGGTTTTGAACCATTTGATCATGTATATGAAGGATTGAATGGTCCGGATTGGCTTGATCTATGAGGGGGGTGGATCAAGCTTTTAATATAACAAAGTCACAGTTATACATTTCAAAAGGGGGATTTTAATGGATATGACTTCATCTCCTTCCTCCAGCCAACCGAAAGTAGCAAGATGAAGAGGGATTTGAGCACAATATCCATTGCATATCATGCCATTAACTTTTAGATTTAAGCATTTATATATTTATAAATCCATTTTATGAAGTTTAACCAATTCATGTAAGGAGTTAAAGAAGTTATTTAAAAAACTGGATCTAGACTTAGGTTTTTACCTCGTATAATGAACCTCCTCACTTGTATTTGGTTTTGTTTTGTTCTTTAGATTAGCAGGAACAACTTCAGTGAAGAGGCCGAAGTTGGGAAAACAATGGGAGAGAAGTTTGAAATGTTTGGACGAACAAGGTTTCTACCAGCATCATCTCTCATCATCGACGGCTTCAAATCGATGGATGAAGACTTGGAAAATGTCAAGCACCTTCTAAGATATGAAAACTAAATAAAACATTGTATGCAGAAACCTTTGGTTGTGACTGAAGTTGGAATCAAAAATTTTGCCCTATTCCATACAACAAGGCTTCATTCAAGGGCTGTGATGCATTAGAGGAGTTGCTTGGATGATGTACACCTATACTAGGTGCTTAGGGAGGCAGAGCAAAGGACTAGAGCAAGGACAATGACATGGAAAGCTTGATTTGTCCTCGCATGGGGGACAGGACCACTTTGGCTTGCTTATTTAGGGAATGGCAAGGCTTAAGCAAGGTTTAGAGGGTATTTTGGATGCTTCTAGACTCTGTTTAAAATTGCGCAATAAGAAGGCGCGCCTCTGCGCAATTTGACCCAAAACCGCCTCGAGGCTTATGCAATTCCTCTCAAGGCAGAGGCGTACGCCTCACTTGGACTGAGGCGCGCCTTAGAGGCGCAATTACGCAATTCTGGCAAAGGCGTACGCCTCATAGTAACGGGCCCAACCACTTAAAATGAAGACTTTTTCTTCCTTAATCCCGCACGGCTCCCAGTTCTCCCGAAAATTTTCTTCCCGCACGCTGTGTTCGTGAAACAGAGAGCTCCTGCAATCCTAAAATTTGAAATTAAATTTCAGATTTTTGAATTTATTCTTTCTCCGTTCCCTAACCCTAAAATCTAAAGTGAGAGGGACCATCTCCTAGCCTTGGACGAAACCCTCCAAGCCCTACCTCCTCCATTACTTCTCTTCTCCCTTACTTCATATACCATCCAAGGAAGAAGGTACACAACCCTGACCTAGTCCCCCTGAATGGCCGATCCTGAAAGAGACCAAGGATTCGTATATGATCATCAAGGACGAGTAAATGTGTTGAGATCATCCTTCTTCGACCTCAACTTGGAGATCGACCACACTGTTGACGACTACGTCGATTGGAACCTCTTCACTTTGACGAACGCCATTGACGAGCACCATATCTCCGGATAGTGGCAAGTTATTCAACATCCACCGACTCCTTCCCCTCTGGCATAGTTTTCATTGGGCATTACTATAGGCGTCCTCTGTTTTTTAGTGGCTTCATTAAGTTTGCTGAAATTACTCTTCCGCTAAACAACCCTCAAGAGTGAGAGTGAGGGAAAGTAAAGGTGAAATTTCTATTTGTTAACTTGTAGATTTCTGTTATTTATGCGTCTTGCCTTACTATAATTTTGTTGTTATTTTAAATTGTCCTTCTAATCAAGTTTGTAATCGCATACCAAAGCACAACACAACTAAGAAATCCTAGAATCTAATATTGTAAAACCTTAATTTTAAAATTAGCAAGCTTAACAATTTTTTATTAAATTCCTGCAATTCCTATTATGTTTCATATCAGATTGTGTATCTCATCTCGTTCTCTAGCATAGGAGGATTATTTTATTCTCCTAATACCTCCAGACTTCTTTTTCTCTTGTAAATAGCCTAAAGCATGAATTTTTGCCTTTCAAAAATGCATTCTAACTTAACTTATTTTTAATGAAATCAGGTTATAATACCAACCAAAAAGAGTGGAAAATTAACTTCTAACAAGTTTCTCCTCATTCAAAACACTTTCTTTACCTCTCCCTAACCTCCTTCCTCCTCTTCCTTTCTTTTTTTTACTCGCTCTCAACACCTACTCACTCTTAACCCCTTGATCTCAGCAAATGCTGCAGCAGCCCCAGTAGCCTTCACGGCCTTTTGTGCTCGCGACCTACTCCAGAATCCAGAGGAATAGGGCTGGTGGAACAGGAATGAAATAGAGGCTTTTAATTAACTTAAGTTTATAATATTATAATACCACTAATGCAGGTTCCACTGTGGTCTTCCAAGCCCTCTCAGTCGCATGATCCCATTCTCCCTTTGCATGCACATGTATGTGGGTTGAATGCTAATGCTACAGTAAACTGTATTTAATTAAAGGTTAATCAACCGTATATAGGCTATAATAATACTAATTAATTAGATTTTAATATAATCAATTAGATGAATGCATTCATATATAATCCTTTTTGGCTATTACTTATATATATCAAAATGTTGAAAATTAAAAATTAATTAACCGAATGCAGGCTATAGTAATAATTAATTAATTAGACTTTAATAATACCAACTAAATGAATTCTTTCGTGTGTGTGTATATATGTATATATATCCTTTTTGGCTATTACAGTAAAATAGAATTTCATGAAAATATATTTTATGTTTTATGGAGGTGCACTAAATTGGGATAAATTTTGAGGAAAATTCATGCTTACATTTTTGGAAAATTTTTGATCTTATAGATTTGAGCCTAGTTGTTATCCGGGCAGCTCCAGCCAGCATCCTCAATCTTGCCCCCCCCACCCATGGCCCATATAGCTACCATTCCTTCTACCCTTTTCGGTGGTAAATTACGGTGTGATAATTTCTTTATTTTAAACAAATCATGAAATTAGTTTTACCCTTGTTTCATTGCTTGGTTAATTCATAAACAACATACTTGTCACATATAATAAGTGTTAGTAAAATGAAAAGTAGAAGATTTTGCTTATCGGTGATTTTCATTTCCTTATTGGCTTTTATTCTTGAGTTTAGGTTGAGTGCATTTATATGATTGCCATTGAAGTCGTATGTTCTATACCATTTGACGTTCCATACTTGATTTATCTGACAAGTTTAGCTTGATTAAGGATTGCAAACATAAATTCATCTGCTCAGATTATCACAAATAATAATGTTTGTAATTATAAAAACATCAGTAATCTCTACAAGCTTTTGGGTTCAACAAGTATTTTAATACAGTGGTTACAATCCTAGGTTACCTAAAATAATTATTTTAGATCTAGAAATTCATGAGTTATTTCTGACATATATTTTGAATAAAATGGTAGCTCAACTTAAATTCAATTTTAATATCATCTACAAACTAATCAACCAATTGAATTAGTACATAGGAGCTTGGGAGATTTTCTATGTTGTTACATAAAAAGCCATGCATCTTGGTAGGATTTGATATTATTCATGGCCGAGCTTGCTTAAAATTCATTTTTTTAGTAGAGTAGATGTACAAATCATTTTAATCTTTTGAATTGTTTTCATTTTAGCCTTAAATTGTTTTAGGTTTTTAATTTCATCCTGAACTTACCAAATCTCGACAAATGTATTTATACCATCAATTTTTCCTTTTTTTGCATGGAAATTAATGAATGAATTCTTTGTATGAGAGCATTTTAGACTTTATTTATTATGGGATTAATCCTATTTGTTTGAGCTATTATTAAGCAGTCAATTGACCTTAAAAGATCCAAAAATTTCTTGATGAGAAGCTTTCCTTCATCAATTTTCATTCGAAGAAATAACAATGTTGACAATAAGAACATCTTTGTTCAAAATTTTTAAGTAGGGACTGAATTGAATATTTGGAAAGTTCAAGAGTAAAATGGACTTAATTAGTCTGACTATTTTAATCATTTAGTCTTTGTTAATAGATCTACTTCATTTGAGATTATTATAGTGTTTGCCTATAGATCTTGTAAGACCTTGTATTGAATCTACTTCTAGTGCATTTGTATAATCATTTGCACATCATATGCATGACTTGCATGAGGATATTCATGATAAACTAGCCGCTAATTTTAATTATTGTTGCTTTTGCTCTGCAATCATTTGCTTATAATCTTTATAGATTTTATGAGCTTGTAGATTCCTTCATTTCCCATCATCTTATATTCATCAATCAAGCAAACAAAATTTAGTACCACAAGCATGTTATAATTTTTCAGTACATAACCTGGAGCATTTTAAGGATGGCTCATCCCAGTTTTGGATGCTTCCATGGTTTGTGCTCCAACATTGATACATATGGACTTCTGATGACTACATAGTATGAGGTGCTGTGTGGACAGATACGGGTTCAACACGTTTGGAAGTTATTTTTCCCAACTTGAATGCTTAAAAGTCCAGCTTGTAGGTAGGTTTTTTGTTCCTGCTAACCTATAAAAAAACCTAGGTAGGGCTCGGCCCATTGATTCCCCTTCAACATTATTTTTTTTTATTTTACACTTGCACTTGGTGTTTATTCTTATAAAAATGGGTTCCCATGTTTTATAATACTCAAAAAAAAAAAAAAAAAAAAAAAAAAAATGCAAGCATAATTTTGGAATGGAGTTTTCCTCAAAATTTACCCCATTTTACGACACCTCCCTAAGATATTAAACAAATTTTCATTAAATTCTATTTTTAATTTTCAGGATTTTGATATATAGAAGTACACTTAAATTACAAGCTTAATCATATATCTATATGCATTTCATATTTATTAAACTTGTTTATTTAATTACCTGTTAATTAAACTTAAATTATTAAATGATCTGTTAATTTATTAATGGTTACTGTAGCAGGATCCCCTCATTTCATTAAGCCTAGCATGCAACGGCCTGATGGGATCTTGCGGCCTTAGGTGTTAAATTTAATGGCTAAAAGTAGTGTTTGCGTGCTGAAATCATTATTTGTGGAAATCAATAACGAGAAGAGATAAAGCTGAAATAAGAGGAAGCTGAAATCAGTGAAGAAAGAAAGGGAAAGAAGAGAGAGGATGAAGGGAAAGAAGTGAGAAGAAGAAGGGAATAAGAGGTGAGGAAGTTTGGGTTGAATGAGGAATAGTGCAATTGAAATAAAGCTATAATTTCATTATTCCTGTCTTATTCTCTTCAATTTGACAATATGTATAAATGAAGAAATATATGATTTAGGTTGTATATAAGGGGAAAGGAGGTCAGGATATTGTAGACGAACAAATTCACCCAATTACTCCAGAGAACAAGGTGAGATATTCAAAATATAGTATAGGAAACAATAAACTTTATATAATTTTATTCACATCTTTTTATATAATTGTGATAACATTATTTCCAATTTCATTATGTTTTTAGTTACTAGTTCAACAAGTTTATCTAGTATTTATTGCAATGGCATTTCTGGATGATCGTTATGAAAAGGTAAATGAAAAGCTTAAATGAGATAAGTATATATGAGGGATAGGCTCGCACAAGTAAATGTTAAAGATCTAATGAAGTAAGCCTTAGGGATGCCGTATAGAAGGTACCCTACGCTCTCTCACTTCTAAAAGTTGGAAATTCAGACCCTTGAATGAGAAGTCTAAAAGTTGGGAATATTGACCCAATTTTGAATTGAGAGCTGTGATTGTGCAAAAGTCTATAGTCATCATATGACTTGCCTAAAATATTGAATAGTAAATTGAACAAGAATGGTGGCAAACATTAATGTCTCATACAACTTATATTTATTATGATTATTATAAAAAACCCCATATTATTGTCAATTGACTGCAATATGTTTCTTATTCCTTCTATTATATTTACATATTTCATTGAGCTTTGGTTTATTAGTGGTGGTTGTACTACAGGAAAGAGAAAGAAGCTAGTAGGGCACTTGGTAGGAAGGTTGATTGCATTTTTTGTGTACATACATTTTTGGTGTATATAGAGAACAACGTATAAGCTATACAAACAAACTTTTGGGGATGCAAATGTTATTTGAAAGTTTAATTAAGTTCTTTATTTATTTCATGTATTTTAAACATGCTTCCAGTTATAAAATATTGATTTCAATTAAGATGTTAAAACTTTATTGTGTTGGAATAGTTTGGATAGGTTATTTCTTATGCACTTGGTCCTGATAAAAATATTTCAGGATGAGTTTTAATAAGAGATGTTTCTCCAAATTCTTCTTCTCTGTTACACTTCAGATTAGCTATAGGTATGTGTCAAAATTTGGTGTGATAGAAATTTGTATCATAGTTAAATCAAATTTAAAGCAAGCATAATTGGATTTAAAAATGAAGTATGATGAGATAAAATGTTGATTTATACGGAGCTATTGGTTGGATGGAGGTTGAATTGAACTGTGCATTCATTATACTCATTTTACATGCATAATATAGTTTAATGCTTTAAATAGTTGCATGTATTAAAATGATTACTTGTATTATATAAATTACTTATATTCATACAGATAAATATGCCTGAGGAATGGCAAAAGAATGTCTGGCCAGTCATCCAAGCTATATACAAAAACAAAAATGAATGAAGGGAATAAGTCTAAGAAACTTCATGATATTATGCATCTGATATCACAAGTGGTGGATAAATGACATCTATGAAGAAGTCTTCTACTAATAGTGGACACAAATATGAATTTAACAGTAAAGTTGATCTATATTTAAAATTATTTTAGACTTTTAAATTGTCAGCATTTAAAGGTGCAAGTGATCCAATAATACCTGAAGATTGGTTGGTGATGATAGGGAAAATCTTGGATGGTATGATTTGTCTTGAAAACAGGAGGCAGTGTTGACCACATTTGTTTAGAAGGAGAGGCTAAAATATGACTATGGAGACAAGCACAACATAGAGAAAAATTTGGACTGATGTCTATCACCAACATAGAGTAAGATGATTTTGTGAGGGTATTCAGAGACTTGTTTATTCCTCCTTCAATTAGACCAGCTCTGCAATACGAATTCTTCAATACGACTCAGGGTTCAAAAACAGTTATGCAATATGAAGCAGAGTTCACTTTCTTATCCTGCTATGCACCTCATTATGTCATCACTTAAAAGAAAAAAAAAATCATAGATTTTTGAGAGGCCTCATGGATCAGTTGAGATTAACATTGTTGGTTTTTGATGTCAATGAATTCTCAGTCTTGGTGGAGAGCGCCAGAAGGATTGAAAAAAAGCTGAACTTCTCTAAGCACAGTTGGGAGCAATAAACAGGAAATATGAAGATGTTTGAGAAAGATGATAAATTCAAAACTAATAAGCCAAAAATTGATAATAAGTAGAAGTTAACTCAGCCTGAGAAACCTCTGTGTGTTTAGTGTGGGAAGAGACAACATTATGGCCATTGTTTAGTAGGTTCTGGAAGATGTTTTAGATGTGGCAAATCTTACAAGGTGGACTGTCGTCAGGAGAAAAGAGATAATGCTAGGCCACAGAGATATCATGGACACCAACACCAAGAGCAGGGATAACATAGAAGATATATGGAATGTAATTAGGTAGGAAAAACTCAGTATCAGGGAAAGCCAGCAATGCAATGGAAGCCACCAGTTCAGATAAGAGGGGAAGCATCAGATGTTAATGGAAATAACCTATGAAAGCTCGAGTATTTTCCATCACATCTTAGGAAGCCAAAGATTTAGAGGAGGTAGTTATAGGTATGCTTTTGATTTCAAATAAATTTGGCAGAGTTTTTTTAGTATCCTAGTCATTTATTTCTGAAGAATTTTATTCTGATTTATCTATTTATATTACATGTTTTATATCCTATGAGAAGAATTTAATATCCTATCTTGTTTGCACAGTGAAGATGGGTAAATATCTCTGGAGGGGTGAGTTGGTGTTCTTAGCTAAAATGGAAGTGTTTAATACAGATGTGCAAGTATTACAGAATGACCTAATAATATCAGAGTTTTCAGATGTATTTCTTGAAGAATTACCTAGATTACTACCCAAAAGAGAGGTTGAATTTGATATAGAGCTGTAACCGGGAACATCATCAATCTACAAATTTCTTTATAGGATAGCTCCAAAGAAATTACAAGAATTTAAAGCTTAGATACAAGGATTGATGGATAAGGGATTTATTATAACAAATAACTAACCTTGGAATGCACTTGTATTTTTTGTTAAGGAGAAAAATGGATCCATGTGAATGCGTATTGACTACAGAGAGTAGAACAAAGTGACCATCAAGAACAAGTATCCCCTCCCTTATGTAGATGATTTGTTTGATTAGTTAGAAGTTGTTATAATATTTTTCAAATTTGATTTAAGATCAGGATATCATCAACTGAGGGTTAAGGAAGTAGATATAAGTAAGACAACTTTTAGGACAAGATATGGTCATTTTCAGCTTGTAGTCATGCTTTTTTGATTGGTAAATGCTTATGCTATTTTCATGGATATGATGAATCGGGTTTTTAAGGAGTATATAGACCAATTTGTGATTATTTTTATTGATGACATTTTAATATACTTAAAGATTGATGATGAGCATTCTGAGCATTTAAGAATAGTATTGAAAAGATTGTGGAAAAATCAGTTGTTTGCAAAATACTCAAAATGTGAATTTTTTGTTAAGGAGTATTACCTTTTCGGGGTATATTGTTAGTGGTGAAGGAATTTCAGTAGACTCACAGAAAATGACAACAATTATGGAATGGCCTACACCAAAGAATATTATAGAGGTTTGTAACTTATGATTAGAGGGATACTACAGGAGGTTTATTAAAGGATTTTTTTAGATTGTTATGCCCTTTGTCTAAACTATTGAGAAAGGATGTTAAATTTGAATGGATTGCATAATGTGAGAAGAGCTTTTAGACATTGAAGATGCATCTAACTACAACACTAGTGCTGACAATTCCATTAGTAAAATAATGATTCTAGATTTACAATAATGATTCTTTGAATAGTTTAGAATGTATTATAATGTAAAATAGAAAGGTAATTGCATATGTATTGAGATAATTGAAACAACATGAAAGAAATTATTGCATGCATGATTTAGAGTTAGCAGTAGTGGTGTTTGCTCTGAAAATTTGGAGGCATTATCTATAGGGGGTAAAATGTGAAATCTTTATTGATTATCATAGTTTAAAATATATATTTTCATTGAAAGAATTAGATCTGAGACAGAGAAGATGGTTGATGTTAATTAAGGACTATGATATAGATATTTAGTATTGCCCTAGAAAAGTCAATATTGTGGCTGATGCCTTGAGTCGCAATGTCCATAGAAATGATGAATTGGATGATTACTCAAAAGATTCAGTTGATCAAGAAAATGAAGAATTTGCAATTGGATATTAGAGCTTTTAATAATGTGGAATACTTGCATCAAATGAAAGCAAAAAACTTTAGCAGATTGTATTAAACTGACTAAAAAAGGTGATAGTAAGTATCTAAAGTTAATGAATCAGGCTTACGAAAGAAAAATATTAGATCTTTCTATTGATGCCAATGAAATCATTAAGCATAAATCTCAATTGTGGGTTTCCCACTGATCCAGATATGAGAAAAGAAATTTTGCAGGAAGCTCATCACTTAGGTTACACCATTCATCCAGGTAGTACCAAGATATTTAAAGACTTAAAATTATTTTTTTGGTAGCCAGAAATGACAAAAGATGCTATTGAATATGTATCTAAGTATGAAACCTGTCAAACTGTGAAAGTTGACCATCAGCGAACTAGTGGACTATTGCAATCCCTACCTATTTCTGAGTGGAAGTTGGATGGCATTACCATGGATTTTGTTATGGGATTTCATAGATCCAGACACTGACATGAGAGTATTTGAGTGATTATTGACAGTCTGAGAAGATCAACATAATTTTTTTTATCAAGCAAATAAATTCAATAGATAAATTTGCACGCCTATATGTGAAAGAGATTATCATATTACGTGATATCTCGAAAGTTATTATTTCAGATAGAAATGGTCGATTTACTTTTAGGTTTATGAAAAATATTCATGAAAGCTTGGGCAGAAATCTGCACTTTAGTATAGCTTTTCATCCTCAGATTGATGATCAATCTGAAGGAACAATGCTGATCATGGAAGATTTGTTGACATTATGTTTTGGATCTTGGAGGTAGCTAGGAAGATCACATATCATTAATAGAGTTTGCTTACATTAATATATACCAATCAATTATATAAATGACATCATATGAAGCACTTTATGGTAGAAAGTATAGAACATCCTTAACTTGGATTGAAGTATTTGAAAGATAACTAATGGGCTTAATGCTAGTTGATGAAGCAGCAGAGAAAATTAGATTAATTATAGACAGATTAAAAGCTGCTCAGGCAATTATTACTCCAAGCACCCAGTAGTTGTGGGCTCCCAAAATTCGGCCCCGGCCTCCCCGCCTTTTCTTTTTATTCGGTGAGGGAGTTTTAACTGAATAAGTTCCGAGGTAAATTTTGGAAGGCAGATGGGTTTGTAGATAAGACACTACCCAGAGATTTCGCCCTCATTATGCGAGGATTTTATGATCTGAGTTCTGGTTTCCTATAGGCGCAAGCCCCTATAGTTAATTACCCCTCCCAATAATGAGAGAGAACTTTCGATTAAGGCGAGTCGTCAATCAGATAAGTATAGAATACATGTTATCTAGCATATAGTAGCAGCAATGGGTTTGGGATTTGGAAATTGGGTTTAAATTTGGGTATTTGGAAATGTTTGGAAAGTTTGGAAATAGTTGGGAATTTGAAGATTTTGATATTCAAAATAGAAATTTCACCATCCTGCACTTAAATCGGATGGTGGGGGAATGGATGATAGACCCGATCAAGATCCCATGGTTCCGTCATCCCGGGCCATCGTGGTCCCTGGTCTACTTAGTCAGAGATGGAAGTCGACCCAACCTGACAGAAAGATCCTT
>NW_021319884.1:66503-186367 GCF_001605985.2 Dendrobium catenatum | reverse complement strand
AAGGATCTTTCTGTCAGGTTGGGTCGACTACCTCCTCTGACTAAGTAGACCAGGGACCACGATGGCCCGGGACGACGGAACCATGGGATCTTTATCGGGTCAATCATCCATTCCCCCACCATCCGCTTAAGATGGTGCAATTTCTATTTTAAATAACAAAACCTTCCAAACTCTTCAAATTCCAATCCATACCTATTGCTGCTACTATATGCCAGATAACACGTATATTCTACGTATCTGATTGACGACTAGCCTTAATCGAAAGTTCTCTCTCGTGATCGGGAGGGGTAATTAACTATAGGGGCTTGCGCCTATAGGAAACCAGAACTCAGATCATAAAGTCCTCGCAAAATGAGGGCAAAATCTCTGGGTAGTGTCTTATCTACAAACCCATCTGCCTTCCAAAATTTACCCCAGAACTTATTCAGTTAAAACTCCCTCGCCAAATAAAAAGAAAAGCGAGCGGGGAGGGCCGGGGCCGAATTTTCGGAGACCACATTGCATGAAGTTTTCCTCAAAATTTACCCCATTTTATCACACCTCCCTAAAATATTAAACCTATTTTCACTAAATTCTATTTTTTATTCCAACATTTTGATATATTGAAGTATATTTAAATTACAAGCTTAATCATATATGCATTTCATATTGATTAAACATAGGTTATTTAATTACCTATTAATTAAACTTAAATTATTTGATTACCTATTAAGTTATTAATTGTTACTGTAGCATGATTCCCTCACTTCATTAAGCCTGGCATGCAACGACCTGATGGGATCTTATGGCTGAGAGTGGGTATTGGAAATGTTAGTGGAGCTATAGCGGAGCTTTTGTGGAATATATATAAAAGTTAAACTTAAGCCTTCAACATTTCACCCCTCTATTTTCTCACAGGCTCACATCATCCATCACCTTGTTCTTTGGAAAATACATAGCAGGCCGTGAGCTGTTTTAGAAACGGGGGATCTGCTGGTGAAATTCGGAAATCAGGTGAGGTAAGTAAAGAAAGGTAAGGAAATCAGTGGTTATTAATTATATTTGCTTAGGTGCTGAATTTAATGGCTAAAATCAGTGTTTGTGCTGAAATCATCTTTTGTGGAAATCGATGAGGAGATAAAGCTGAAATAAGAGGAAAGCTGAAATCAGTGAGGAAATAAAGGGAAACAAGTGAGGAAGAAGGGAAATAAGAGAGTGAGGAAGAAGGGAATAGGAGGTGAGGAAGTTTGGGTTTAATAGGGAAGAGTGCAATTGAGGTAATGCTGTAGTTTCATAATTTCTGTGTTATTCTATTTAAAAACGTCATGTATGAATGAAGAAATATATGATTTAGGTTGTATATAAGAGGAAGGGAGATCAGGATACTGTAGATGAACAAATTCACCCGACTACTCCAGAGAATGAGGTGAGATACCCAAACTATAGTATATGAAATTGCAAACTTTATATAATTACGATCACATCTTTTTATATTATTGTGATAGCTTTATTTTGAGTTTCATTATGTCTTAAATTACTGGTTCAACAAGTTCATCAAGTATTCGATGCAATGGCATTTCTGGATGATTGTTATGATAAGGTAAATGAAAAGGCTAAATGACATAAGTCATATATGGGGGATAGACCCGTACAATTAAAGGCGAAAGACCTGACGAGGTAAGCCTTAGAGAATTCATAAAAAAGGTACCCTATGTTCTCTCACATCTAAAAGTTGAGAATTCAGACCCTTTCTTGAATGAGAGACCTATCCTCTAAGTCTAAATGTTGGGAATATGAAACTAACCTTGAATTAGAGAGCCGTCATTGTGCAAAAGCCTATATTTATCATATGACTTGTCTAAAATATTGAATAGTAAACTGAACAAGAAAGTTGGAAAACATTAATGTTTTATACAACTTATAATTATTATGATTATTATATGAATCCTATGTTGTTGTCAATTGACTGCAAATATATTTCTTTTTCTTCTACTATATTTGAGTATTTCATTGAGTTCTAGTTCATTAATAGTGGTTGCACTGCAGGAGAGGTTATGTTACCAGTGAGACACTAAGCTAGAAGGTTTAATCCACTTTTTGTGTACATACATTTTGGGTTTGTATAGAAAACATAGTAGAAGCTATATAAAAAAACATTTGGGCATGTAAATGTTTTTTGAAAGTTTAATAAAGCTATATATTTATTTGATGTATTTTAAATATGCTTCCATTTATGAAATATTAATTTCAATTAAGATGTGAAAACCTTATTGTGTTGGGATAATTTGGATAGGTTATTTCTAACTCATTTAATCCTTATAAAAGTATTTCAGGATGAGTGTTAGTAAGAGATATGTCTCTCTAAATTCTCCTTTCCATTTACACTCCAGATTAACTGTAGGGTGGGGGTCAAAATGGGGTTTTAAAAAGTATTTTTTTGAAAAAAGCAGTTTGTTTCCCCCCGCTCGGAGGTACTTATGAGTGACCCCATCTCGCCGTAGGTGTCGCACCGGGGTTCCATCCCACCACGCGCAACAAAGGCCTGCATGGGGCGGTTTTCCGGTCTGCCACGAACTTTGAAGTAGGTTTTTTTAGATGAATACCCGCCTCGTCGTAGGCGCTGCACCGGGTCCCATCCCACCACGCGCAACAAAGGCATGCGTGGGCGGTTTTCCGGTCCGCCGCTAACTTCGAGAGTGAGAATCTGAGTTTATGGAGTTTCGTACCTTCGCGGGGTTGTAGATGTTGGCACGAGGATTGAGGGAAGGAAAAGGCATTTTTGTTTTATTTTTATGATTACAACAACAACAACAACATCAAGCCTTTATCCCACTACGTGGGGTCGGCTACATGAATCCTTTTTCTCCATTGTTCATATAAGTCAAATTCTTCGTTTAAATCAAATAAAGAATAGGTCATTCTAATATTTTCTAACCGAAGTCTTTTAGGTTACCCCTACCTTTCTAAACATAAGTCAATCTATGCCTCTACTCTCCTAATGGGTCATCGCAAGGCCCCCGTTTATGTGACCCAAACCATCTACGGCGACTTTTTCTAATTTATCTTCTACTGGAGCTACTCCCAACCTTTCACGTTTGTCATTTCGTATCCTACTCTAAGGTAAAGGCCACTCCATCCACCTGAAGCATATCCTCATCTCTGCCCACTTAACTTTTAGTATATCCTTTCTTTTTAAAGGCCAACATTCGTGCCCATAAAGCATTGCAGGCGCTCAACTACCATTTATAGAATTTTCCCTTAAGTTTGAGGGGTCACATTTCTATCCATAATACAAGCCCGATGCTTCCTCCACTCAACTACCATCCAACTTGAATCTGTCGATAACATCCCCATCTATTTCACCATCACTCTGGAAAAAAATAGATCAAGATATCTAAAAGTGTAACTTTTAATTAATGCTATTGATCGCCAAAGTCACTCCCCATCTTAGGTATTACTACTAAAATTACAACTCCATATATTTCGTTTATGATATTAATTATTATATATAGAAAATAATAGTAAATAAATAGGTTTAATTAATTATAATTTAATATACAATTTAATTAATAATTATTATTAATATAATAAACTAATGAATTAATTAATATGATAATTAATGATGATAATAATTAATTATCTATTTAAAGATAAATTAGTATAATAATTTTTAATTAAAATTCATGATAATTTAATTTCCAAATAACTTATACATTAAGGCTATTGAACTTAATTATCTACGTAATTATGTTTAATCAAATCTTAATTATAATTAAAATAATTAATCATAATTAATTTTAATTAATATTAATTCATAATTTAAACTAACTAATTATAATTTAAAATAATAATAATAATAATAAAAACAAAAGATCCCTCTCCCTCACTCTCTGGTTCGACAAGTTCAGGGATTTGGCCGAAGAAGAGCACGAATGAGAGAAGATTACCTTCATTGTGGACGGCTCTCGTCGCCGGTCCCGCTCAAAATGCCGTAACTTTCGATCCGACCTGGAAGGGAAAGTTGTCGAGGGAGCTAAGTCGGGCAACCACGACGGAGAAGACAAAGAGGGGCTCGAGTTCGGTCCGGCGGAAAGGTATGGGGAAGAATCTCTCTCTCTCTCTCTCTCTCTCTCTCTCTCTCTCTCTGTGAAGATCAGGAAGGAAGAAGCCGGCTAGGTTCGAGAGCTAGACGTCGGGTGAGGAGTTTGGGAGGAAAAAACCATGGATGCTCTGTGTATAGAGGAGAGGTTTCGGGATTCAGGAGAAGCAGAGAGTGTCATGGGAGAGAACAGCCGAATGCTCCCTCTGCTATGGTATTTAACGACGATTTTGAGGTTCGATCGAGGCAACGATGCAGGATTTGCACTGGGTTTGCAGAGAAGTGATGCGAACGGCACCGAATCGGTGCGATCTCAGCATGATTCGAGGATCCGACGGGTTTGAGGTATGTACACAGGATTTTCACTTTGCTTTCTCCTCTCTTTTGTTCCTTTGGGTATAATATGAAGGTCAACTTATTATTACTTTTTTTTGGGATTTGCTTTGACAAAAGATCAAACACAAGGCCATGACAACAACTTCCAAGTTTTTTACTACGTGTGTTTGAGAGTTTGTATGTGCATATGCTTATGCATCTTAAATGAGAGGTCATAGTAGATCTGATCTAAAGTCTTATGCCATCGTTTACACAATGCATGGAAACTTCTGAGTTTTATGGATTTTATTTTTTGTTTTGTGAAATGTGATTTTATCGCATAGCTCTTTGATTTAGGCACTTTTATTTTCCTCTCATTCATTTTCTTTTGAACCTTTAGAAAGGCATGCATCATCGGCGCAAGAAAGAGATCATAGAATTTATTTTATCTGCTAGCAAAAATGGATCATGGTAACCTAAATTTGTGTTTGAAAATCTTGTAGTTAATTGACATTTGAATAATTATTACTTTTTGATCTGCATCAGCAGCGCAGTTCTTCAAAAAATGGTTCTAGAGCATGCAGGCAAATGTGTGATGATTTCTTCTGCTGTTGATGCAATTCTTTGGCGCGTTCAGGTGATTCTATGATGAGATTGCTAACAAAGTTGAACCCTGTCGCTCTACTTCTGTTATCTTTGTAATACTTTTCATGCGTTTTCCCAGAGGCTCTTTTTTCTCAATAGTGAACAAGATCTTTCGGCTTTCTTGTTGGTTGATATGGGGCTGATAAAATTTCCAGAGTTTACCTGCACCATTACACAACCAATATTTAAGTGTCGAGCTGATCTCCTTGAATACGAAGAGGTGAAAATGTTTCCCTTCATAAATACTTTTGTTGACCAAACCATTCCAACTTAATCTGAAAACTTTAATAGGCTATTGAGGTGGCTCAAATAATGGATGAATCAATTGATCAAAGCGACATGGAAATGTCAAGGCGATGTATTGAATTATCTGATAATCAGATGCTCGCTAATTTCAGTGAGGAAATCATGTCTCCTGTTTCTGGAACTCAGCTGCGGTTCTTCCATTATTTCTCAGCTTGGTGGGTTTACTCAAAACTGCTCACTCTGGGTGTTTCTTTGTATGAACGTGAACATAGGTATGGCAAAATGAGAATACTTTTTCTTTGATGATTAGGGTGAAAAGGACAATAGGTCATAGTTTTTGCTTTTAAAGGCATGTTAACTTAGATTGTTGTGGTTAAGCACTGCCTCCACTTTTTATGGGTATTTTGTGAAGCCCCGATGGATTTTTGATTGGCTTTTGGTAGTAATACTTGCAATAACTTCTATTGTCTTTGCTGGAGAAGAACCTGTTTAAGATGATTTACATTGTTCTATACAGAAAATGAATGTAAATTGATGTGATGCAAGAGTTGAGTTACAAGAAATTAAAAGAACATTGAATAATAACTTAACCACTTATATAATCATGCTTCAAATTAAACTTGGTTACAAGGATTCGGAGTGTTCCACTTGCTTAGGCCAAAGGAATTACAAGAAAGAAGTAGCCAAACAATCTAAGCCAATACAAAGGGAAACGTAAAGTTAAAAGCTAGGGATTTAAATCCGACAATTAATAAGGAGTTGTTCACCTTGAGGCCTCTTCTCTCTTCCTACGAAACTAGGTTGAGCGGCGGAAGATCGTCCAGGATAGAAGTGAGGTTGCCACAAGGATGGTGGAGCCAATGAACGTCGCCGTGGAGGAGGAACTTGGAGGCAGAGGGGGCACGGTGGAGTGACCTTCGATGATCCACGTGTAGTCGGAGAATTGGTCGTCGATGGAGTCCACTAGTGTTGGTAGAATCTGATCCAAGTATTCTTCGACGGTGTTGTCGAAGCCAAACCCCACGTCGAAGAAAGGGGATCTTAAGACGTGAATTGCTTCGTAGATATCGTAGAAAAGCCCGTGATCAACGGCGGGATCTGCCATACACCATGAATTGGAAGCCGATTCGTCACCACAAGCCCATGGGGAGGAGGGGACGGCGTGGAGGGGGAGGAAGAGGGAGTGCCGGCGGTAGAGAGAGGGAGAGGAGTTGATTTGCTTTGGAAGTCTGAAAATAATTTCAGTTAAGGGGGATTGAGAGGGAAAATTGGAGATTTGATTTCTCCAATTAATGACAATTAAGGCATTAAAGGAGTTTTAATTGATTGGAGCAATGAAGGGAGCCAGCGGTAGAGAGAGGAGGGGTGGGATTTGAAAAAAATGAAAGTAATTTCAGTTTAGGCGTAATTGGAGGGAAACGAAATTTGGACTTGAATAATATTTCAAATAAGGGGGTGAATTAAATACCCAATTAATGGAATTCAACCCAAGGGGGAGGCCGGCGGCATTGCTAGGGAGAGAGAGGGAATTAGGTGGAGAGGGGAGAGGGTTTTCAAAAATAAAAGATGACTAGGAAAATCTGGAATTAAATCCAAACCAATTTAATTTAAATTTGGAACTATTCAAAAAAAAAACTTTCCATAAATAGAATTTCTAAATTAGGAAAGAAATTGAAATTTGAAATTCAAATTTCAATGAAGGGTTGGAGAGGGAGAGGTGGCGGAGGTGGTGGAAAAAAAAAGGGAGGCCGGCGGCAAGGAGGCAGGCTGGCGAGGCTATGGGGCCGGCGGGTAGCTTTAGGGAAGGGAGGGCGGTGGCAACACGGGACTCGGGCTTCTTTGTCTCCTCTTCTTTTCTTGGGATCTTCAATAGAGAAGAAGCAAGAAACTACATATTGCGGACCTTGGATGATTTCTCCACGTGAACTCACAAAGAGATCACAAAGAACTCTCTAAGAGATCTCACAATGTTGAATTCACAAAGAGAACAAAGCATAAGGAAATTTTATCCAACTAGTCATTAGCTCATACAAGATACAAGGGCCATTTAAATAGGCTCCAAATGAAAGAGAGTACAAAGTCTAAAATGCCCCTCGGGCTACAAGAGAAAACAAACACCCACAAGGGTAAAATGGGAAAAACTGAAAATAAGCAAGTAATATATGAAATGCAGGTACAACAAGTCATCAGTAGTAGAGGCCCTCTATCATGGCCGTCGATCTCCGATGTCGTCTCTGATACACGCGCCTAAATCTCCTGTCGATGATCTCATCATAAATGATGCATTTAATTCTTTCCGAACCGACAATTTAAAATGTACATCAAGCTAGAATTTGATTTAGTTAAGGCGTATGAACTTGTCTAACTGTAGTTAATAACAAGATGGTTAGGAACTATAGTTTTAAGATGAAAATTGTTAAACTAGCAGTAATACATGCAAATACGTTGGAAAGATTACCATTGTGCAAATGTCAGTTTTTTTGTTGGGTCCAGTTCATTTGGATGCAGTTTCCTTTTTAAGGATCAAATTTTGTTAGGCAGCAGTTTTTCAGAACATTTAAGTAGACAGGTGCTTCTACGTTGTATTATATTGCTGCATTTGGTAATTCTGAGCCTGTGGTAATGTCAAGCTCTGGAAAATTAATCTTGTCACTCTTGCAGAGATGGATGAGCTGCTTCATAAGTGTCTTCTTCCTGGTTTGAAACCACAAAAGGGTAGAATGCACGGGATAGTTTTTTCCTTAGTTTTCTGCCGGGGTTTATAATACCCAAAATTTTAAAAAATGTAAGCTTGAATTTTTCCTTAAAATTTACGTCATTTTCACACACATATGGAAAACATCAAATTTATTTTCATTAAATTTAATGTTTAATATTGAGCATTTTGATATGAATAAATAATAGCCAAAAAGATATATATGTGTATGGATTCAGTTGATTGATGTTATTAAAAGTCAATTAATGAATATTACTATAGTTAAATCAGCCTAATTTCTAGTTAAATCCACTTATCTGTATCATGCATCCTCCACTATAGCTTCCATCAATCTATGTATTTAATTAACTAAATGTGCTGCAACATTCAGTTTATCTTATAAAAATTAAAATATAATTAATTTAATATTACTGTAGCATTAGCATCCAATTTCCGCTAAGCCAAGCATCCAAGGGTGGATTTTTAAGGGCTGAAATCAAATGGCTGAGAGTGATATGGGAATGTTTGAGTGTAAAGAGCACTAGTGTTTTATATATCAAAATAAAATTAAGTAAATGCATTTTCTTCTATTCCTCACCCATAGTTCCTCTGGAGTTCGAAGCAAGTCGTGATGTAGAGGGAGTGAGGGCTGCTGTAAGATGCTTGGAGAGAAATTTAGAAATCGGTAAGTAGAGAAGGAAGAATAGAAGGAAATGTAGGGAACACATAAAGAAAGTTTGGGAGTGGGAAGGAAATTTGAGTTGAATAAGGAGCTTAAGTGAGATAAAAGTTTAAGGATTTTCATATAGCTTATTTTTTATTGGAATTCTTGTACAAATGATAAAATTTATGCTTTAGATTATTTACAAGAGGAAAAGAAGTCGATTTACATTAGGAGAACAAATTCATCCTCTTATCCTATTACGATACACAGTAATTTTAAAGAAAAAAAAAATTCATCTGTCACGACCTAGCCCAATGAGCTTGTGTGGACTAGGCGGGAACGGAATCGGACGTTCAGAACATAAACTTTTCTTAAAACATGCATTGAATTAATCTAAATGACTTCACAAGAAACTAAAAGCGCTTCTAAATTTTTTTTCAAATATACAAAATATTTCATATCCCTTCAAGAGAGGATTCACATGTACAAAGGTGGTTGAAAAAAATTATCAAACATGTCAAACCACCCAAAAAGGTGTAAATTAGAACTAAAAAAAACATAAAAAAAACCTGTCAGCCGGTTCTCTATGACTGTAGGTGAACCAATGATGGTCAGCCATTCTTTGCAGCTGGTTCTCCTAAAAGTATCCCAACACGAGGGAGTAAGCTAACTCTCAATAGAAAACACTAACCTAACATCTTCACATGCCTATAATAAAAGAAGATTTACATGTATGCTAGAAGTGAAAAGCCTTGATTGTTTTGCTACACATGCTAATTTTCATGTGTCTTATGAATGTTAGATGCCTTATATATGTCATATACCTTATGTATGCCATGTGTCTTATGGATGTCATATCTTTTGTATGTCATATGCTTTATGTATGCCATATGTCGTATGGATGTCATTGCTTATGTATGTTATAGCTTATGTATGTCATATGCTTACTCATGTTTTATCTTATACAACCATACCGGAGTACCATGAGTGTACTGATCAGGTACACAAACATCTTTTTGGCCATTCGTTTTCTTTCCTCTTTTGCCCCAAAGGGCCATATTGTTTCGTATTACTCATAAGAGCCATATTTGTGCTTTCACACCATATTTGGTACTCCGCCTTCAATATGCACAATTATTTACATAATCTTTCCATAGAAATATAGGTATGATATATAATATTTTCATAACAACCATATGCCTTGATTATGAAGTAAGTACATGAAAGAAACTTCTATAAAATACTAAGAATTTTAAATATCAACTATGCATTAATTCATAAAAATATTTCTACATTTCTATTTCTATCAAATAATAAAGACATTTCATATGCATTTGCTATGTATCAAATCAACTAAAGATATACATTTGCTATGTATCAAATCAACTAAAGATATGAATTTGCTATTTATCATATCAACTAAAGAATAAAATATAAAGGAACAATAAAAACATAAAGGAATATGAATATGTAGAGTAAAAGATTCCTACCTCAATTGCCCTTTGAAAGTCTTCACTTTACCAACCTCTCATTAATTTCTCTTTTCGAAACCTAAGGGAAAAATTACAACATAAGCCTCTTATGTCAATTCAATTCTCTATACCTCTTTAACTCTTCTTAAGTCATATCTAATCACTTCCCTTAAGCTCACTAATATACATTCACCTAGCCATATACTAAAATATTTAGTTAACCGCATAAGCATATTCATAACATATAACATACATCTTAAATAAATCATAAATCGATCCTAATAGGTAATTACTTTATTATGAACTTATATTATCACATCCCTTCTTTTAAATACATAGAATTTAAATGAAATTTTCGGATTAATACATAAAAAAATTAGGAAAAAAAAAAAATTTTTTCTCAAAAAGTCCAATTTCTCTTAATTAGAGATCTCTCATAACCTTTTGGAACACGTTTAGTTAACATGCAAGCTTAGAAATGCAAAAATTAGGAAAATCCCTAATTTAAAACTCCAAAATTTCTTAAGGAAAATTTTAAATTTCAAGGTAATCATGCTTCTAAATCCTTCATGACATCAATCTTAAACAAAATCTCATGTTTAAAAGAAACCCTAATTTTGGAACCTAAGTTTAACTTTATTAAAATTCATTTTCTTACTTAGGAGTATGCACACATGCAATCTCTAACACTTTCCTATGAAAGCCCCATCAAATAGTCAAAACCCTAATTTGAAACTTAAATAAAATTAGGGAAACAAATAGATTTTTTACATAAAAACCTTCCCTCAACTTCCTACACTCTTTTCCTTAACAAACTTCAAAAATTTCAAAAACCCAAAATATTTAGTTCATGAAAATCTAAGTAAAAGATCAAGATTTTTAAGTTTAAAACTTGCCTCTCTTCTTCCCCAAGCTTTCTTTTCCTCTTCCCTCCAAAACTCGCCGGAAACCGCCGTCGGTCACCGAATTTTGCAAGCACTAATGCCTTCTCCCTCTCTTCTGCCCGCTCTCCTTTGTTCGGCCGAGAGAAATACAAGGGATCGAATGAATTCGGTCCCTTAAGTGTTTGGGCCTTAAGAAAATAATTAAATGCCAAATTACGTATGTACCCTCATTAACAAAGAATTCCTTAAGAGCTCATAAGGGCAATTTGGAAATAAAAGGGCTAATTTTACTTAAACTTCTTCGGCGATTTTTAATTTTCAAATCGAGCGAAATTTGGTATATGTTATGTATACCATTTCGATCGAAATTTCATATAGAATTTAATAAAATTTATTTCGTCGAATTCCGACGACTTTAAAATTTCGCCTAAATTCGTGGCGACGCATTCGATCGACAGCTTTCGGGTTTTACATCATCCTCCTATCCTAGAGATTGAGGTGAGATATCCAATTTATCGTATATGAAATGGTAACATTTTTATATAATTGTGATTGCATTATTCCCATATTAATTTTGTTATTTATTTATTGGTTCACTTCAGTTCATCACTTGTTTAGCAGAGTTATTTGATATACAGATGTATGTTATGAAAGTTTGAAGTTTAATGAGAAAGTAAATAATGTTAAAGGAGAAAAGTCATATATAAGGGATAGGTCCGCACAAGTAAAGGAGAAAAATCTAATGAGGTAAGCTTTAAAGACCATACCCGAGGTACACGACACACTTTCTCTTCTAAAGTTAAAAATTCAGATCCAACCTTGATTGCAAAAGCGTATAGCCATCATATGACTTTCCTGAATTATCAAAAAATAAACAAACAACGAATATGTGAAAAGTTAATGAATACATATAGAGATTTGCAATATTGTATGTATTGATCCTTTACAAAGCTTATAATTTTTTCTTAGTAATTCAAATATCATTTATAGTTGAATGTAGATTTCTTATTTATTATACAAGAATTATGTATTTTATTGAGTTTTTAGCTCACTAGCAATGAGACTCTTATTAGGAGGGTGACTGTATTTTGTATATGTATATGTATTTGGTGTGCATAAAAATCACAGCAGTAAGCTGTACAATATGGCTTTTTGGTATATAAACTTTATTTGAAAGTTTAGTAAAGCTATGTGTTTTATTTAATGTGTTTTGAATATATTTCCAAATATGAAATATATAGATAAATTTTAAAAATTGAAAAAATTGTTGAGTTGAGATAGTTTGGATAGGCTACCTTCTGCTCACTCGATCCTGACAAAAATAAGTCAGGATGGGTGTTAGTAAGAAGTATATCTATTTGGATTCTCCTTTCAGCTGATTGAAGGGAGGATCAAAATGGGATGTGACAGAAATTAGCATTAAAGCTAAATCACTTGAAGCATAGTTGAGTTTAAGTTGGATGAGATTAAAATGAATCTGATTTATATATATATCTATAGGTTGGATTGAATTTTTCATTTATTCTGACAGAGTTGAATAAGCATATACGTGTAATACACATAATATGATTTAATTCTTTAAATTGATCACATATATTATATAAATTATTTATAACGTATATTTTCAGATAATCATGCATGAAGAAATGCCAAAAAGACTGAATGGCTAGTCATACAGGCTAAGTCAAAAGAATTTCATGATATTATAAATTTGATATCATAAGTGGGGGACATAAATAGAAATGCAAGTTAAAAATAACTTTGAGAGAAGCGGAATAAATGAGAGTGCTAAGTCAATAAGTCAAAAGAATTTCATGATATTATAAATTTGACGTCACAAGTGATGGACAAAAAGGCATCTATAGAGAAATCATCATCCAATAGTGGACCTTCATCAGAACTTGGCAGTGGGATCGATCAACATCTAAGACTATTCCAGACCTTCAAACCCCCAATATTTAAAAGTGAAAGTAGTCCAACCATAGCTAAGGACTGGTAGTTGAAGATTGAAAAATTTTTGGATGGTATGATTTGTCCTAATAACAGAAAGGTAGTTTTGGCTACTTTTGTTCTGGAAGGCGAGGTAGAAAGTGTCACGACCCGGCCCGGTGAGCTCGTATGGGCAAGGCGGGAACAAAGGTCGACGGTAGGTTAAATTATATAATCTCTAAATCTATCTCCATAATAATTTGAAAGAGCCTCTAAAACATCAAATTTTAAAGTAAATAAACATAAAATCATTGATATTCATAAAGTTACCTTCATTCAGGCGCTCCTCTCCTACGGTATACGTTACCGCCTCTTCTACTCATTTTGATTTACTTAAACTTACTTGAAAAAAATCTTAACAACTAACATTAAGCCGAATCTCAGTAAGTAAAACATGATTTTAAATTACAGTAATCAAGGCAAATTAAAAATAAGCTAAATGCCAATTTCATATGAATATAATATAAAAATAATGTCATACTAACATAACATTAAACATATTATATCATAAAGCCGTATTTTTCATTTCATTTCCATATTCATATCAATATACTTAACTTTCTCATTTCGTATAAATATTACAACCGTCACAGGAGCCACTGTCTAGTACCATAAAGGTACTCATTTACCATTTCTTTTTTCATATCCTTTATCATTTTAACTGCACGAGTACAACGTCCCCAGCTACTACCATAAGGGGGTGAGCTCCATCATTTCAGCATACACATTCAAGCATTCAATATAATATTCATATCATATCATTTCACTTCATTTCATCTCTATAATACATTAACTTTGCATATTAATGTCACAAGATGTATCATATAAATTTCATGATCAACATTGAACAAGAGTGAATATTTTCTAAACATGCTTGATCTATTAAATCATATAACTAGAGAGAAATAAAATTCATTACTGTAAATAAAGAAACATGCATACTTACTGATCCGAGGGATTCGATTTAACACTTAGCTCTTCTTCCTTCGAGGTACCACAAATATCACCTATAAGAATTAAATTCTCATAAAAAAAAATCTACAAAATGATTTAAAACAAAATTCTTCTTCTCTTTCTAAACTACTCTATTTCTCTCTTTCTCTCACTCTCTCTCTCTTAATTTCATAATTACAAATATATGAATTTAATTTGTTTAATCATTTATCAAAATTCTCCTTACCCAATATTAACCTTAATTCCTAATCATTAATATAAAGAAATCATTAACATAAATAAACATTAAATCTTAATTCCTTTTTATTAAGTGGCATGAATATCATTATCATAAATCAATATCATTAACATAAATGAATGTCATTAACATAAATCCTTAATCTATTATTAACCTAAACTTTAATTGACATTAATGTAATTGTTTTTGGATTTATTAATTTTAAAAATTAGGGAAATATCATTTTATGATAAAAACTCAATTTATACCCTTAGAAACCCTCTTAGGACCATTAGGAACCATATTTGTAAAAGCACTTTCAAAAAGTTCAATTTTAGGGAAAAGCCCAAATTTTAAATTCATAAATTTTTCTTATAAAACTTAAATTAAATTCCATAATTTTTTTTCAAAAACAATTAGGAAACACTTTTGTGAAGAAATTTAAAAGAAAAACAAAATTTGGAGAAAACCCTAGAATTTTCCTTTCCAAATATCTTGAGAATGAGAAGGGAAAATTAGATTCCAATGCATACCTTTGAGTTCTCTTATCCTTTATGTTTTCCTCAAATTTTCTCGCCGGAAAATCGTCGCCGGAGCCGCCCGTCGAAATCCGACAACCTTGAATTTTTCACTTAAAACTCGTCGTGGCACTTTGAAAAGCGTGCGAGATCTAAAACAGCATTTTTCGAGTTTTACAATTCTCACCTCCTTACAAAAATTTCGTCCCCGAAATTTACACATCTTCTAATTGCAAAATAAACTGTCAGTTTCCGTTTCATTAACATAAACTTTAGCATTGGAACTAAACAAACTAAACATCTAAAATATCTTAGCAAAATAATCTAATCAATCCCAAAACATCTGACATGACATAACAAGATAAACTACTAAATCCAAAACGCCAAAACATCAAATTTATCATTACAAGTCACTAAAATAAACTATAAAGCCATCTCAATTTTCCTAGTTAGCATCTTCAGATTCATTGGGTTCTTGCTGAGTCAAAGTGTAAACTCATGGTCTGACATTCTGCCTGGATTGATTTTGCACTGAACCTGTAACTGATGGTTCTATCATCTTGGGTTTTCCATAATTCCTCTATGAAGGTGCTTCAATTGATCTCATTTCTCCTGAAGTCTTTTAAGCCAAAGCAGGATAATATTTTGCTATGTGTCCACGCTGATGACACCAATAGCAAGTGTTGGAACCAATCAGACATTCACCTTTATATAATCTGCCACACTTAGCACAAGGTTCCATGACTTTACTTACAGTTGCATCGTTGCCTCCATTAGAACTAAACTTGGGCTTCTTCCCATTTGATCCCTCAGTCTGATTGTTTTGAATATCCTTTTCAGAACTCTTCCTTTTTTTAAAATCTTTTCTCCTTTGAGTAGCTTGCAAATCTGATTCAATCCTTCAGGCCCTCTCTACCAGAATTGAATAATCCTCAATGCCAAAAGGAATCAAAGGTTGTCTAATGACATCCTTCAATCCAGATAAGAAACGATGGCATTTGCATTGGGTATCATATGTGAGGCATACCTGGAAAATCTAGTGAACTCTGCATCATACTCAGTAATAATTTTATCACCTTGCACCAATCTATTGAATTTATCTTGCATCTGCCTCATAGCAGACATTGGTACATACCAGTCTCTAAACACCTTGACAAACTCCTCCCAGGTCACTTGGCTGCTAAGTCTTCCTCCAAAAGTCTCTTCTAATTAACTCCACCATATCTCTGCTTTCCCATTGAAGGCATAGGCAGCTAAGGTAACCCTTCTATCTTGAGGGCATAGCATTCCTTCTAATATCTTCTCAATCCTCATTAACTAGTCCTCCACCTCTATGGGTCCGCCTCCTATGAATGATGGAGGCTTCATGTCTTGGAATAATTTCAGGTTTTTGTCCATTACAGTGCTTCCACTGCCTCCAGCCTGAGTCTGAGTACCCTTTATCATTTGGGTCATAGCTGCCATCATCTGTGCAAAAGATTCCATAGTAGCATTGATGCTACTATTCGAAGGCTCTGCTACTATAGGTATTTCTCTCCTAATCTCTCCTGTAGTGCCATCGCTTTCAGGGACATGGCTCTAAGATGTAACGCAATCAAACAAAATTAGCAATCTATAACATATACACTACACCTTAACTAACCTAGATAATCATTCTATTGGCTCTTTCATATTGATCAATATTTCTAAACATTTGCTCTGATACCACTTTTGTCACGATCCGGCCCGATGAGCTCACATGGGCAAGGCGGGAATAAAGGTCGGATTGTAGGTTAAATTATCTAATCTCTAAATCTATCTCCATAATAATTTGAAAGAGCCTCTAAAACATCAAATTTGAAAGTACATAAACATAAAATCATTGATATTCATAAAGTTACCTTCCTTCAGGCGCTCCTCTTCTACGGTATATGTTACCGCCTCTTCTACTCATTTTGATTTACTTAAACTTACTTGAAAAAAAATGTTAACAACTAACATTAAGCCGAAGCTCAGTAAGTAAAACACGATTCTAAATTATAATAATCAAGGCAAAGTGAAAATATGCTAAATGCCAATTTCATATGAACATAACATAAAAATGATTTCATACTAACATAACATTAAACATATCATATCATAAAGCCGTATTTTTCATTTCATTTCCATATTCATATCAATATACTTAACTTTCTCATTTCGTATAAATATTATTACATCCGTCACCCCACCGTCTCGTACCATAAAGGTACTCCTTTACCATTTTCTTTTACATATCCTTTATCATTTTAACGTGCACGAGTACAGCGTCCCCAGCTAGTACCATCAGGGGGTGAGCTGTATCATTTCAGCATGCACATTCAAGCATTCAATATAACATTTATATCATATCATATCATTTCATTTCATTTCATCTCTATAATACATTAACTTTGCATAATAATGTCACAAGATGTATCATATAAATTTTATGATCAACATTGAACAAAAGTGAATATTTTCTAAACATGCTTGATCTATTAAATCATATAACTAGACAGAAACAAAATTCATTACTGTAAATAAAGAAACATGTAAATAAAGAAACATGCATACTTACTGATCCGTGGGATTCGATTTCACACTAGCTCTTCTTCCTTCGAGGTTACCACAATTATCACCTATAAGAATTAAATTCTCATAAAAAAATCTACAAAATGATTTAAAACAAAATTCTCCTTCTCTTTCTAAACTATTCTAGTTCTCTCTTTCTCTCACACTCTCTCTCTTCTTTTCATAATTACAAAAATATGAATTTAATTTGTTTAATCATTTATCAAATTCCGCTTATCCAACATTAACCTTAATTCCTAATAATTAATATAAAGAAATCATTAACACAAATAAACATTAAATCTTAATTCCTTTTTAAACAAAACCCTAGAATCTTCCTTTCCAAATATCTTGAGAATGAGAAGGAAAAATTAGATTCCAATGCATACCTTTGACTTTCCTTATCCTCCTCTACATTTTCCTCAAATTTTCTCGCCGGAAAATCGTCGTCGGAGCTGCCCGTCGAAATCCGACAACCTTGAATTTTTCACTTAAAACTCGTTGCGGTGCTTTGAAAAGCGTGCGAGGTCTAAAACGGCATTTTCGGGTTTTACAGAAAGATGGTGGCAAGCCTAGCATAAAGAGAAATTTGGATTGATGCATATCCCAAGAACACAATGGAATGATTTTGTGATGATGTTCAGAGATTAGTTTATTCTTAATGGGCTAAATTAGCTCTTTAAGATAAAATTTTCAATTGAATCGAAGGTTTAATGATATTTATGCAATATGAAACAGAATTTACTTCTCCATCTCAATATACACCTCATTATGTCAGCACCCAGGAAGAAAATTGCCACAGATTTTTGAGATATCTCAGGGATTTTGAGGCTAACATTAACATCTTTTGCTATAAACGAATTTTCAGTCTTAATGGAGAGAGCACCTTTTGACTTATTTTTTGAGATTGTATGCTTTACACTTGCATTATGTGTTATGATGCTTATTGGAGATTGTATAATGCCAATAGGAAGTGTTCTATGAATCTTGATATTCAGGGTTAAAAATTTTCAACAAAGTCGATTTTAGTGCCTATTGAAACTTTTAATATCGTTTTGGAAATAGATTGACTTGTTAAATATTTTGTCATAATTGAATGTTGTAAGAAGAGGATAAATTTTAGTTTTCTGAATGAGAACATCTACTTTCCATGTGACTAGAATGTGATATCTTCTCTTATTAGTGCAATAAAGATGTATAAATATTTGAGGGGTGAGTCAGTATTCTTAGTTAAAATGAATTTATTAAATAAAGATATATGACATTACAGAATGTCCTTGTGGTATCAGAATATTCAGATGTATTTTTTGAAGAATTTTTTGAGTTTCTAAAAGGGAAGTTGAATTTGATATAGAATTACTACAAGGAACATCAACAATATACAAATCTCCTTATAAGATGACTCCAAAGGAATTGAAATAATTGAAAGCTCAATTGCAGGAATTAATGGAGAAGGGATTCATCAGGGCTAGTAATTCACCCTGGAGTGCACATATATTTTTTGTTAAGAAGAAAGATGGATCCATGGAAATGTGTATTGACTACTGAGTGTTGAACAAAGTGACTATCAAGAACAAATATCCATTACCTCACATAAATGATTTGTTTAATTAGTTAGCCGTCGCTAATGTATTTTTCAGAATTGATTTGAGATCAGGTTATCATCAAGTTAGAGTAAAAAAACAAATGCAAGATAGTTTTTGGGACCAAATATGGTCATTTTGAATTCGTAGTCATTCCTTTTGGGTTGATGAATGCTTCTGCTATTTTTTTTGATATGATGAATCGAGTTTTTAGTGATTATATAGATCAATTTATGATTATTTCATTGATGAGATTTTGATATACTCATTGACAGATGATGAGCATGTTGAGCATTTAAAGATAGTTTTGAAAATATTTAGGAAAAATCAATTGTATGTAAAATATTCAAAATATGAATTTTGGCTAAGAAGTATTAATTCTTGAGGCATATTATAAGGGTGAAGGAATTTAGTAGGTCCTCAGAAGGAGAAAGTAACCTTGGAATGACTTATACTAAAGAATGTTATAGTGGTTCGTAGCATCTTGGGATCGGCTGGATATTATAAGAGATTTGTTAACGGATCCTCACAAATTGTTCTGCTCTTGGCCAAGTTGATGAAAAAAGATGTTAAATTTGAATGGACTATAGATTGTTAAAAGTGCTTTCAAGCATTGAAGATGCATCGGACTACAACACCATTGTTTGCAATTCCATCATGACCAGACGGATTTCAGATTTACAGTAATGCTTCTTTGAAGGGATTAGGATGTGTTTTAATGCTGAAAAAAAAGATGATGCCATATGCATCGAGACAATTGAAATCACATGAAAGAAATTATCCTACTCATTATTTAGAGCTGGCAACAGTAGTGTTTGCTTTAAAAAATTAGGTGCATTATTTGTATGGGGTAAGATGTGAAATATTTACTGATCATTAAAACTTAAAATATATTTCTTCATACAAAGAATTAAATCTGAGACAAAAAAGATGGTTAAAGCTGATCAAGAATTATGATGTGGATATTTAGTGTTGTCCTAGAAAAGCTAATATTGTGGGCGATGCTTTGATTCACAAATCCACAGGAATTATAATAAACTGGATGATTACTTGGAATGTTCAGTTGATAAAGGAAATGGAGAAACTGTAAAATTATATCAGATGATTGTAGAATTAACTTTAATAGATCGAATTAAAGACATATCTATGAGTGAGTTTCAAATAAGTTAAGTTATTGCCATTACTATGTGAGTGTATTGTCATACTGAGTAACAGACTGCTCTCCTTGGTGGAAGTTATGAAGTACTGATTTAACTTGAAACAATTTTGAAGTAGTTTTAGAGTTGGTATATGTCTCTTTGGTTCCATCCCATATTTTTTGTAGTCCCAAATAACAAGAAATTCCTTGTCATCGTTTATTGAATTGATGAAACATGACATGGTCATTAATAGCTGCTACCACAAATGAATAGCAACAAGAAGAATATCATTAGCAAAAAGCATATACCAGGGTAAAATCTCTTGCAAATGTCTAGTGAGAACATCTATGACTAAAGCAAAAAGCAAAAAGATATGGGAGCAAAATAGGTTGTGACCACTGCAAATACTTATGGCCATTTAATTCATGTCCTGTGATGGAATAGGAGAAGAATCATTGCCACCAAGGTTTGGAATTTTTGAACTGTTTCCTGATTTTAATTTTGGTGCCATGATGTCGAAAGTTTGTAATGAGGCCAATTTGTATTGCAAAGAAGAAGATGAGGGAGAAAAGCGAATATAGTTGCTAGAAATATAGAAGAAGAAGGTCGATACGAACACTGACCTGGCAAAATCAGTTAGAAAGAATTAGGATGAGAACCAGAGAAAAGACATCCAGAAAGAGTCTTCTAGAGTGAGGTGGCCTACAGGGTTTAATGTTTAGAGAACTAGCTCTGATACCATGAAGATTTTGTTAATTCATTATTGTTTTTGTTAAAAATCTGTGCTACACAGACACACACACACACACACACACACACACACACACATATATATATATATATATATATATATATATATATATATATATTAAAAAAGTTCTAATAAAGGAAATAATTAAGTTGCTTAATTATTTCCTAAAATTTAGGAAACAAAATAGGAGAATAATTCTTAGGAGTAGATCACAATCAATCTATTCTTTTATTCTTAAAAATACTTTCTTAAAATAAAAAAAAAATCATGGGAGAAGATCACAATCAATCTCTCCTTTTATTCTTAAAAGTACTTCTCTAAAATAAATGCTCTAACTTTGTCTTTTAAATATTCAAAAACCTCACTTATGATCATATGCTGAAGGTTTTTCTTTTATTTTTAGGTATGATGATGCTACAAGGCTTTTGAGGCAACTGTTAAAGAGAACTATATGTGACAGCAGGCGTGGATATTGGACCCTGAGGCTCTCTGTTGACTTGGAACATCTGGGCTACTTCAATGAAAGCCTATGTGTGGCTGAAAAAGGGGTGGGAGATCCTTGCATTCGTGCTGGTTCTAAAATGGCATTACAAAGACGAGTCTTACGATTAGGGAGGCCGCCACGGCGATGGAAAATGCCCAGCTATGCTGATACTGCTATGCAGAAAATTAAAGAAGTAATATTTTGAATTTCAACTCATAAATTTGATAAATGAATTTGATGGATGTTCTTTCTTGTTTTCCTTTCCTGCTGGATCCTAAACAGGTTAAAATCGTAGGAAGGCCTCTGAATAATGAAACTGGGTTAAAGAGTCTATTCTATGGCTGTGATGATGAACTATGTGAAGTTGAGCAACTTGCCCTACAGTACTATGCTGAGGAAGGGGGTGGATGGCTTGGCATCCACTCTGAAAGTGGCATTTGGATGACTATCTTTGGACTGCTCATGTGGGATGTCATTTTTTCTGATGTGCCAAATGTCTTTCAATCAATGTTTCAGGTATATGTTTATTCCTAAAAAAACATGTGCTTGTTTTACCGTCTTGTGAAATTGAATCTTCCGTTGCGACATGAGGTTTCCTAGGAAATGAGCATTTATGTGCTTCATCTTGCTTCATGCCTGAAGTAGTGGATTTCCTTCTGTAGTTTATTTTTGTTTATGTATATTCTTTCACTTTCATCATCTTCGCCATTTATTCCTTAAAAGAATGCATTTCATCATACAAACCACTGTGTTGGTTGTCCTCGGCACCATCTGGTAATGTTACACTATTTCTACAAAATAAAGTCACTAGTTTTGTCACGTAAATGGGCTCGTTTCATGATAGCAGCATGAAAGATATCCGATCTGCATTTCCTTCACATATGAAATTTGTGGAATGACTGGTATTTTAAAAGTAGCAAATCATCATACAAACATTACTAGGGATGTTGCACTTCTATTGTTTTATCTTGAACTTCTCCAATGCAATCTGCTATTTATGCTGGTTTCAGTGTCAACAGCTGTTGTAATTGGAATTAAAGCAAATTATATGTCGGATTTATTATTTCTAGTTCCTGAAAATTATATACTTTTGCGAAGGTTCACTAGAGGTGAGATGCTACTTTTACTACCATGTAAATTAATGCTTGCTTCAGTATTATTTAGTTTTCAGGTTAATTGAGACACCCCGCCAGTCTGTGGATTGCAAAATTGCATGCTATTCAATTAAGATAGAGCTCTAGAACGTGTCGTGGTTCCTGTTGGTTGCTACACCTGCGTGTATGCAAAAGTTTGTAGAAAGGAAAGAAAGTCATTTCCAATTAGTTGTAGATGTCATCATAAACTTGTTCGAGGTATCCTTTTTGCCAAATTGAACTCAAAATATGTTTGATGAACTATGCATAGACTTCAATGGGGTTTACACATCTCGCATTTAGACCACACATGGTTTGCAGTATATTTTCTAATGGAATTGATGATGCTCTAGATAGGTAATTATATCTATTCCTTTTGTCATTTGATTGATGATGCTACTTTCTTTCTTTTGCCGTCATACATGATCCCAACTTTGATAGGAAATAAATTCCTATCTATAATATTTTCAGTTGCTCTATCACTTAACAAAAGAAATAAAATAGAGAACTAAGATTGTAAGGGGAACATTCATTTTCATCATGCCTTCTACCTTCTAATTGGGGTATTTATAGACTTGCCAGGCTCACACTTAGGCTAATTATTCTACTAAGCTAATAATCAGGATCACATCATTACTCCACCTCTTACAATGATTTTATCCCTGTCAAAAAAATGGAGACAGTGGCTATCAAATTAATAATGACTTGTACGAATCTTGTTTGAGCACTACATGAATATTGAAGTCACAAAAGAAGATATTGATTACTAGGCACTTGATGAACACGAATAGTGCTTCAAACGAATCAAGAATGGAGCTTTGCACCAACAACTTGCCAACAATAATTATATCAATCCTTGTAACATCCACAACAATGCCCAAAACTAAGGGCATTTATCCATGAATTTTGTCAACCTTTTTGGTGTTGACCCATAACTGTATACAAAAAGAAAAAAATAGTTACCCACTGAGTTTACTTAGTAAACTCAAACCACAAGTTTAAATGTTTCAGGTAAGTTCCTAAAGAAATAATGGCTGAAAGAGAAGAGCATGTTTACAGAAGACGATGTGCAAATGACAACAGGTAATATAGATTTTTGTGTTTTAGTGGCTCTTTATCATGAATGTTGTAGTATTATGTTTAATGAATTTTATCGTCCGACTTTCCGTACCCGCCTCGTAGATCGAGCATCCGGGCCGGGTCGTGACAGAACCTCTAGTCTTAGGAATCACATGATTATTTAAAAATTTTAATTTACATGTTAATTTTTTTTAATTTGTATACAATGATAATTTTATTTTATTTATTAATTTTTTGAGTGGCAGATTTAATTTGGAGATTATACTCTTGAATTACAAATATTTGCAATCGAAGTACTAGGCTTTAAATGATCATTATTAAGGTGTGAGCAAAATTAGGGTACTTATAACAAAATTCATACCAAAGGAAGAAATTCTATAGGTGTTGACTGTTCGTCAAAAGTGTTTGAGTGAAATTGGAGTACTTATTATAAAGTTCATAATGGGAGATGAAGTCAGTTAACTATTTTAAAGATAAACTCATTAGTTTATATTATTTATGATAAGAGATTAAAATATTGACATTTGATGAAGAGAGTTTTCGAGGATAAAGATTATCCATTACTTAATAATGATGTGCCACCAAATGATGAAGACTGTCCATAACTTAATAATGATGTGCCATCGGATGATGAATGGTTGGTGGAGGATTAAAATGGAGTTATACCTTTACAATTATAAAATAAAAAAAAAATATTGACTTTTTTGATAGAGGAAGGAATAAGGCTAATACAAGTGAATGATAAAGTACTATAAAAAATTAGTATAAGAGTTTATATAATAGAGATTCATCAATATATTCATTCTCTTAAAATTTAATTAATATTCTTATTGATTTTTATTGATTAAGGAAGAGAAAATGGTTGAGATTAAAGTTTATAAGGAAGATTTAGTGGACGTTGGTAACTGTGGATACCTGATAGAAATCAATTAATTATAATGAAAGACTCTTCTTCAATTGATGAAAGGTAAAATTTTTTAATTCATATACTGTGATCTTAGACTATTTTTCTATATTGAATTGGGAGTGTGTTAGATTTATTATTTAGTGCTTATAATATAGTATGAATATTTATGATTTTTACTTTTTTACTTTTTATGATCTTATCTTGACATCTTACTTTGATATTAGTGTGTTACTTATTATTTCATATTTCTTAATCAATTTAATTGTCTAATTTTGATGTTGTTTCTTCAAAATGCCTTGAGGCATATGCTCAGAGAAAAAGCTATCTCAATATTCGGTTGTGCAATTTCAATCCTTGATTGAGATTAGTAGTTTTAGGATTCGCTCTTTTGGTATATATTTGTTTGGCTTTTTTTTTAATATTCTCTATTTATAGAAAGAGCTAGCTAGGGAAGTTTGAGTTGTTGATTCCTTCAGTGGGTTTCTATATACAAAATTACATAGGTAATAATTAAAAATAATTAAGTACAATAACTCAAAAAAATAAAATAAAGGCCCATTAACTATCCACTTCCTTAAGGGTTTATCGAATATGCCAATTGGTGCCACATGAGTGGTCAGAGGCTTCCTCCCTTTATTTTTCATGGATTGTTGGGAGAGGTGTTTCCATACTTGGACGAGGGATTTGTGGCTTTTTCTTTGCTTGTCAGGCAGTTTTTGCATGCCCCACTAAGCTTGCTAACTTTTGATCCCCACTAGGCCCTTTGACCGGTCAGCACTTTCTCTGAAACTAGAGGTTATAGATATATCATCCTAATGTTACTTATAATATTTTTGAATGTGCTGTTGCAAAATCTATTCGTGAATATATCAACATGTCGGTTTGATCATGTTGTGGTAACTTATGAGCAATATTGATGGTATGTTTATTATCCTAATTTATTTTCATAGCCTCTTCCCACCTTATTTATAATCTACTATAATAGTTTTAATCTATTGAAGGTTGCAGATATCTTTGGCAATTGCTCTTAATTTAGATTCAGCATTGGATCTTGAAACAATAGGTTTCTTCTTACTTCATGCTATAAGATTTTCTCCCAGAAGTGTTCAATATCTAGAAGTGAATCTCCTATTCACTTGTGATATTTCAAGCTAGCATCAATGTAATCTTCAATTTATAAAATATCGTTTTTTTTTTTTTTTTGTAGAGAATCAATTTTTTGAAACTTTATTTAAGGTACCTTGAAACTTTATAAATACTTTTAAAGTAAGGCGATTTGGTTTTTTGCATAAATTGACTAATGAGACTTATCATGAAGGAGAAGTTAGGACATGTGTGAGATAGATTAATTTTTCAACCAATTTTTAATATTATACCATGTCCACTTATGTTTTATTTTTATTTTTATTCAATTTCTAACTTGATTTAGTTGGAGTTTCACAAGGTTTGAAATCAATCAGTTTTATTTCCTTTAGTATGTCCATAATGACGAAAAAAGATTCATGTAGCCGACCCCACGTAGTGGGACAAAGGCTTGATGTTGTTGTTGTTGTAGTATGTCCATATCATTTTTTTTCAGAAAAATTTTTATTTTGATTAACTTCTATACACAAGAAGTATCTGGGTTTATCCAGCTCTTTGATTTCAATTGTTTTAAGCGTATTTTTTTTCATTGTTTGTCTCTTTTTTTTTATCACCACATATAATAATTATATCATCAGCATATAGAATAAGAATTTAAAATTTTTCATTAGTAAAGTACAATGTTTTAAAAGGTGAAATCAGGAATCGAGGCATTTCATCTAAGCGAGGTGAGGCATAAGCCTCAAGGCGGATTGATACGTAAGCCTCAAAACGATAAAAAAAATAATAATTTAAAATTATAAATAATGATAAAAAATGATAAAATATTGTCAATTATGATCGTGATGATTTTTTCTAAGATAATATTACTGGAGCACAAGATTCAAAATAAACTCACTTAAACATGAAACACCCCCTTAGGATCAAAACCTAATGCAAGCTCTTCATCACTCTGATTTTCTTATGAAGAATCTTCATAATTTATGTCAAATCCATCCGCAAACTCTTCTTCATCTATAATATTTTTTTTATCTCATATATCAGTTAATGCTTTATGGTGCCGAATGTTGGCCATTAAATGTTGAAGAGATGAGATGCTTAGGTGGATGAGTCGCTTGACCCTTAGAGATGGGATACGAAATGAGCATATACGTGAAAATTATCAATACAAATATTCTTTCATGTTGAAGAATACAATAATCTTCTTTTCAAAGTATATGCAGGTGATCTTCAAAAAATTCGAGGCACCACCTTTTCCAATGTAACAAGATTTTAAAAGTCAAGAAAGAGACCTTTATGACTACACACTCCAACAAATTGGGCCAGAACAGCTTGAAGTCTTTCAATAACCTGAAGCTTAAGATTCGAATGGGTGTAAAAGGCCGGATCCAACACGCCCAAATATGGTTGGATCGCTGGTAGCTCTGTCTACTCAACACGCCATAAGAAAGACCATAGTAGCAGAACCTCCATTTCGTCAACCCATCGGTAGGGACTGTAGGAAGCATAAAGGCTAATTTGACTCTATAAGTTCAAGTGATCGTAGTCCGCTGAATTATCCCAAATGACTAGAGAATCAAAGTTCTAGTGGAAAAGAGGGATCTTGATCAACTAATGAATGTACGTGGGCTCTATATCTTCAACCACAAAGGAGAATTCCAAATCTATCAACTTCAGTGAAATTAGCATTGGGAAGCACATTTCCTATAGCTTAAGTCTGAAGCCCGAGTGGGTGTAAGAGGTCAGATCCAATAAGCTCAAATATGGTCGGATCGCTGGAAGCTCCATCTTCTCAACACGCCATAAGAAAGGCTATAGTAGAGGAACCCCCATCTCATATACCATAGGATGAAAAGCTATCAAATCTTAGCTCCACTAATCTGATGAACTCAAGTGACTCAAATTGAAGTCTCTTCAAGTTGTTAAGGATCAAGATAGTACCCACATTTGATACTATCAATCGAATCAAATACCTGCAAATCCTTCAATAAATTCTCAAATCATCAAGAAGCGAGGATCGAAGGAATACTTCTTCAACAAGTCCGCTAAAGCACAAAGCAAAGGACCGAAGAAAATTATCTCAAAGTTTATATAAAGCCTAAGGCCGAATTAAGTGGATTCTGTCATCAACAAGTCCGTTATGCACAAAGCTCTGGACCGATGACTTCTTGCCACCGACCTAATACAAATCTAAATGATTTAGGTCACCGGCATCTACCCCTTCATTAAGCCCGCCAAAGCAAGAAGTGTAGGGCCGAAGGAACACAAATCTCCTAAAGAATCACTATTGATAAATCAGGTAGTCCTCCATCAATATCTGCAGCACAAAGCATAGGGCAAAAGAGATCAAAATCTCGGGACTAAAGCTAAAGCTACAAAAAGAAATATCCTAAATGATATCTACAAGTGTCCCTAAAGACTTGGGGCATTTTAAATATTTATTTGGGTCGACATCGAATCGCATGCCGAGATCTTCAAATAAATATTTAAAATTATTTACAATACCATGAGCACAAGTCAAAGTACAATCATAGAAAACTCGGTAGCAGTAAAAGGAGAGCTCGTCAACAACTGAATTTATAAAATTACTTTATTTTATTAAATTCAGAATTCATATACAAATTTGTAGATTACATCCTTTTATAAGATTACATCAGCTGAAAGAAAAAGGAAAAGTACAATGTCCTCCATAGAGGACTACAATCTGTTCCCTAAACTATGCCTAAAGAGGAAGTCAGTAGCTTCATTCCACTCCTGTCAAAGACCAGGTATTCTGCACTTCTGGGACCTGCACAAAGCATTATAAGTGTCAGTAAGAAAGAGAAAGATTATGCAGATTTATGTAAAACTATAAAAAGAAAGTTGTACCTGAAACAAAGGTCTCCCGATGTGGCTCATGAAGAAGTATCCCGCTCCTCTTGAAACCTATGTAGAACAACAAAATGTCAGTAAGCAGCTAAAGAAAGAAAAGGAACTGCACAAATAAAGTAAAAACATATCAAAACTGAAGCCTCGTATAGCAGTGAACTAGCTAGAGCTTGGATCCTATTTCTGTAGTAAGCTGCACAAAATACAAAGCATTGTCAATACGAGCATAAAATCAAAACTAAGAAGAAGGGAAGAAAGTGTACCTGAGCCCAAAAGTAACTGTAGAAAACCTGAAATAGCAAGAGTCCTGCAAACTGGTAGATCTGCAAAGCTCGGGCAAAATCTGAATGAAACCTGCATTTGTATAAAAGAATTATTGAATTCATATATGACCACGGCAGAGAAAGATGCGAGCAGTTATGAAAATGCTGAAACAAATATGACATCGATGATAAAGGAAGAACGGAAAGTGGAGGTGCTACATACTACCATCGATGTACATAGTGAAACTTTAGGAATCTAAGTACAAGGTACTTTATCACTATCCCATGGATCTCTCCTTGACCAAGAGCAAATAACTTTATCTCTATCCTATGGATCTCTACTTGACCAAGAGCAAATATATCTACTATACTGAATATTACAAGCGCATCTAAAGATCCATGAAGGCACAAAGATGGACTCTTGGAGATCTATGGAAGAAAAATCTTAGTGTGAATTCGAAGCAAACTTTTGGAGATCCACTAAATGAAAGCCCTAGTGTGACATCTAGAATAAATATCTAGAGATCCACGGGGTTAATAATCATACAACAAACGTGGTTAGCTCTAGACACGTACCACATTTGTTGGGGGGGATTTGTTAACCCTCGGACATAACACTGAAATCAAGCCGAAAACCCGCTAAAATTCTAGAAATCGTGCAACATACTTGTGCATTCGACGCCATTCTGAGATTTACTCGCCTCGATCGCTCCCCTTCTGCGCTATTAAAACTAGAGTGAAGCTCTCGTTCGCGGCACTTCCTTCTGTTCGCAATCCTCATGACCTCCAGCTCTCCCACACTTTTCTCTCTGTCGAAATCCTCGAACCTCCTTCCCTTACTTGAGCCTTGCTCTCTCCTTTGATCTAGAGAGAGAGGAAGAAAGAGAGAAATAGAGGAGAGTGCCCCCCTACCTTGCCCGATCTCCAGGCCGAATTGGGTGATAACCTAAAGTCCCTTCTCCAGAGTTTGTAGCGCACCAGAAAATCACCTATACACACTTTTCTTACCATGGTGGGATGGGAATCCGGTGCGATGCGTATGACGAAGTGGGAATACCCATAAGTACCCGCTTGAGGGGAAACAACTGCTTTTCTTTTGTAGTACCCATACATGCTTTTCTTAGCGTGGTGGGGGACGAAAAATTATACGGACGCGGTCTCCTCAAACGAGGACACCTATCATACATGCTTTTCTTAGCGTGGTGGGAATGCCCAGTTTTCCGTAGTTTTCCCCTAAATGGAGGAGGTGCCGGGAGGCTACCGAAATTTCTAGTAAATATGAAACTATACTTGAGCTTGATTGGACACATTTAAACGACAGTGGACTTGTGAGCTCGGACTTGAACCAAATGGACCTAAATGATCTTAAACACAAAGGAATTTGAAAAGTAGAAGACTTGAACTTGCACTGTGGACTTAAGCTGAAGCTTAAGCTTGGACCAAATCACATTGAATTTAACTTGAACCTAAACTAGAACTTAAATGAACCCCAAAATGGCTTGAACTTAAAGTGAATTTGAACAAGGACTTAGACAAGTTGACAGCGGAATTGTGGACTTTATTTGGACTCAAGCAAAACCAGAACTTTGACATTGAACTGGAACTATGAAATGAACTTGTATTTGGACACAAAGCAAAACATACTTGAATCTAATGAGTTCAAACTTGGACTTAATTTGAACTTCAACTGGATATGATTTGAACTAGTTGAATTCAAACTCAAATGAACAAAGAACTTGATTCAAACTTGACTTGAGTAGTTGAATTCAAGTAAGGACTTGGATGAACAACAAGGAACTCATAATGAACAAGATTTCAATCATCATTTGGTTGCAAGCAATCATCAACAAAAATGAAGGATATGTGATTTACTTGCAAGCATTGATCAACATAAACAAAAAAGAATACAACTCGTCAACATCCAAATTTCACAAGCAATAAAAATCAAAGGAGATATATAATTTGATCGCAATTAAAGGAGCAAAGATCTTTAACAAATATATCACCTACAAATGATGCATCTGATTTGCAACATTCAGATGAACCCTGCAAGCAAGGATACCAGTCTCCAATGTACAGTAAAAGCCAAGGCGCAAGTGAATATAGTAATTTGCTAGTTAATGTACAAATGATATAATAGTCCACTGATTAGTTTGTATGAGAGGATCGGTGAAGAGTGCAATGATACCTTGCATTAAACATCAAAATACAGGAAAATACATTCATTTGCAAACACTGACAAAAGCTTGTAGTATCATGAAGATACAAGTGGGAGTTGCTATGAGGATTAAAAAGGGTATAAGCAAATACACAAAACCTCCGCAGGTAAGGGTAGAAAGTTCGCAATACATATAAGTTTCTTATGAATGCAGATGCACATCAAAGATGCTATGTAGAAGAACATGCAGCAAATGCAAAGTGCCTACGAGTTGCAATGAGAAACTCATCCTACACGATTATAGAAGAGTAGTGATAAATGCAGACATATGCGAATAGTGGTAGAAGACCCGTTACACATTCAACTTGTTGTCTGTGGATAGGTGTAAAAGAAATATAATAATTGTAAGTGCTCTCAAATTGTTGCAAGAGATCCACCATACATACTAGATGTGAACATCATATACCATATAAGTCCTCTACAAATACATATGTGAGCATCATATACTATATGTGGGTATATGTAGAAAGACTTCAATAAATGCAATATCATGTAGTCAATTTCATCCTGTAGATGAATACATCTACCTACCTACATGCAGCAGTAGCGGATGTACTGAAAAGACCAAAGACCACAACAACTTGCTTGAAGAATACGACAAGTGCAAGCTCCTACGATCCAAAGTAGGAGATTAGTTAGTGCACTACAATCTACCTACAGAAAGAGACAAGTAGTGCACGACAATCTACCTGTACAAAGCAGCAAATAACACGCCACCGGATCCGCAACATCTATGCAAGCGGACATAAGGTGTTTTTAAATATTACAAAAAAAGTGTCCCATACATACACCGTAATTTGTATACACATAGGTACATAAAAGGGGCAAGGGTAATCACAAAACCCGTATGGGCCCCGGTGAGCCTGTTATAAATACACACGCGACATCGTGGGATGCTGCTCGGGTTAATAAATTTGAACTCGATCCTCCTAAGCAGGTAAATAGGAGTCGACAAGGTTCAAAAATCAATTATAAAATGCCCCCAAACACCCGCATAGGCCTTGGCGAGCGTGTTATTGGTACACAGATGACGTCTAGGGATGCTACGCGGGTCAAAAAGTGAATTCTTATTCGAACATGACCCTCCTATGTGGATCAATAGGAGTCGATAGGATTTGAACCATCAAACAAATATATGGTTACATTGATTGATATATTTATTTTAATACATTTATATTAGACATTCAAGGCCTATAACAATGAGAATTCACTAACAAATGCATAAAGCCTATTAAACCCGATCCCCTATCGACAAGTTGATAGGGTCGACAAGGTTCAAGCTACAAATGAAAATGACCTCAAACACCCCGATGATGGCCTCGTTGAATGTTTATCTCAACTGGAGGGGTGATTCAAACACTTTCCAATGCCACCCAAGTACCCAAAATTCAAAATCCCAAAGTTCTAAAATATTTAAAATTGAAATAATTTATCAAACGCTTGAAGCAAAATCCATCCACCCATCGCAATAGTTTGCCGAGGTGGACAAATTCAAATATAACTTTAGCTCACATAGAGCTAAATTTCTAGTCGAAAATATTACTATGATCCATTCTCAAACAATCTCCTGCCAATAAGGACGTGATAATTGTCTTCTGACCGGTGGTTTTGACCAAATGGTACCGCTGGATAAACGGTTATGACCCTGGGCCCTCTGAACCGAGTGGTTTTACCGCCAAATGATACCACGAAATACCGATTATGGCCAAAGCCAATACTCTCCTTAGTGGTATCAAATCCTTGAGATATGAATCAATAAGATATGGTCGATATGGCACAAAGTCCTCTGTAAGCTAAGGTAGATTTAAATGTCCTCTTAGGCAAATATTCATCCCAGGTCTACAAGGTACCCTTGAACGAAGCAATCTATGGCTGCTGACAAGGATCCTTCTATCAAGTTGGGTCAACTATCTCTGACTAAGTAGACCAAGGATCATGATGGCCCAAGATGACGGAACCATGGGATCTTGATCGGGTCAATCATCCATTCCCCACCATCTTCTTTAAGTGCAAGGTGGTGAAATTTCCATTTAAAATACACAGCTTTTTTCAAATTCCCAAATCCAAACCCAATTCCCAAATTCCTTAAACTCATGCTGCTACTATATGCCAGATGCACGTTCTACGTATCTGATTGACGACTAACCTTAATAAAAGTTCTCTCTCGTTATCGGGAGGGGTAATTAACTATAGGGCTTGCGCCTATAGGAAACCAGAACTCAGATCATAAAGTCCTCGCAAAATGAGGGCGAAATCTCTAGGTAGTGTCTTATCTATAAATCCATCTGTCTTTCAAAATTTACCTTGGAACTTTAATTTTGTTAAAACTCCCCCAAAGAAGAAAAGCAACAGCGGGCGGAGGCCGGATCCGAATTTCGGATCCCACAGGAAGTACATATCGAATCAAGCCGTTTTATTAAACTTATTTTCTAGTTGGATATTTTTCTCTTGAAGATGAGTTTACTTGAAAATTTTTATTTTTATCGAAGGAAACATATTTTGAAATGAAGAATTTTTTGATGATTGGATTATAACAGTTATATCCTTTTTCAGAAAATGAATATTTTACAAAGACAATTAGTGTTCTAGGATTAAGTTTACCCTAATATTTGTGTATGTGATCAGAAGCAATGCATCCAAATTTTTTTGGAGAAATTTTAAGTTATTTGTAAAGAGGAATTTCGCAAGGTAGTTGAGAGGTTTTTGAAGTTGATTAGTCTCAGGTGTCTTTGATTGGTTAGATATGAGGTGGTTAGTATTATTTCCCCCTCAATATCTTTTTGAACTTGATTTAGAAAAGAATAGTCGTAGTGACTTAAAAAATAATAATAAATAGTCGTAGTGACTTGCTAAAGGCTAAAAAATATATTATTTCTTTTATCTTATTTCATCGGGAAGTGTCAGGACAGGAGGAATAATGGTGAAATGATACTTTATTTATGAAAGAAAAAAGATAAAAAAATTATTAAAATAATCATGAGTATTATCTATGAGAAATATCTAGATTTTAATTTTAAATTACTTTTTTATCATTACAATAAAGGTTGGGAGAATAAATTTGATATTAAATTTTTTGTTTAGTAAGATATAGTCATATTATCTAAGTGCAATCATCAATAAAAATTATAAATCCTGTACTTTCAGAAATATTAAAGATTCTTGAGTCTCTAAATATTATAATAAATTAACATGAAAAGAGTAGCTGATATAGAATCACTTGCACAAAAAAAAAATGATATTTCAAAATTTTAGTAGTCTTATATTATTGTTAATATTATGAAAGGAGATGTAAATGTACACTAAGATTATGGAAGAGGGATGCTATAGATTATAATGAAATTCTCAAATGATTTTGGTATTGAGAAAGGTGATTAAGGATTATCAAGAGATTTTTTCTTCAAGATAGTATATCTCATCCTTTTCTCTAGTTTGCCCAATCGTCTTCCCTATAATGAGTTCTTGAGATAGACAAATAAGTAGTGAAAAAGGTTACCTTACAGCTGTGTTATTTAGTGATTTTATAAATTGATAGCATATTTGCTACAATATGAGGAACTTGTATATTATTTATGGTAGATGTGGGAGAAATAAGAGCATTATTTTGATTTGCAATGGTGGTTGATAAAATATGGGTACTTTTTATTTTCTTATTATTGTAGTAGGATTTGTAAGTTGAAAAGGGTTGCCAAGATTTATCAAGGATAAATCAAGCACCAGATTATTCAAGTTTGTTATTTAATCAATCTAGTAGTTATAAAAATGTAAAAAATTGTTTGATTAGTTAAGTAAATGATTATGAACAAGCTCTTCTAATTTAGCTGAAATATGAAAAGGTTGTTATGTCCTATTTTGCAGTGGCAGCCACAATCATACAACGCAAGAATCTCAGCATCGATACCTAGTAGGAAATCCCAGGAGAAATTCTTCAATCATTTGATTAGTTAAGTCTAAAAGAAGAAACACGAGCTATCTATAGTAGAATCAGTATAAATAGTGGTGTTTGTGTAATATTACACTATAAAATTACTATGTTTGTGTAAGTGTATTTAATTTCTTTCATTGTTTGGCCTCTTTCGTCTGTTCTTGAAATATGCATCGTTTCCAGATTGCAAACAACGGCTTCAGTAAGTATAATTGTTATGTTACGCAGAGCGTGTCTGATGCTATGTTACGCAGAGCGTGTCTGATGGAGAGCAACTATTGATATTTATTTGCTGAAGTTTCTTTTATATAGCAGCAGTTGTTTCAATTGATGAAAAGCCTTTGTCTGACTGTATTGCCCAGAGTGTAGAGAATTCGATTTCCTTTCCTTAGTCTCCAGTTGAGTTTATATCATTTTGTTGCAGGTAGCTCCACTAGACCTCCTCACAGATGATTTCTATGTGATGAGAAAGAGTTCAATAGAGTCTCTCCTTCAGAAGATCTATGAAGGCATGGCTGAGGAGATGTTGATCACTTCATGGCAACTGAACAAGGGAACAGCTTGCCACGGTGTCAACTGGGATAGATTTCCCCTCTCTGACTTGCGCGCTGCAGTTTCCTGCGTCGGAGGCCGTTGTCTCGCTTCGCTTTGCAGGCATCTTGCAATGGATTACAAGAGTTGGTCGAGTGGCATGCCAGACCTCTTGCTTTGGCGCTTTCGTGGAGGAGATATGGATGGAGGTGAAGCCAAGCTGGTCGAGGTGAAAGGTCCTAGAGATAGACTTTCTGAACAACAGAGGGCGTGGATTCTAACACTCATGGAATGTGGCTTCGACGCAGAGGTGTGCAAAGTTAGTCCTCCTCCTAAATCATAATGATGCCTCCTCAAGTCTTCTCCTGTTGGTATTTTATTGTTCATTCAATTTCTTTTTTTGGATTTAATTTCATTTTAGGTTTTTACATTGATTGCCATGCTGATGGCATTTGGTTTATTTTTTAGAACAGCTTCTAATCAAATTTTATTAACTGTTTTAATGGGATTTTTTTTTCTTTTTAATATGGGGACTGCTGAGTTGTATTCTTGTGATCGGTTAAGTAATTGTGGGCTTCTTGATGCTTGAGTTGAGACGTTTACGGTATTTTTTACATTGATTAATTGATTTGGTTTCTTAAAGTTAGAAATCATATTTTGGAAAATTATGAAGTTAAATCTAATATTTAATGTAGTTGGACACTAACTTTTATGTCAGTTATTCAAACATTCTCAGAACTCTCTTAGAAGTGAATTACAATTCCATTCTCAGGCATATTTTCTATTTACAAGGGCCCAAATTAGCCTTTTTGTATTCATTTGGTAGCTGGCTGCCTCAGGTAATATTTAAATTTTTATATGTATTTATATAATAACTTAGTTTTTAAATTATATCAAATATGTATATATATATGAAAGATGTATTTCATTTTAAGTTAATTTTAGTAGTATTTTTGATAGATTAAGTTACTAAATAAATAAATGTCAAATTTTAGATGTTATATAAATACTTATGGAATTATGATATGAATGTAAGTTCGTAGAAAAATTAGTGTAATATGTTTAATTAGTGTCATATGGTTTTGTCAGTTCTAGACGGGGTCATTCGGTGCTTGGTGTTGAAGAAGATGAAGTGATTATGTTGATTTCCATCGTGCGAGAAGATACAAGTTTGTCATTTTTAAATATGAAAGAGAGCGAGAAGGAGAGGGATCAATAGAGATTGAAGAGGTTTCATCTTTTTGAGAGGGAAGTAATGTAGCTCGTGTGCATATCAAAGGAGATGCGACAAATAGTGGGTTGTCAAAGCGTAATCAAGAAAGAGGATTTTGAACTCATGAAGTTGGTCGCGATGAGAAGAGTGACCACTAGCATGATCGATGAGCTTGATGATAGGGAAGACATGCTCGGGCGAGGGCTACGACCAGATCGATTATTTAAAGGATTGGGGAAAGATGCCTTATTTAAGAAAGTTATTTAAAGAATTGAGGAAAGATGAGTTATTAAGCAAATTAAAAAACTATGTGCTAAATTACACTGCTTTGGTGATACTACCATTTACAAATTGCATCAATCTCTTGGAAAAGCACTTGTAAGCCCAAAGTTTGGTAGGTCTTGGTCTTCCCTCCTTACATTATGTACAATTCAGACATAAATGTTCTCTTATAGAAAGGGTTTACAACTACAACAGATCTCTTTCTGCTTGGCTCTTCTATAAAATTTTTTTCTCCTTTGAAACTACATGCTTCTAAAGCTTCTGCTTTCTTGGCAAATTTATGTAAAGATGCTCGCACAGCTAAAGGAAATTTTCACTTAAAGGTTTTATAAAATTCTCGCACATCCCTTTACTAGGATCACTGGTTTAGTGGGAACTTGTTGAATGATATTACTGATATGCACTTAATCATAAATCATTTTTCTATTAATGCTAAAATTTATGTCATCTTCAAGGATCCTGGTTGGGAGTTGCCCCTGATTTTCCTGCTGCTCTTCTTGAAGCCCTATTTATCATTCTTGTTAATTCGAGTGCTAGAGGTTGCCTATTATGGGGCAATGGGAGTGAAAGTATTCACAGCTCTTACCAAGGTTATTTAAAATGGGAAAATATTATTTTAAACTGACATCATTTTATTTGGCACAGGTGTTAAAGGGTGGCCTTAAGATTGCTGATGTTCTTCTATCTAAGGGAATTTATGTTGATGTCATCTGTCCTCTATATCATTTTTCTACTGAAACCTTTACACACCTATTTTTTGAATGTGACTATTCTTTTAGAGTTATATCTAAGATAATTCCTAATATGAGGACTATCCTCCTTAGACCTAATATCCTTCAGGCTTTTGAATATACTAGTGAGAATCATGCCTGAATTAAGCTCTTTTATTATTTTTTAATTTGCTACTCGGTTTACCACCTTTGGAGGGAAAGAAATTATGTTGTAACTCCTGAGCCCTATTGCTCAAATTTTCTTATCCTCTCTCATTAGCGCTTCCTTTTGCAACACCTTTTTGCTATGCTTTTTAGGCTCTATCAATTTTGTTTGTGCTTTTGCACATTTTTGTTTTGTTTTTGACTATTCTCTTCTCTTTTCATACATGTAACTATTTTGCATTAATGAAAACGGCTAAGCCCACAAATTTCCCCCCAAAAAAAAATATTTAAAGTTTATTTTAGAAAATTTTAGGTTAATTTTTAGAAATTTATATTAGGGTTATTAAAGATTGGTTGACTATTTCAATTAGGTGATTTATGTATCATTTATTATTTAAATATTTTTAAATACTATGTTATATTTTAGAAATAAAATATCGATAAAAAGAAATAAAATTAATTAGTTGTAACGTATTTTATAGATGACTGACAATATACAAAATAAGGTTCGTACAAGATCATCCTAGGATTTTTGAACTATCTGTATAGATGATCTATAAATCATATAGAGGTTTGATAGTGTGTGAAATGAGCTTTATACCAAATCATCCATACAAACTTGTACTTTTCATAAAAACAATCTTCAAAATCATGCAGAAAACTAACAGTGTACAAAATAAGGTTCGTACCAGAACATCCCATAATTTTTAAATTATTCATAAAGATGATCTATGATTGTACTGTACGAGTTGATGGTGTTTCACTTTGAAATTTTAACTTAGGGATGATTTTTTATGGAATTAAATTGTAATGAGTCCTTGAAACTGATTTAGATAGATCTTGCAATAAAATTCTCTTAAGAGTGGATAACAAGAGTGTTTGGGAGAGTTTTTTAGGAGTGGAGAGTGAGAGATCTTATAAGAAGAAATTCTGAGGGGATTCACAAGGTCGGCCAAAGGTGAGGATCTCTTCTTTGTTCATCAAAATTATTCCCTACTTTCTTGAAGGCTCATGAGAGAAGATATTCAAAGGCGATCAGGTACTCTGCCATTACTAGAATGGTTAACAAGGATGACGGTACTCTGCTTTCATCAGGAGGATGAAAAATGATGATAATACTCTGCCTTCACCAGTAGAATGAAAAAGGATGATGGTTCTCTACCTTCACTAGAAGGGTGAAAAGGATGATGGTGCTCTGCTGCACCAGGTTGGTGGAAGAGAGTTTGTAAAAGCTTCTCCATCTTGCTGTAGGAGAAAATGAATAGCCACTTGTGTTTAGTACAATACTTGGAGAAGGAGTCTCCAGGGAGTGGATGTAGGTCTAGTTGGACCGAACCAATATAAAATTTGATGTTCTTTTTTTTTTACTTTACTTTTTTTTCTTTTTTCTTTTTCTGCACTTTATTAGTTTCATGGTTGAAAAATACTTTGTGAAAATCATATTTACTTAACTACATGCTTCAGGATCGTTAAATTTTCTAGAAACTAGTTTTGGTAAAATCCAGGAAAATTTTAAAATATCAGTTCACCCCCTTCTTTGTTAGCCTTGGTACATGTTAATAAGATTTAACAACCTAAACCAACTTTTATGTGTATTATAGACTATTTCAAAAATTAAAGTTTATAATACTTTTTGAAAAATTATTTTTGCTAATTTTTTAAATAGGAATACTCCTAAAGGATATTCGATAACTAGATTATCACTTTTCAATGACATCGAATTTGATTTTTTGAAAACTTGCATATCCACTTTTTTGCAATCACTTGACTATGACATGTGGATTTTAGTACTGGAAGGTTACACTAGACCTAATACACTTATTGATGGCATTAAAATTGAAGCACCATTTTTTGATTGGACATTAGAAGAAAAAGACTTAACGTAATTGAATACTAAATGTTTAAATAGTTTTTTCTGTGCACTAAAAAGTAAGGATTATATGCATGTTTCAACCTGTAAAATTGGAAAAGAAAATTTGAATAGACTTTAGTGATGGAACTAATGAGGTGAAATAATCTAGATTGAACATTTTACTACATGATTATAAACTATTTAGCATGAAATCGAATAACTTCAATTTATGTCATGTATACTCATTTTACTCATATTGTTACATCACTGCATGCTTTAGATAGAGAACTAACTAATTCTGAGAAATTTAATTAAATTATATGTTGTTTACCTACTGCATATGATGTGAAGATAACTACCATAATTGAGTCAAAAACTATGAATGTATATTCTATTGACAATTTGTTTGGATTACTGATTACTTATGAGCAAGGAGTGAATCAGAGATAGAATGATTCAGGTGATAAGTAGAAAGAGAAGAATATTGGATTGAAAGCAAAAAATACAAAAAGTGATAAATCATTGCCTAAGGATGAAGAATATATTGCACTCATGATGAGGCATTTCAAAATTTTCATAAGAAGATAGCATCAAAGGAGACATCAGTATTGGAACAAGGGTAAGTTCAACAACAATGAAAAAATTTCTAATGATGTCATTTGTTATGATTGTAGGAAGCCTAAATATATTAAGAGCAATTACCTAAATCTCAAAGATAATCATAGCAAGGAGAATGTTAAGGTGAAAACCACTATTAAGAAGAGCAAGAAAAGATTGTAGAGATATTTTTGGGTAGACTCAGCTTTAGACTCCTTAAAAATAGAAGCATAAGAGGAGGTCATTAACCTATGCTTAATGGTAGATAAACTTGATCATTCATATCAAGAGAAGGTACGTGTCTTATCCTAAGATGAATTATTAGAAGTTTCTAAGAAAATACACATTGCATATAGGAAACTCAAAAAATTTCATGCTAAATTAAACATAGAATATTTAAATTTATAAAAGAGCATAAAATCCTTATGAATGATCATGCTACCATATATAACAACCACATGACCTTTTTGGATGAATTTCATGATTTGAAGAAAAAGCATGAACTTTTGAAAACATCCCATACTGAACTTGAAAATTATTTTAAAGTATTCATGGATTAATCTGATCGTAGGGAACATGATTTGACATTTGAAAATTCAATCATAGAAAGTGTGAATAATAAACCACCCTCACTTGAATAACTTCATAATCCTAACCACAAGCTCACTAGTTTAAAACCTAGGAAAAGATATTATAACTCATATAGATTGGTAAATCCTTTTCTTGGTGTAAAATGCATTTCTTGTGGAATGATAGGGCATATTTCCCACACTTGCACTATTTAGAGTAGATCACATTTAGTGTGGAGACCTAGGATGCATAAATCACAACATATAAAACATACATCTAGATTATCATTGTCAAAAGGTGAGCCCAAATTTATTTAGGTTCCCAAGTCTAATGTTTGGTCATTTTTTAGAAGCGCTCTCATACAAGCCCTAGTAAGAGAATTTCATACCTAAACAGAGGATGTTCAAAACATATGACTTGAGATACAACTCAATTTATATCTTTAGAAGCCAGAAATGGATGCAAGGTAACACTAAAAGATAATATCACAAGGAGAGTGACAGGTACATGTATGATTGAAAACCATAACAATATTTATATTGAAAATGTTTTATTGATTAAAGGCTTAAAATATAACTTGCTAAGTATTAGTCATCTTTTTGATAAATGTTTTAATATTAAATTTTTAACTATAAGCTGCGTTATAAGCAAAAATGGAATTTATGAGTTACATGTAAAAAGGTTAAATAATGTATACATGCTTGATTTAAATTATGTGAAATCTTCTAATACTTTCTATCTCAAAACTATCACTGATTAATCTTGGTTATGGCATAAAAGACTGTCAAAAAATCATTAAAAACCTTAGGAAGATTACCCAGAAAGAATTAGTTCGATGCATACATGTTGCAATCCCTGACCCCTAGTCTAAGATTTTGATGATGACAAATAATGTCGTCTAAATTATTATTCTTTAAATATCTTTGATTTCTGCTATTGTCTGTGAGTACTAACATTTTAGGGAGATCATAAGTTACTCAGGACAATAAGAGGACTCATGACTAGGTAGAGTAGGAGTATGAGTTCAAAACATTGTATTTTTTTTCATTTTTTTTTATTTTTTTTTTCTTGAGTCTGGCTACAAATTGCATATAAGACTGAGCAACCATACACACACACAGGGAGAGAGGATTTAAAAAATGTAGTTTCTTTTTTCTCTATTGATTGTACTGTATGAGTTGATATCGTAGTTTACGATCTAATCTGGCTGAAACGTCTTTCTATGAACAAGTCGTACTGTACAATTTATATCGTACTGTACGATGTGTTACTAATCCAAAATCCTAGCCGCTTGATTAATTTATGTAAGTTTATTAGTCGTTTGTACTATATGAACCTATTCATATTGCACGACTTATTTTGAATATACTTACTTAAATTAACCCCGTGATTAGTGGAAAAATCAAGGATTCATTTCTGATTGGTTATCGTACTGTATGATATAGTTCGTACTGTATGATCAATTGAGGCTATTTTTGATCATCCCGAATTTTGTACTTGACGATCCCTTAATTTTGACTAGTCGTTAGTGTACAAAGTAGGTCGTACCCTATGATGTGCAGAGATGAGTTTTGATCATCCTGATTATCGTCATGTATGAACAAAAGAGTTTTACAGATTGTACCGTACGAGTTTATATCGTACTGTACGAATGTATTCAAATTTTTTGACCTATTCGTAAACCTTCGTACCATGATGAAGCTCGTTTGTACGAATCGTATTGTACGATATTGGATCATACTGTATGATAGTAACGGCTACTTTAAAAATTAAAGATTTTTTTAGCCTTTTTTTAGTATCAAAAGTTCTGTGTTTTTTTATGTGTGAAAAAGAGAGACGGACGTGTTTTAGAGAGGGTTTTCTTGGGAGAGAGCTCTTGAGAAGATTTTAGGGTTTTTGAGAGGAAGGAAAAGGTGGGCTTAGTGAGGGAGATCACATGGTTGCTACGAGCTTGCTGCACTTTACTCCTCTTGTTGCCCGAGAAGATCTTATGGGAGGCTCTCTGAGTGGGAGATTCTTCTACTATGCATCTGTGTCCTCTAAGGTACTCTTCCTTCTCCAAGAGGGAGAAAAACAAGAAGGTACACTGCCGTCGCCAGGAGGGTGACAAAGCACTTGGCACTCCACCACGCTGGGTTAGTGAAAGTGAGGCTTGTAAGGGCTTCTCCGCCTTCCCGAGGGGGCAAAAGGAGAACTATTGTTTAGTAGTGAAATTCTCAGAGCGGAGGACTCCAGGGAGTGGACGTAGGCCAAGTGACCAAACAACTATAAAATTTGTGGTGTGATTTTTCCTTTACCGCTTTATTTTCGCTTGCATTTTATTTTCATTATAATTGCTTGGAGAAAATTGTTGTGGAATTCGTTGTTGCATATTATGTTCAAGTACTCGCTTCCGCATTAGTTAAATTTTTCAGTTTAAAATTAAAAAACACAAAAATATTAGAACTCATATTTAGGATTTTTTATTGCAACAATTTTTTGCAATTCATCCCCCATTTTGGCGCATCTAGTAACTTTAATTGGTATCAGAGTTGGGTTTCAAAAATAGTATTTTAGAAAACCTTAAAAGTTGATCATGTCTCATTTTATTAATCATAATACTACAGAGGGTTATTCAATAATCGTCCACCACTTTTTTATAATATCCCATTTGATTTATGGAAAAGTAGAATGTCTACTTTTTTACAGTCTATTGACTATCGCATGTGAATATTATTTAATGATTGTTACATTGCACTGTTTAAAATTGTGAATGGAGTGAAAACTAAAGTACTTTTTATTGAATGGAGCAATGAGGATAGGGATTTGGCTCAATTAAATGCGAAATGCTTAAATTATTTCTTTTGTGCTTTAAAATCTTAGGACTACATGAGAGTATCTACCTGTGCTACTGGTATGGAGATTTGTGATAGATTGTGCATCACGTACGAAGGAACTAGTGAAGTTAAACAGTCTAGACTTAACATTTTATTGCATGATTATAAACTCTTCCATATGAAACATAGTGAAACAATATCTAACATGTACACCAGGTTCACCCAAATCGTGACATCCTTGCATGCATTAGGTAGAGAAATTTTAAATTATGAAAAAGTTAACAAGATACTTAGATGATTACCACGTTCCTATGATGTTAAAATTATTGCAATCACAAAATTTAAAGATCTTAACATTTATTTAATTGACAATTTGCATGGGTCACTCATTGCGTATGAGCAAGGAGTGAGTCAAAGGCAAAGTGATACAGGTGAAAAGAAGAAGGAACGGATGGTGGCATTGAAAGTAAACAACTCAAAAATTGAAAGTTTTGCATCAGAGGAATAAGATGACATAGCCTTGATGACCCGACAATTCAATAACTTTTTGAAAATAAAATAAAGGCGTCATCAGAATAATTGGAATAAAGGTAAAAGCTCGAGAACTACTAAATTTTCTTCTAACACGATTTACTTTGAGTGCAGGAAACTAGGTCACCTCCGAGTTGATTGCACCAATTTAAAGAGTCAACAAACTAAGGAAAAAGGTGAGGACAAAGCTAAATATAAGAAGGGGAAGAAGAAGACACAAAAAGCATTTTGGGCCAACTCTGCCTCAGAATCGTTAGAAGAAGAAGCAGATGAGGAGTTAACAAATTTGTGTCTAATGGCTAATGATAATCATGATCAATTGGATCAAGATGAGGTATGTGAACTTTCATATGAAGATTTACTACTTATTTATGAGAAAATTCATGACTTAAATAGAAAGTTGAAAAAGATGCATGCTAATCTTAATACTGATTTTAGTTTTTTACAAACTTAACATGCTAACTTAGTTAAAGAAAATTTTGATTTAGATAGAGATCATATGTCCCAGCTTGACGAGTTTGATGCATTAAATAAGAAGCATACTGAATTAATTGATGCACATGAATCCTTGAAAATATTGCATGTTGAACTAGAAACAAAATACAAGAGTTTAGAGGAACTTGCATGGGAGTTAAAAATCACTGAACATCGTTTGGATCTTCAAATCACTAATCTTAAACATACAAACGAATTTTTACAAGTTAACTTAAAGGCTTTGAATGAAAACAAAAAACCAACTTCACTTGAAGAATTTTGCAATCCATCACAACAGCATGAATCATTCAAACCCCCAAGCACTGCATGCATCACCAACTTTAAGAAGAGGCATCACCACCCACATACATTAGTGAACCCATTTCCCGATGTTAGGTGCTTCTCTTGTGGCATGCTAGGTCACATAGCCCGCACATGCACGATTCACCATAGGACACACCTAGTATGGAGACCTAGATTGCATCCATCACAGCATAGAATGCATACATCTCATTCATGAAAGCATAAGGAGGAACCCAAACTCACTTGGGTTCCCAAATCTAATATCATATAATACAATTAGTTTACAGAAAATAAAATTTCAATTAGCTGTCGAAGTATTCTTTGAAATAACTAATCGCATAGTACGAATTTAATTCATACAATATGATTAATTCAAAAAAATTTTAATTTTAGAAAAACTCTCTCTCCCGCTGCGTGTGTGCTTAGTCACCTAATTGCATACACTCTAATATGGCCTGACTCAAAAAAATAGAAATTAAAGAAACTAAAATAGTCTCTTTTGCCTAGACTCCTAACCTACCAAATCTTGAGTCTTTGGTCTTCTTGAGTATTGTACCTGTAATCATTATTGCATAAACGATAAACAATATCCAATATATTTCCTGAGAATACATAATTCAATCAATATGGTTTGTCATCATCAAAATCATAGTCTAGGGATCCTAGATTTGTAACATATTATAAATATTATAAAAAACTTTCATAAGATGAATCTTAGCCCAAAATTTCTTTTTAGAGCCATTTTGATTGAAACCCCTAAAAATCTAATTTGTCAAAATAGAATTATTAGAAATATCATAAATAAAATAGCTTGAGCTTTATGAATAAGATTAAGGAGAAAACCTTTTAGCCTATTACGTAAAAATTTGGGCAATAAACATGTGATCTAGGGGTGTAAATGAGCCAAGTTAGCTCGTGAGCTAGCTTGAACTCGATTCATTAAAAATTTCACAAGTTAAGCTTATCGACTCATGAGCTCAAGCTCAGTCATAAAGTTGAGCTCGAACAATAAACGTGTTCTAGTTCAAGTTGGATAAAACTTGGTTGCTTGGTTCATGAGTTGACTCATTTTTTTAAATAGAATTAAAAAATAATAATCGATAGTAAATAAATAAAGAAAAGCTATGCAACCGACACATAATTGGAAAAAAAATATAACCATATAATGTAACTATATGTTTAGTTATTCAAAATTTTTTTGAAAGCTATGTAATTTCCTTATTAATTTGCACTATTTATTTATGTCTTTTCTTTATTAAAGTTGTTGTCAAATTTGTCATTTCTCAAGCAGATTTTATTTTTTGTTTACAAAATAAGCTACATGACTATTCTATCCTCTATGGTTCTTCTCTACCAAGTTCCATTCCTACTTTTGTGAGAATGACTTTTGCCTTGGCGTGATACTTCTACAAAGGTTCTCTGGTGGTCTTCTACAATGCTAATGAGCTACTCTGACACCATGAGCTTCTTGGATGAGTTAAGCTCAAGCATACATTTCTTTTAATGAGTCAAGGTCGTGCTCAATAAACAAGCTCAAGTTAAGCTCACTATTGATTGGACGAGTCGAGCTTGAGTTTGGCTCAACTCGTTTGCCCCCAATTTTGATGTCATTCACATATATCATACTTGATGCTAGTGGCATTGAAAAAATAATTCTTACTTTTTTTGTGGGACATTTAAGCCAATTAGGATAAACTGACACAAACATCACATATATATAGCTCAAATAAGAAATCTAGTGATTGATAATCAAAACTTCCTATTAAGAGATCAAACTTAGCTAAGCAAGAGAGTGCTTACCTAATTGTATCTTCGCCAATGATGTTTTGTTATTACGCTCTTAAAAAATTTGGAGAAAATTGTAAAAGTGTGCATAATTAATAAATAAATTTTATGGTTAGTTTTGTTTAAAAAAATTTTAAAAATTGCATAGTCGCCTATTCAACAGGTGACTTACATTTCCAGTTAGCATTTAAAAAAATTAAATATATAAAAAAGGTTTAAAAAATACTATAACAAGTTGCCTATTTAATGGGCAACTTGCTACAAGTTTTTTACATTTTTTTTAAACAAACTAAATTGAAGATGTTGTATGGAGGGATTATATCTGTGAAGAAATTTTTTATGATATTTCTGTCATCAAAGACTTTTGTGTTTCTATATTCCTCTTTTTTTGGTGTTTGAGATGCTAGATGTGCGTGGAATGCCACATATGTTTAGTTTTTATATTTACTTTTTATGTTATAATAGTTTTTACAATGATTTTAAAGGTTCAAATTCTCTAAAAGGCGTTTGTGAGCTGTAACCAAGTTTTTTGTTGCAGGCATGAATTTTAAAACCAACCGAGCTCGCCAATTCATCCGGTTAAACCGAGAACCGATTTGGCAGCCAGTCCAGTTCTATTATTAGAGTTAGGTTACAGTTACACTAGCTAAAACTATTTCAATGGGCAGTTGAAACATTGAACCGTCGGACCGGGCATATTTTCAGTCGATTTCAAAATCATGTGATTTGAGCCACTGATCGCACATTGAACTACTGAAATAGGGTTTTATGCATTTACACAGATCTTTGTCACAAATAAGTTGAACCAAAACCTCATTTTATGTGGCTCTCTTTAACAAAACCTACACAGAGAAGGACTAGGAGAGATTAACTATTGGTAGAACGACTGAGAGAGATGGACAAACGACTAGGAGACAAACTATGCCTTCTTTCATGCGCACGTCATCATTTGGTGAGTTTGTATCCCTAGAATCTTACACTTGTTCTGTTCTTTCCACTGGGTGTTCTTTGAATAACCACTCTTCTTATTAGGATTTCTCTAATTTCATATGATTAGGGTAGAGCTAAAAACCTAGTTTTATTAAAAGGCCCTAGAAACTTACAGACATAAAACATATGGAGTTTTTTAATATATGAATCCTCAAATTCTCTTGCATTTTTTCAATTAGAAATTTTAATATAATTGATGACATTACATCTCGATGTTTAGTATTTGTTTTGGTTTTTTAGGATTATCATTTTATTTTTTGTTTCTTTTATCAATTTGAAATTTGTTTATATGGCATTGATGCAATCTTGTTATTGAATCCATTAACAAATTTAAAGAATTGTGTGTTTTGACTTTGAGATTATTAAAGACCCTAAAATTACACTTTGAAAATTTATTTATATTTAAAGACTTGATATTAAAAGAGAGATGACACCCATCACATTCCATTACTTATCCGTGTTTTTTCAACTTGCATTACTTGATATTTTGTGCAATGTTAATTTTTTGTGTCCAAAAGGATTTCTATATTTTAATGGAATGCAAAAATGTCATGGTCTGAATTGAGTCTATTTTCTAGTTAAGTTTCTTTGTTGAAAATGTTTTTAAATTTTAAGGGAATGCTTGATGCCAACCTTTTTTTTTTACTGAATCATTTTAGATCCACATTTCTTTTAGAAAACTAATCCTTTTCTTGATGATAATACTTATAGCTTGTTTGATTTGTAATTTGAATGTATAGCTTCTAATTTAGAAATTTATGTTATCTTCAAACTTGCATTTAAGTTGAAACTTACATTTATCTTCAAACTAGTTTTTGATGTTCTCTTAAAAAGATCATTTCTAATATTTCATAACCAAGTCTTTTTTTAACAATAGGTACTATGAATTTCATTTTAATACGAGTATTAAACATTTAATTTTATTTTAGAATGGATCCATTAATAACTTCATCACATAGTATGCATGAGAAGGTTAATATTACTTAGAATTATTGTACTAAAGTAAAGGTCCAGATGAAAAAAAAAATATTTAAATGCCTACATTATGGGATTATTTATAAAGGTGGAGGTAGTATTAGGATAAAATTACATCTAGCAGGAATTAGATCTAACATAGCTTCGTGCAAAAAAGTCCCACATGACATTCGTCACCAAATGCAAGAATATCTGAATGAAATACCCAAGAAAAAACAAGCCCAGGAGGATATAGAGTAGAACACAATTGTGTTGTCGATGAACATATGGATGAAGAATGGGCTCTTCATCACTTCCCAAGTCATAATCCTCTAATGAACACCATGAAGGCGTTGATAGAGGGAAGAGAAAGATAAATGACATAGAATTTTTTTTTGCACCAAGTACTATAGCAGGTTCTCAATCATCCTTGAGAAGTGTAATGACATCCAAAGAAGTCATACACCATGCTTATTTGGCAATAGCGAGGTAGTTTTATAACAGTTACATCCCTTTTAATGTCATAAAGTCTGCCTTTGCACAAAAGATATTTGATACTATAATTGCAATGGGACCTAGGTACAAGTAACCATCATACTACAAATCGAAAGTTAATATTTTGAGACATTATAAAGAGAACTGTAAGTTGTTGGATGATTCATATAGAAGATTATGGATAGAAATAGATTACACACTCATGGCTGAAAGGTTGGACAGATTAGAGGAAGATGAACTTGATTAATTTTGTTATTTATTATCCAAGGGGTGTAACACTCTTGAAATATATGGATGCTTTTGATATTACGAAGGATTCCAAGACTTTGGTTCATTATTTTGTGAGGTTGTTGAATAGGTAGCGCAATAGAATATTATGCAGCTTGTAACAAATCTTGTTGCATACTATAAGAAGGTATGAGAACTTCTACGTGAAAGATTTAGCAATATATATTAGTTTTTATGCTATGCTCACTGCTTAAATATCATTTTTAAAGATATTGGAAACATGCCTCACATTCAGGATCTTGCCAAAATAGCATCAAAAGCTACAATTTTTGTTTATAACCATATTTTTATTTTAGCTTGGTTAAGAGAAGAGCTTGTTGGAAGGAAATTGTTAGGCTTGGAGCTACTAGATTCACTATAATATTTATAACTTTAAAAAGCATATAAGATCACAAGCTCTATTTACAAGCTTTTATTTCAAACAAAGTTTTCTTTGATTCAAAGATATCCAAAACAGTAGAAGAGAAATAAGTATCATCAATCATTTTAGATAATAAATTTTGGAATAATTGTTTGCTAGCTTCCAAATTATCTAGGACTTTAATTTAGTTATTGAGTGTTGAAGATTCTAATGAAAAACCATTTATAGGGTTTTTTTATGATGGTATGTATAGAGCAAAAAGAGCTATTAAGTTCATATATGTAAATGTCAAAAGGATGTACAAACCTTATACAAGTATTATAAAGAAAAGATGGAATATCCAACTTAGAAAAGGCATACATTGTGCAACCTATTTTCTTAATCCCCATTTTTAATATGATAAAGAAAATTCTTACCACAAAACCTAAGGTGATGCAAAGTCTAATTGAGCTGATTGAAATAAAGATATATGTCATAAGCCATCAACAATAATGAATGAAGTTAGGCTTTTTTGTGATGATTTAAAAAGTTTTGCCTAACTAATTGCACTAATGACGTTGAAAGAAATGATGCATGATAAATGAAGAAAATATTTTAGTATGAATTTCTTCTTTCATGTATATCAATCACCTATTAAATAACTAATACTTAAATGTTTGAAGATGAATGGTGAAAGATGTTCAAATCAAGTGCATCAAAATTACAAAAATTGGCTATTAGAATTCTTAGTCAATCATCATCATCTTCAAGATATGAAAGAAATTGGAGTGTATTTGAACAAATTTATACCAAGAGATGAAATCATCTAGAGCATAAAAAACTTAATGATCTTGTTTTTATTCAGTACAACCTCAATTTGATGCATAGGTATGACTGTGTGACTTTTAATTATATTTAAATATTTTTTATATAAAATACATTAAATTTTTATGTTAATTTATATTAATTTTATAGATTTCAAAATAAAAAAACGAAACTATGATCCTTTGGATTATACAAGTAGAGAGATAGTAGGATTTTAGGTGCTTGATGGAGAATCAATTCTGAAGCTTGTTTTGGAGAAATTAGAGACTGAAATTTATGCAGAAGATGTCATTGTTGTTGTTGAATAAGTAAATATTAGCTATACTAGACAACCTCAAAGTAAGTTCTCAATTATATTAAGTTATATCATTTGAAAGAGATGTTCAATATATATATTTTTATTATGCAGATGATGATGTCCTAGATGATGATGGAGAAGATCATGAAATAATTGGAAGTGACGATATTGTTGCATTTGGAGGGAATGTTTTGTTGAAGAAGTATTTAGGGATATAACTTTTGATGCTTCAAATCTAGGAGATAATTTCTAGATTTATTTGTATATTTATGTTTGAATTTTGACTTGATATGAAATTATGTACAATTAATTGAGATTTACTCAAACGCTTTATATATTTTTTTTTAAAGTGCTCTTTTAATTATTTGCGCATAATTTTTTATTCATATTTTTATATTTTGTTTAATTTTTTATCACATAATTTATAATGATAGCATTCTTATTTTGGTAAATTTTTTTTTAAAAAAAAAATTTAGCATTTATTACATCATCCGCTTCGACCCCGATTCAACCAATCAAATAGTGAACATCTCTTTTTTCTGGTTCATTATCTGGTCCGATTTTCACAACCTTTATTGTAGGAGTAAATGCAACCTGATTTTTCTCATAGTATAATACGTTGTATGAACTACGATTTGACAAACATTATTTTTATGGATGTGATTATCTTGTTGAATATTTTTTTTAGGGGGAGGGGGAATGAATAATAGTTCTATAGGATGAATGATGACCTCACAGTCGAGTTTTTGTGAGTCCAAAAAATTTTTACGGACCAGTAGATGTAAAAAATGAATTAATGTAAAAAAAAATGTGAGCAAGAATTGATATAGCATTTAAATGTAAAAACTTAATTTAATGTAAGAAATTATTAGTAAACTATGACAAGTCGCGTTTGCTATACTATTGTTAATTATATATATATATATATATATTTAAATTTCTTTTAAAAATGCTGACCGGACAAATAAATTGTTCGTTAAACAAGTAATTATGCTTATTTTTAATTTTTTTAAATATATTTAATCATATAATTTATTTGTTAACTATGCCTAAATATAAAAACTTGTTATTCACCGGAGAGCCGGCGGCCATAAAGAGAGAGAGAGAGAGGGGCAGGAGAGAGAAGTGGAAGGCCTTTTTCAAGGAGTCGGCAGGCAGCGCCGATGTCGGCTTCTTGCTCTCTTATCCATGCTATAGCATCCACCATTCCACGAAGGGCCACTCCCTCGTCTTCCTCTATAAGGAGCAAGACTCCTGCCAACTTCAATTGCAGATTTTCCTCTCGTCGGCTCCGCCGCCTCACGAGCTTTTTCTCATCTTCTTTTTCCTCTTTTTCGTCTTCTTCTACCATCGCTGATCCCATGGGAAAAGAGGTCACCTCAGTTGAAGACCCTTCCATGGACGCCGTTCAGAGGCGGCTCATGTTCGATGATGAGTTAGTTCGTTGCTTCCTTCTTCATTTTTCTTTTTGTTACTTGTTTTTTGAGATAAAAGGTTTTTAAAATACTTGGAGGTTGATCTCCAGTGTCGTTGACGAAAAAGATGAAAAAATGCTTTAAAACTTAAGGCTGGAACAATCTTGCTATGCCTATATGGAAAGTTTTAAAGGCGATAGAGTTAACGGGGAAATAGATTTGGAGATCTCCTTCACGTGCTTCCGATTTCCTAATAAGATTGTGAAATATGAAAGAATTTCGCAACTTCTCAAATAATATTTTTTTGTAAAATTATTGCTTAGAAGATGCATGTTATGGTTTGGCTTCTAATTCTTTCTACCGTACGTCTACTTCTTTCTTCCGTAAAATTTGGAATTAAATATTTGGTTCTTCGATTTGTAAAAGCTCAGCATCGGTTTGATTAAGGGACAACTGGGTTTTACTACCTTCCCAAAAATCCCTTAATCCAATGATTAATTAAGGCTACGTTTGTTTTTTTGGTGCTTTTGTAAAAGACAGTTTCAAAAAACATTAGTTCAGAGAATGAAGTTTTGTAACGGAGAAGCATATATAAAAAGTTTTCTCAAAACTACAGAAAAATGAAAAAAAGGAGTTATTGGGAACGTGATTTGACGAACCAAACAACACAAAAAAAAATTCCTCTGTTTCCAAAAACGAAAAAGGCAAAAAAACGCTCAAACAAACAAAGCCTAATTTGTTTGATTTAAACGGCTTGTTTAAGTTGTTTGATCGGACAAAATGAGTAAAGAAGACTTAATCCTTAATGAAGATAGTTAGCTGTTCGTGTTGCTCATACCTTCTTGAATGAAGATTATAATTGATTACGGCATACTGCCCGCTTCTAACTGAACTCCGCCATTGGAGATTGTTGATCGGATCAGCATTTTCAAATATCAATAGCAGATGCCAGATGCTGATGTTTCAAGATTTATTTGTTTTCTTGAATATTACATTAGTTGGAGCTTACTGTTTATTTGTAATGTTTTCTCTTCTCATTTTGTTTCTGTGATTTTTTCTGTACGTTCACCATCAAACTCACCTTTCAACGCACATTAATGTTGATAATATCCAGTTTACCAATTCTTGAAGGAAATGTTTTAAGATATTGAATTTCTGATTATAATTATATTACATTTGGGGCCATACAGGTGCATTTTGGTTGATGAACATGATAATATTGTTGGACATGATTCAAAATACAACTGTAAGTAAAAAATCATTGTTTGAGCATAGTTTATTGCATCTATGTTAAACCTTATGTGGTAAGTAAACTAGAGTTTCATTCTTAAGGGAACACTAAATATGTACCATTCTTTTCTTAGAAATCATTCCTGTAATGTAATGGCTTCTCAAACTCTAGGTTTCATATTGCAGATTATTTTTTAATATATTTGCATAAATTATTAGAAGAGACAGGTATTTTAGCTGTAATGCCATTCTTGAGAAGCTTCTTAATCTCAAACATCCTTTCCATTTTTGTTCTCTTACTCTATATGATGAAAAAATTCAGTAATATATCATTGATGATACAGAATGTTGAGTAATTTAAATTGCTGTCATTGATTTGACGGGCATTTATACTTAAGTTTTTTCATTTACAAATGATGCCTATTTGTCTTGTTAAATAAGATTTTCTTCTTGCAGTTCTCTCATTCTCTCTCTTCCTCTGGTTTAGTAATTTTCTTGTAGCATTCTAATTGGAAAACTATATATGGATATTACTGGACATCTGTTGAATTTTCTCAATTTGATTATTGTCTAATGGCATTAGTTATTAATAAAATACATTTCTATAACTGCGTGTAGTGAAGTATTGACCAGATTCTTTTAAGCAATAATCATATTACGGTAGGGAGGTGTCAAGAGAGGTAGGGGTCGTAATGAGTTGAGAACGGGTAGGGCTCGTAACATGCATGTGATGAGGAGATTAGGGTATATTTGATATTGCAAATAGTTAATAATACATGAAATTATATAGACTAAAAATTAATACAAATCAGTAAAAGCTTTAAACAATAAATTGAGATTAACTAAAGGAGAACATAGATGAGTTCCCACGGATTAAGGGGTTGTTTGGTTGCCTGAAAATGAAATGCAGTGTAAAGTAAATGTAATGTAAAGTAAATGTAATGCATTTTGAATACTTTACTCTGTTTGGTTGTCTGCAAAAGAAATGCAGGAGATTTGTTTCCCTTGTTTGGTTAGGTATATCCAGAGTAAAGTAAAATTAAATTTTTAATTACTTTTTACAGGGAAGAGAACTACCTTCGGTGAACACCATTGCATCTGCAGATCTAGTGGCTTCTGACACTAAAGTCGTCTTCTATCATTTTCTGTAGCTTGTTAAAGTCAATTAATGATCTTAAAGAATTTTCAAATATGGATCAAGTATCATATTAAAATATTTAATCTTCGAGTTAAAAATATTTTTTATGATAAAACATTATGCTTGCAACAAAAGTATTATGTTTGGGCAAAAGAACTTATATTACATTACTTTTTGCTATATCTTATAAATCTTATATTTAAATAAAAAAATTATTTGTTAAAAACATTTTATAAATAAATAAATAATTTCATATCTGGTGAAATTCTTACACTTAAATTACACCCATTATATCCGAATAAAATTTACTTAAGAGCGGTCATATAATATTTTTATAGTACTAATCAATGGCAACTAATTTACCACATTTCAAGTGTGAATCTTTTTTGGAGTAGTGCAGCATTACAGTTCTCTGAAGAATGCACATAAATGACATACGAGGTTTACAATCCATACTCTCCTATGTATTCACACAACAGAAAAAAATAAAATAAAAAAATTTAACAGATGCGAGGAAAGAAGATATCAGTACTTGTTGCATCCCTGAAAGATCACAATGTCATTAACAGCATTGAGAGCGAATCCACCAGTGAGGCTAAGAAGCAAGATCGGTATATCTCCCAGCGGAGGAGAAAGCTCTTTCCGCTGCTGACCTGCTTCGAGGAAGTAGAGAATAAGCTGCAACCACGCATTCGGCCGATCAAGGAGTGAAAAACCGGCCTTTTATAAAACATGTTCGCTCTTCTTCTGGCTGCCTGGGCGCTGAGCGAGAGATTAGCTGCGATGAGGCAGGCTTGCCAGTTCGACTGCACAAAGTTGCGAACCCTAATTTGCCGAAGAAGCATCTCGTGCAATGAAGCTGAACAGCACGACGACGATAGGTGGATGAGGGAGTTGCTGACAAAGAGGTTGGAGCGGAGAAGGTCGGACTTGAGGGCGACGGAGTGGAGCTGCTCGCCGGAGCGAAGTCTCTCCGGAGCTGCTCGCCGGAGCGAAGTCGAACAAGAACAAAGGAGGCGAAGAAGCCTCTCGTGCAATGAAGCCGAACAGCACGACGACGATTTCAAGGTTTTCTTCCGATGAATTTATAACCCGCTCAATATAGCGGGTTTCTAATTCGCGTAAAACATACTCTCTAATACATGCCTAATACTTCGGATGATTTCCTTTGTTCCGCTCAAAATTAACCAAACAACCAAATTTAGTAAATACATGTAATTGTTTTACTTTACACTCCTAATTCAGGCAACCAAACAGCCCCTAAATATTTTTTGATCAATACTTTCCAAGTTTTGAGTACAATTACGTTATGATAAATATTTGTATATTAGTACGTTCAACGGCTCTATTCATTCATCAAGTATTTCATTTTGATGAGAGAACACAAATAGAAGGTTCTCTATAGATGAAGTGTTTGATTTCTCTAATAATTAGAAATGAATAGTCGTTATATTTGTTATTTAGCTTTTTGTAACTTCAGCAACGATGTTTTGATTTTATGCTAATTGACTTCTGCCAATTTATAGGCCATTTGATGGAGAAAATTGAGAAGGAAAATTTGCTTCACAGGGCCTTTAGTTGTTTCCTGTTTAACTCCAAATATGAGTTGCTGCTTCAGGTTTTTGAATATTAAGGATGAGTATTTTTCTTTCTTGCTGTTAGGATTTGTTTCTTAACCTTGTGACATTCTTATAAAGAATAACTCAGTTCATTAGGTTTATACTCATCAAGTTGAAGGAATTTATCTGCTAAAAGCCCTGTATTTCAATGATAAAAGAGCTTTTGAGTGACCTAACTCTAGCCCTTAAGTACTTCACAAAAACATGCATGAATGCCTTGACATCCTTTTCTATTATTCTTCTTGGTGATTATGCGTAGTCTAATTTAGCTGGGTAAATTTAATATGTTTTATATGATTTTACTATTATGCTAAAGTAAAAAGAAATGAATTTTTGTAATAAAATTAAATTCAAAATTGGTTTAGGCCTTTAACGAATTTTAGAATATTTTGTAATAAATTTAAAAATCATAATATTCGAAATTACATCACTAGTTTAATTCACTTCCCCCTTTATGTCAAAGTTAGTACGTTTAAAATGAGATTTAGTATTAGTTTAAACATTTGAATAATATGACGAGGAAAAATATTTGCAATAGATTCCTTATAATAACAAAGGAGAAAATGGATAATTGAAGAGTGTACATAATACATAAATAATGTTTTATTGTATGTTTGAAAGTTCGGTAGTTGTGATATTTTCTTTCATCATTTCACACTTTAAACTGAAAAGTGTAATAATTTTTAGGATTTGTTGGACGTGAGAGAGTGGCCTGGTCATAATTTTGGATAGAAAGAAATATATATTTTTTTAAATGTGTGAGAGACATTCTAATTTCAAACTAATTTTTGTACTTTATTGCTTGACTCAATAAAAATAAACTCCCTCCTAAGAATGCTAAAAAACTAAAAGAAAAATTGATTGAGCTCCATATTGAAATAGGACTCTTATTTTGTCAGGTTTTGTAGTCGATAGAAATTCTCATTTATAAAACCATCAAATATTTAAAATAAAAAAATTTAAATCTTTTAATAGTTTGAGAGTGAAATTGATTTTTCTTAAAAAATGTAATAATTAATGGAGTTATGTAGATATAAGATAACAAAAGATATTAACTTTATTAAATCGTTATTACTTAATTTATTACTCTAGTTTTAACATAAAAGAAAAAAAAAAAACACCAACTCCTCCCACCGGGAGAGTGCAAAATTCAAAATAATGAGTCTCGTTTTAAAATGAAGCTATCTTCTTGTGTGAGGTTTTAAAATGACAGGCGTTTTTTTTCCTCAGCCCCTTAATATATTAGGCAGATAGATTACTTCCATTTTCTTAAGAAAGGTTGAAAGTACTGCTGATAACCCTTCATCCTGCACAGCAAAGATCTGCTACAAAGGTCACTTTTCCTTTGGTATGGACAAATGCTTGTTGCAGCCATCCTCTCTATCGTGAATCTGAGCTTATAGAGGAGAATTTTCTTGGTAATTTTCTGTATCAGTTCCTGCTCTACTCTTCTCTGTTTTTCACAACTTGTCAACTCCTAATTTCTGAAGCATACTTAGGGGTTAGAAATGCTGCACAGAGGAAGCTATTAGATGAACTTGGGATTCCCCCAGAGGACCTTCCTGTTGAAGAGTTCATTCCTGTTGGACGCATTCTTTACAAGGCCCCATCCGATGGAAAATGGGGGGAACATGAGCGTAAGTCACTCTTTTCACAAGCTTATCTTACAATCTACTACCCAAACTCTTTATTATTAGCAAGGATATCTATGGTTTAGTTTGGTTCTAAGATGATCATGTTTTTAATTTGACCCATTCAAGCCAATCAGAAAATGCAGAAATCATTCGCAGGTGGACATAACTATATGCTAAATTGGTATGGTTTGGTTTAACCATATGTTGAATGCGTTCATATTTCACAGGCAATTTTCAGTTTAAAACTTAGCATATTAGCATAATCCGTTCAGTTTGGTTTGTACAGTTTATCAAAAATCTAAATTAAACTTAAGTAATTCAATCTGTTTATACAATTACAAATTAAACCGAACTCACAAGTGGACCGAACTATTTTTTAAGATGATTTGGTTTTTCAATTTAATGATTTCTTTTGGCAACAATAAAGAAAAAAAAAAAAACTGCTTAAGGAGCTTGTCATCCAAAAATGCATCAGGAATGCAAGGCTTTACTCAAAGCAGTAGGATATTTTTAAATTTATATAGACAACATAATTTTATTTAAGAAAAAACAATGATTTTGAATATATTTATTATATTACCAAAAAAAAAGAAAAAGAAAATTGTACGTCTCATATAAACATCTAGTATTTACAATATGTCCTGCTATTTTAAACAAGTCCTGATGCATTTTTGTCCAACGAGCTCTCGATTTTAATTTTATTTAACTAGCATGATTTTAACAATAAATGTCATTTTAATTGCAGTAGATTATCTACTTTTTGTTGTCCGCGACGTCAAGCTGAATCCAAATCCAAATGAAGTTGCCGGCGTTATGTATGTGAATAGAGCCCAACTCAATGAGCTGTTGCGGAAAGCCAAAGCTGGGGAGGACGGCATTAAACTCTCGCCATGGTTCAGGCTGGTTGTCGACAATTTCCTAATGAAATGGTGGGATCATGTGGAGAAAGGTACTCTCCATGAGGTTTCTGACATGAAAGCTATTCATAAGATGCTATGAACTTATTACTGAATTCTCAGTGGCTTTCAAATGTTTGTCATATGGTTCTCTTGGCTCGATTTTGTGAACAAAGCACGCTAATGTTTGTGCAATATTTGTATTATAATGACCCGGAGGATTTGTACCATTATTTGTTATACCATTCACATGCATGTTTTCTTCCTTGACAATTCAAGCTTTTTCAGGATCTGCATTACTGCCACAATTTGCTTTTTGTTTCTACTTTATAAACTGTTAGTTATTCTTTATCTGATGAATTTCTTTAGTTCGAATTAAGGCATTTTTGCTGCTTCTATCAATAAATTAGAGGTTTGTAAACCACCCATCTGTCCAATCAACTATTAAATCAATCGTTTAATTCAGTTTGGATTAATTCATCTTGGATGATAGATTGATTTTTTGAAAATCTGATTTTGAAAGGAAATTCAATTCACTTTTGTATTTCATGTGTCCTTTTTAATGAAACGGGTTTCTTATATTACGAGTAAGATTTTTGAAAGTGAAGTTGAAGTGGAATCTAATTAGAGCTGTAAAAGAGAACACAGATTTTGACATATGATGTTAGGAAGTTAATTAGTAAATATATTCCAATGCTTGAAGTGTAGTGGAAGCATAGATTTGATAGAGAAGTTATTTGGGATAAGACAATTATATTATTTTGGAGTGGGGGTTTGTGTGTGAAGTGAATATCTGAAACTTTTTCTTGGGAGCAACATAGTGCATAAGGTTGCGGCACTAAGTTCTGTGTATTTTATAGGAAAAATTGTCTCTTGGATCATAATGATGTTGTGGCGTTAGGTTTGGCTTGAAGCATTACGGCGCTAGTTTGCATGTTGTGGCATTGTTCTCCTAGAAATTCTTGTTTCTAAAGGGTATGCAATGACTTTGGGTCTCTAAATGCCACGGTGTCTACTCATTTTCACAAAGTCAAAATGTAAATCTATATCAATGCCAAATAGTGTGCTTTGAGAGAATGTGTGGGTTTTAGGTGGCTTCATGTCCTTTTTGTTATCGAGTCAGATTGAGAAATTATTTGAGTTGAAGTAGGTTATATTTTGTCTATCTCAACTTCTAATATTTTAGAGTTTTCAAAATCTTTTTATATTTTAATTAAAATTTTGACACAGTGGGTATATTCAATCATTGAATAAATCTTGTAAGTTTTGATATGTTTTTGTTATCAATATCATGCACATCCTGGCATTTTATGAGTGAATTCTCAGTGGACAGTTCTGAAAATACCAGCACATTAACAATCTAGAAATTAACAATCTAGAAAATATTCCGATGTTGAAAAATATTGTTGTAGTATAAAAGTTTTGAAATATAGTTATGAACAATATGCGGTAATGTGATAAATTTTTGAATTAATAAAATTGTGTAGTTTTCATCGGAATTTCTCTCTATGGCATTGCTAGTAGAGCATTTTATGACAAAATTTGCAATAAGTCTCTTATTGTTGATTATATTTAAAATTATGAACGTTTTGTGCATAAATAACTGAAATATGTGAATTGGTGAAGTTCTGATGATATTTATAGATTATATTGTGCTATGCACACTAAGGACATGAAATCCTGAGATTCTGAATTTTATATTTGAATGAGAATCATAATGGCTTGAAATTCTAAATATCTAAATATTATGCAGTGAGAGTCTTAAGAGTCTAAAATCTATTCTATATCAATTATGTGGTATAAAGGTCAGAGTGAAATGAATGTATTCTACACTTAACAATTAATGTGATATGTTCATTATTCTATTTCTTATTATTGGTGTGATAGATATACTATTTCCTATTTTATAGATATCTATTTGTTATGAGTAATCTGTTTAAACTTTTGTACTGATGAATTTACTTTGCCATTTCTGCTTCATTCCTACTATTTAATATTAAAAAGTTAGGTAGGCTTAAGGTGACCTTCTAAGTTGTGGTTGCTTATGTCTACTTTCTACATTTGTTTCAGATTAAGATAAGGGGAAGGGTAGATTGAGTAGAGAAATGCTGTAGTGTAAATCTCTTGAAAAGTGGTAGTGATGTTCCCTAGTTAAATTGATAAATATAGGTAAGTCTGATTCAAGACTATAAACTTAGCGTTGTCTTGGAGGCAACCCATATTTGTTTATATTATGCTTTTTAATTTATTATAGTTTTCATGTTTTAAGTTTTATGCTTTATTATTTTAAATGTTATTGCATTATTTGTATGTTCTAAATTAGATTTTGATAAAAGTTATAATTAAGTCCTGAGGAAAATTGATGTGCTAAAAATTAATATAGTGCCACAATGCTTGGGAGTGAAGTGCTATAAAGTTCACATGATGAGCACTGAGGCATTCAAAATTAGCACCGCAATGCTAACTCTCGAGAAAAATACTTATTTGAACTATCGCAGTGCTATTTACTTGAATATCACAATGCTTAAGATTACTCACTCAGCGCCTTGATGCTACATATTTCGGTGTTGTGGTGTCAGGTCTGAAAGTCAAAAGGCAACTCTGATGATTCAAAAAGTAACCATATGAATCATAGCATTTCGATTATGGAACTTTGGTGAGCGTCACAACATTATTGCCAACACTACGGCATTAGGTCAAAATCATTATTAGTTTGGTTGCAATGCTGTGTTGTTAGTCTTTTCAAATGACGTAACACTCATATGTGTCAACATTGCAGGGGATTCCCATACATAAAGTGATGCTTCAATTTCCAAAACTAAGCATCGCTGCTCCACATGTATCCTTCCACTACAATGTCTGTTAGTTTGACTAATATATCATCTTATGTGTTTTGGCACCGCAATGCTAATCCCCAAAGCATTGTATGCTAACCATGATTATAAATAGGAATTCATGGGTTTCACTCATTTTATCATTCTATCTTGAACTCTCGTGCTATTAAGTGTTCTCAATGTAACAACCCAAACTCTAAATTATCAAGATATTGTCTATTATGGCTTAGGAGCCTACGATTTTGTCATGTTGGCTTTCACACATCCTAGATTTTCTCTGGAATGAGTACGCTTAACAACAAAGTTTTTTAAATGAAATTATAATCATTACACTAAAAGGTGCCTGGATGTTTAAGAGTATAGCTATCTTTTACTTAAGGGATTTCACAATATAGTAGATCGACGTCGCTCGTGGGAAGGAATAAATTTCAGATGGGGTCTCCATCTTGCACGATGAGGTGGTAGGGTTGGATAAAGGGCATCCATTCCTGAATATTGATTAGGTTGTTAAACTTAAGCTAATGTCTCAAGGCTAACCAAGAGAGAGCCGCCGGGGGGGGGGGGGGGGGGGGGGAATTAAAAATAAAAGGGGGGAGTGAATTGATAATTAAAAAAAAAATATTCTTGGATTTTAAAAATTGAAAACTTTAAAGATTCGTAGCAAGTGAATTGATAATTTTTGAAAATTAAATTTTTAACCACAAAAAAATAACTTCAGTAGATAAAATGCAGGAATTTAAATAATACAAAGATTTATTGTGGTTTGATCAAACACTACCTACATTCACTCCTTGAAAACTCCCTTTTTAGGTATTGCACTATTAAAAAAAATGTCTCCTTTTACCCCCACAACAAGGCGGAGAAGCGTTTACCAAACTCTCTTCCACCAATCCTCGGTGCGGCAGAGAACGGATGTCCTTTCAGACTCTCCAAGTATCGGTAGAGAATCGTCGTCTGTTCACACTCTCCAAGAGTCGGCAGAGAACCGTCGTCTGGTCACTCTCTCCAAGTGTCCGTAGATAACTGTAGTCTGTTCAAACTCTCCAAGTGTCGGCAAAGAATCATTTTCTGTTCACACTTTCCAAGAGCCGGCAGAGAACCGGATCTTCTTCAAAGATCTTCTCACGAGCAATTTAGAAAGACAAGAGGAAGATTGAAAAAACACAAATCACACTAAGTTCCTTACCTTTGAGTAACCCTGTGAACCCTTCACACTCTGCTTGTATGAAATCTCTCTTAAACATTCTCTCTTTCAATTACCTTTGAAAAATCACGAAGATAAGATTTTTTCATGTCAGTTTTAGTAGACTTTTTATACTCAAGATACGAAAAACTATCCAGAAAACTAAAAATTTTAATTTTGAACGTACACGATCGTACAGTACGATCGTATTTCGTACGTACGAACAGTTTTAAAATTGTTTCTTATGAACTTGTCGTGAATCGGTATGAAATCATTTTGTACACGATTATCGTCCGGTACGAACCAAGTTCGTCCGGGACGAACAGTTAGAAAATTTTAAAAATTCGTTTGTACGAAAGGTCGGGACAAAAATGGATCTCATAATTTCATACTTGGGAAGGCATGTACAAACTGGGTTCGTATAGTACGATCTATACTTAGAAATTTTTATTTTATGTGACCAGAAACTCGTCCATTTGGTACTCTGGAAGGCATGTATGAACTGGGTTCGTACAGTACGATCCATACTTAGAAAATTTTATTTTACGCGACTAGAAACTTGTCCATTTCATACTATAGAAGGTTTGTACGAACATGATTCATACAGTACGATCCATATTTAGATAAATTTATTTTATACATCCAGAAACTGGTCCATTTCGTACTCTGGAAGGTATCTACGAACCATGTTCTTACAGAATGATCCATACTTAGAAAATTATTTTTACGCGACCTGAAACCCGTCCATTTCATACTCGTGAAGGTATGTACGAACTGTGTTTGCACACTATGATTTATACTTAGAAAAATTTTCATTTATATTCATTTGATTGGTCGTCCATGAAAATAACTGAACAAATCGTTCTGTATGAAGTTAATTTGTACAGTATGATTAGTTTAAAAAATTGAAGTTTTAATCTCTCCCCCTGTGTGTTTGTGCACATTTACTCAATTATAATCACAACCTTTTTAACTATATAAAGTGAAAAATTATAGACTCCATTTACAATAGTCTTAAAAAGTAATCTAGTTTGAAGTCTTAAAAAATTTGGAGTATTATTTTCCTAAAATATTAATACTCACAAACAATAAAGCAGTGCATCTAAAATATGTTAGGAGAAATAATTAATTAAAATAATAATATAGGAATCATAAAAAACAAATATGTTGTAAGAATATCAACAATAAATAACTAAGTTGCAACAATATTAACAATCTCCCCCTTTTTGATGATGCCAAAAATAAGTATTGTTTTAAATTAAATTGAATTCTCTAAATTTTTCCTTAACTCCCTCTGAATGAATGAACATGTGTAAGGGAATTCTTTTAAGAACAAATCAAATTTTTTTGTTTTTAAATTTTAAAGCACCCTAAACCAAAAAAAAAAAAATCCTAAATGACAAAAGCAAAAACACACAAAACAACACTGACATCCAAACCACAAAAAAACATTATCACACAAACCAATCACATACAAAATAATATTTCTTCCCCTTTTGACAACAACAGAAAGGCAAGAAGGATAGTTGAAATGAAAGATGTCATATGAAAAACCTTTAATAATTGATATTAAAAGAAATTGAATTATAATAGCAATAACAAGATTAATATCGATTAGATAAAAATAAAGATTCAAAAATATTTAAATTGAAATATAACATAGACTAGAAAAATTTATCAATATCATGAAACATTCTAGAAATTGGAGCATCATTTGATTGAAGACCTCCCTATGATGATAGGGGGGATTTTAATTGTCTTTTATCCAAGGAAGACAAAAAGGGAGGAAGAGACTTTGTATTTGGCTTGGGACCTAAAGAGATGAAGTCTTTTATCATGGGAAATGATTTGCATGAAGTGACATATGTGGGGCCAAAGTTTACTTGGTGTAACAACAAGAAGGGAGTTGAAAAAATTCTTGAGAAATTGGATAGATGCCTAGTAAATTCTAAAGCCTTTTCTTCAAATAGATTGGTTGTGAGGCATTTGGCAAGAATGGCATCAGATCACTGTCCGATCTTGTTGGACTTGCTGGATCTTATAACAACAAAGAAGAAACCTTTACGTTTTGAAGAAATGTGGACTACAATACCTACTTCAATAGCAATAGTAAAGAATTCATGGGAAAGGAAAGCTTCAGGAAATCCATCTCAGGTTTTAAATCAAAAGCTTAAGAGAACTTTGAAGAACCTTCATTATTGGAGTAAAGCCAAATTCAAATCTTTAAATTTATCATAGGATGAACTTAAAACAGATATATTAAAACTGCAGAAGATGGAATCAGCAGATGGATTCATCCCGGATCAAATTTAGTGGGAGCTTAAAGTCAAGTTGGAAGAACTTAATTCTGTTATGGCTCGACTAGATTCTTGGTGGAAACAACGTTCTAAAATCAAGTGGTGGGTGGAAGGAGACACACATTCCAAATTCTTCCAAACGTATGCTAGTGGAAGAAGTAATATCAACTTTATCCATAAAATCAGAAATGAACAAGGCATTTTGGTAGAAGAATAAAAAGACATTGAAGAGGTGTTGTTTCAATATTTCAGCAAGAAATGGGAAAAAAAGAAATGTGATATGGAGAATTGGCCGGCTTCAATATCTACCTTGAATAGTGAAGATAAAGAATTGTTGAGCAAGGAGTTTACTTTTAATGAATTGGAGGGTGTTATCAAGATGCTAGGGAAGAACATTTCTCCGGGTCAAGATGGTATGTCATACTCTTTTTTTAAACATTATTGGCATATTATAAAAATGGACATGTGGGAAGTAGTTAATCATTTCTTTAAATATGGTAAGATGGATGAATCCTGGAAAGCCTGGTAATATTGTTTTGATTCCTAAAGTCAAAGCTCCTATATCTCCTTCAAACTATAGACCAATTAGCCTATGTAATTCGGTCTATAAGATAGTGGCTAAAATGCTCCTCAATAGAATTTATTGGTCATTCCAAAAATTATTTCGGTAGAACAAGTGGCTTTCTTGAAAGGGAGATCACTCTCGGACCATGTTCTAGTGGCACAAGAAATATTTCACAGGTTTAGACATTCTAAATCTTCAAAAGGAATGGAAGCATTCAAGATAGATATGGAGCAAGCATATGATTCTATGGGGTGGCAAACCTTGGTTAAAATTCTTGATTACTTTAAATTCCCTATCAATTTTGCTAACTTGATTATTGAATGTGTCATGGAGCCCAAATTTTCTATTCTCATCAATGGATCTTATTCCAAGAAGATTGAAGCAAAATGTGGATTTCGTCAAGGTTGTCCTCTTTCTCCCTTTTTATTTGTTATGTGTACTCAACTTCTCTCCAATGCATTCTTTCTTAATGGAAATACTATTGGTATTGGAATTTCTCCAAATGGACCAAAAGTTTCTCATCGTTTGTACGCTGATGACATTATTGTCTTTTCTAATGCACAATTAAAATCTATCAAAATTGTTAAAAAGATTCTTATGGATTTATGTGGTTGGACGGGGCAAAGAATGAATTTACAGAAATCTTGTATTCTTTTTGGACTTTCTGTGAAGACAAGGTTGAAGAAAAAGATTTGTAAAAAAATGAAGTTCAGAGAAATAAAGGAGTTCATGTATTTGGGAATCAAAGTGATGCTAAGAAGGATTTATAAATATGATTATCAATTTCTTATTGATAAAGTGATGAGCATGCTTGGTGTTTGGGGAGGTAAACTCATCTCTCTTGCTGGAAGAATATCTTTGGTTAAATCAGTGCTTTTATCTTATCCTACTTTTCATTCTACAAACTCATTGGTTCCCAAACAAGTGCTGTTAGAAATTGACAAACTATGTAGAGGATATATATGGAACAAATGTGATGGAAATGCAGGTCTTCACTATGTTAATTGGGATATTTTGTGCAAACCTAAAAGATATGGAGGTATGGGCATTAGTTCTTGTTCTAGTAAAGCTGGGCCGTTGAGATCTAGGCTTGCATGGAGATATATTCAAGTGAAAGAATCTTTACTACATAAAGTTTTATTTCCGAAATATGGGAGTAATATGGCAGAGGATTCTGGGAGAAGAAATGTCTCGGTTGCATGGAAAATACTTTGCAATGGGTTCAAATACTTGAAGCCAATTATCAGAAGAACAGTAGGAGATGGAAAAACAATAAATGTATATGAAGATGTTTGGGTTGTGGATAAAAGCTTCCAGCTTTGGCCTACTTTTATCAAACCAATGGAATGTAATAATTTAATGGTGGAGAATTTTATAAAGAACAGAGCATGGAACATTCAGAAGATGAAAGAATATTTTGGAGATGATATAATTAATCTGATAACCCTACTGTTTTATGTAACGGTGAGGATAATTTTGAGCTCATCTACAAGCTATCAGGGAATAACTTATTCTGCACTGCCTGAAGCAATGAATGCTGATAAAAATAGAAAATTTATTACGGATACGATTTTGAGAAAATGAAGATCAATCCAAGGGTGAAGGTTTTTTGGTGGAAGATGATCAAGCAATGCAATTTCCAACTTATTCATTTTCTTATGCTAACAGGGGATGCAACGGTTATGAATAAATGTCCTAAGGATGCTGATTGAAGTGGAGAATAAATGAAGGCAACATCATATTCCGTTGCAAAAAGATAAAAGAAGTTGATGCTGTTTTAAACAAATGGGGTTTGGATTCATATTTTAGCTCCATGGAAGATTGCTCTTTATGGCTGGATTTCAAAATTCAATGGAGATAAACTCTATTTGTTAATTCTATATTCCAATCTTGTGAATGGCAAGGAATATTTATAATTCGATGAAAGGATAGAAAAATCCAGTGCGGTAATGACTGCTTCTCAAGCAGTCGTGTAATTTCAGCAGTTTTCAACGAATAATAGTACCGCAAAATGTCAAGTATAGAGAGTGCTAATTCAACCACATTGGATTTGCTGAATTCTTGGCATTTCTTCCTCCACTTTGATTGGATTAAGTGAAATATAGATGCCATGCTCTTCACAATTCTTATGAGGCCGAAGTAGGAGGGGTCTTATAGATCATCATGGGAGATTTTTTATTGGCTTTCGAGAGCCTATGATTCATTGGATGCTTCTGCTGTTGAAACTTCAATCTATCCTTGCTCTTAAACTAATATTCAAGGATTGTGATGACAAACTATAAAGACTTAGTCGTGGAAGTGACAACATGAAGTTGATCAAACTTCATCAACGGATTCGTGAGATAAAGGAGGTAACGAGAAGAATAACATTTCTTTTTTTTAAAGCTTTGATTATGTTATTTTAAACTGTTAATAGGAAATAATAAGTAACGTATTCTTGTGCTAACTATGCTTGCTTGGTTCCTTTTTGTGGAACGTATTTTGAGCTTAGTGGATGTCCCTCCTTATTTTCATCAAATGTTGAAAAAGAGTCGGATGATTGTAGTAGATAGTTCCTGCTTTCCTTTTTTAATAAAGCTTTATGCTTAGCTGTCAAAAAAAAAAAAAAAAAAAGAAGCTAGGGTGATGCCCTAGCTGCCCTTCTTCCACCCTAGAGATCCTAATCATGCTTGCGAACGTCAATCACAAACATCAAGCCTTTTCTCCTGGTTCCTCCGTGCCGCGTGGAAGCTAGAGCCCCCGATCTTGTGCTCCCTTTGTCGGCTAATCACTCTTCCTTTTTCCTAATCATAATTTTTCTCTATGTTTTCATGCTTTAAGCTAACATGGCACTCATCGCTTGAGTGAACTTGATTTTTTGGTTGTGAAACATAAATCGCAATATTTTCATGATGTTTTATTTGGTGAGTCGGCCTCCCCAACATTTCTTCCGCTCAAACCTTCTTCCCACCATGATTTTCCTGCCTTGTTGATTTCTAAGGAAAAAATGTGCTCACTTGTTGCTCCGTTTGAATTTTCTTTAGTTGGGAAGTTTCCCACTCGCCGTACACCATTGGATTCCATTCAAAATTTTTTTCTTAATCTTAAACTGATAGGTGAATTTTTTGCTACTTTGTTGAATCCTAAGAATATTTTAAGTATGCTAAGGAATGATTTGGATTATTGCCATGTGTTCTCCCATCATTCTTATTTCATATCCAACTGTTACATGAAGCTCTTTAAGTGGTCTCCTCACTTTGATGTTAATGTTAAATCTCCTGTTATTCTCATTTGGGTGTCATTTCCCTACTTTGGTGTTCATCTCTTTTCTCCATGAATTCTATATGGTTTAGGGTTTTTTATTTGGTAGAGCCCTGTACACTGATAGTGCTTCTATTAATGATTCTAGACCTTCGGTGGCTCGGAAACTTGTTGAGTTAGATATTACTAAACGATATCCTAATCAAGTGTGGCTTGGCTCAGATTATGTGGGGTACTTTTAGTCTGTAGAGATGGATGTGTTTCCCCTGTATTGTTCCCATTGTAAATCTTTGGGTCATTTGATATATGATTGCCCAGTCTTATTTCCAAATTTTGGTGGTTGCCCTCTTGTGGGGGAGGTAGTTTCTGTTGGTGCTCATTCTTCTCATGATGTTGGTGTTAATTCGCTATTGATTGGGTTGGATAGTTGTGTTTAGTGTTCCTCTTGATTTCATTAATGCCAAAGGGTGTGATCCCGTTGGTATTAATGCTGGGGAGCTAGAGAATTTGGATACATTTTTTGAGGGTGATGATGTTTTCCTTAATACAAATAATTTGGTTTCTCATAATGTGGCTCTCCTTGAGAATGTTGATGATAATTTAATTAGTGAGGGTGTGGTGGAGGATTGGATTGTTTCTTTGACTCATAATGAGGAGGGTATCGTTGGTAGAGTAGAGAAGGTGCTTTGTTAAGATCTTGAGTTAGTGGCTAAGGTTATGTCTGGTGATTTAGAAAGCTTAGCTGGCCACTTGAATCACAATGCTCCAGATTTTGTTCCCATTGTTATGGGGAGTGCTGGTGGTGAAGCTCTGGTTAATGTTCCAGTTGATCTTATTTTGCCTAATGTTCTTCAATCTCAAATTATGGTGGGGTCAGGAAAGGCCTGTTTGGGTGGTGGCGCAATTATTAAGGCGCAAATAGATTGGGTTGAGTGTTCTTTATCTTCTCCTTTTGAAGGAGATGAAGAGGAAGTGTTTTAAAAGTTATGTGGTTTGCATGAACTTTCATTTGGGTGGGTAATCGAAGGAAGAGGAAAGCTAGGAAATAGTGTTTTGTGTTTGGCTTGGTGGATGTTGCTTTGGGCCTTGCGGTGTTGGGTTGTGTGGTAGTGCAGGTTGCTGTTGTGGTGTCATTCGGATTTGGATGTCATTTTGACTGTTGGGCTTATGGTGGGTTTTCTGCTTCTTGTTGATCTCCTTGGATTTGTTGGTTGTAGGTTGCTGCTCTTTTAGTTGGTTCAATCCTTGGGTTGGCTTTCATTTTTTTTGTTTAGTCTCTTTTTTAATTGTAATTAATAGATCCAATAGCTCTTAGGTTTCTTTTAAAGGTTGTATTTTTAGATGAATTTATGGATCTTTAAGGAGTTTTGATTTCCCTTTTATTAAATGTGTAGACCCCTACATGGGTTTTATCAAAAAAAAAAAAAAAGTTTCACAATCTCCCTCACTAAAAAAACTGACATCATCATCAACATCTTTATCCTAGAATCTTCCTCAAGATATATATGATTTTAGAGGTGACCCATACAATTTCAAGTGGTATCTCTCATTGTGTAGCACTTTATCCCACATAAGGTTCAAGAGGTGGCTCACATGGTGTAGCACTTTATCTTGTATGGCACTTAGTTCCCATATTCCGACTAGTGTATTGCTCGGATACCATTTGTAATAGCCTAAACTATTAACTCTCAAGATATTGACTACTTTGTCCTTAGAGCCTTATAGTTTTGTCATGTTGGTGTAACTTCCCAGTAGGTCACCCATCTTAGAATTACTCTAGGATGAGCACGCTTAACTGCAATATTTTCTTAAATAAAATTCCAACCATTACACCAAAGGCACTTCAATATTTTAGAGTTTAACTTTCTTTTACTTAAGGGACACTTAGCCTATTTCCTTTTTCTTGCAAATGGCCCCCAAATGTCAGGAAATAAGTGGTCCCTTTCATCTTATGACAATCATAAGTTCATTTCTTCCACAACTGAGGGAAGATTGGCTGAGTTTATAGTCATTAAACAACTTATCCTAAAGCACGTTTTCAAAGCCCTAGTCTTTCTGTCATGTAGACTATCATGTGTCAGGGTTTCGAATATTTCTATGAGGAGTCTTAAGCTATAATTATTAATATTATTAGGGAGTTTTTTCCAATGAAAAAGAGCTTATAGATAAGAATTATTATGTGAGAGGTACGTGGGTGCCCTTTAATTCCATTATTATTAATTGCATGTATAGGTTAATTTTAAGTATGAAGAGTACATTGCCTTCATTGGGGCTCCCATTAACCTAGAAGAAATTAAGAGTTTTATGGGGTCCTAATTGTGGAGATACTTGGAAGAAGGGAGAAAATAAAGCCATTAACTTCCCTTCCAACTTCCTTACTCAAACATCTAAAGCCATACATTTTTCATTTGTGTCCACCTATTACCAAGCAAGAACATTAGGTAAGTCATTCAAGAGCGTGTTATTCTCAACTATGCCATTTAGATTTGGTGCACTTTTGATGTAGAGAAATTATTTTATACATCCTTAACCTATACTATTTGGGGCACTACTTCAGTAGGTTTGGGGCAACCCTCTCTTATTTTTCCTTATGTATTAATGCGCGTGTTAGGGGAGATCAATCTGAGGAGCGGCTTTTCTGAATGTCTGCTTTTATTAAAAGAAAATAATCAGGTTTTAAACAAGTGGGGGAAGAGATAATGAGGGAGGGCCTAGTGAGCTTAGATCTTCTGGAAGGGCTTGCAATATTGGGAGTCCAGGGATCCCTAAAATTATAGGAGAAGAGATGGTTGATCTTAGAACTCAAATGGAAGGAGTTCTAAATTTTTGTGAGGAAACTAAAGACTGGAAGTTTAAAGTGAGAATGAGGATGGCCCACTCCATCGATCAGTAGGAGAAGAATTATAGGTATACATTAGATTTCAATAAAGCTCTCGTTGAAATGTTCAAGTGCAGTCCATTTGTGGAGCAACCAAACCAGCTTCAATTTCATCTTGCCCTTATTTATGAGCATTTTGTTAGGAAACCTTGGGGGAGAGGTCATGATGATGATGAGGAGGAGGAGGAGGATGATTTAGTGATAGTTAAGAGTCTTTGAATTTCTTGGCATAGAGAGAGTGATGAGAGAGTTAATTATTTTTTCTACTTTATCTATAACATATTTTATTTATTTATTTATTTTTTTCATTTCTTTTCTATGGGGAGTTCCCAATTATTATGAATTCTTATTCTTATGATGGTGTTAGTAATGGCCATGGGTGCTAGAGTGATTGATATCAAGGAAATGGTGCCTAGGGAATTAATTATCTTGTATTACATGTAGTTATTATAACATTGCCTGTTAGCTTTTTATCAATCATAAATAAGATTATTTTATTAAATTTTAGCCGTGTGTTGCTCTATTCATTTTACATCTTATTAAATTTCCTTATATTTAAATTATTGCATGTTGTCCTCTAAGGTTATTACACTTGATTCCCTTATTTAACTAGAATAAAAATCATAATTAAAAATTATGTTAAATCAGGATAATAATAAAACTCTAGATTATAGTTTGAATGAACATTGCATAATAATTTTTACTTTGAAAAATCTAACACGTAACTAATCAAGATTATTTAACTACTGACTTAATTTGAATTTATAAACTATAGAATAACCTATATTGGCAACTGAACTAAACATGATTAAGTAAATTTAGGATTGGATACAAACAGCTTAAATCATGGAAATCTAATTTAAACATCAAACTATAACTAAAGAATTTCTTGAATCAACATTAATTCAATATGATTGAAAGCAGAGGAAAATAAAGATTGATATTCAAAATCATTAAGCATGTGTTTCACAAAATGGAAAAGGAAAGAAAAATGTGAAAAAAAATCAAAATGGAAAAGATAAGTACATTCAAAAATTGGTATCAGTTATGGGTTGCTTTTAATTGCATCATGCTATTTAACTACAAAGTATAAAATATGTAATCTAGTACATATGATAGGCCACTTATGAACTCCCTATTTAATCTGTGAGCATAAATTCAAAATAATTAATAACATGGATGATTGATTAGGATGAATGTTATGTCTTCTCAAATTTAAATTATAATTTATTCTTTCAAAATTACTCTAATTAATATTGTCTTATCCTATCTTTTAGTAATTTTAAATTATTAATTTTTTACTTTGACTATTAAAGTGATTAAGGAGTGAATGTAAGTGTTTTTTGAGGACAAGCAAGAGTTTAAGCTAGGGAAAATTTGATAAGTGCAAATTATACATTATTTTAGCTATGTTAAATTCAATAAAAATGTATTATTTTAGTTATATTTTTATAGGAATTATGCATGAAAAAGAAAAAATAACAAGTGTTGTACAACACCATAACGCCGACAAGGATAATGTCATAGTGCCGTATCAATCAATATCTAAGCATCATTTTAAACATGACAGTGTTCACTTTCTCTATTTGTAAGCACTATGGCATAATAGATGTCAATATTTTGGTGCATCATAACATCGTTGTGCCCAAAATTAGCACTACAGTATTGGGTGTCTCTTGAAAATCCATGCAAGAGCACCAACCTTTTGAATGCCGCAATGCCAAAATGTTATTCTAAGCACCATAGTGCTCACATTTTATATCATCATGGCAGAGAGATTAAAACTGCTAAGATCCATACTTAGTGATGAGATGCAGCGGAGCTGACAGTATTGCGCCGACGCACTAGTTCATTTTCCACCACTGTAGTGTCACCCTATCCAGCACTATAGTGCTTGAGTTCAATCTCGTACTTACTATAAAATGTCAATTTTATTATTTTTAGATTTTGAATCCACTTAGTAAAAATTTAGTACTTTCCAGTGTATTTCTTTAATGTCCTCTTAAAGCAAAGTTTAAGGGGGGCTAGGGAAGGGCAAGATAGCAATCTCTGTGATAGTTAGGCTGTGTTTGTATAATCAACTCTATAAGTGGAGTAAGGAGTGTAGATAAGATACTTTGATCCATCCTGATGATAAACATCTAACTACTTCTCTTTACTTAGTTTACTATGAATAAAATTAATATAAGTTTGTTTGTTATTTATTTAATGTCTTATTAAATCTTTTGTTTTGGGTTGATGATGTAAATAAAAGCATATTAAGTATTAATGTAGACTCTTAATATTTAATGAAAATTATGTTATTTTCAATATATTATGATATTCATTTATTGCATATAATAGCCATATGCGTAGTTAAAACCTACTGTGATGTATAGCCTCGATGGAGAAATACAAGAATAATTAGAAATACTGAAATAAAATATTGGCATGCCTAGACATAGGATGTTTGAATGTTCTAGGTTTGGTGATAATAAAAATGTTGGAAGACAAACTATCTTTCTTTTCACCCCTACAAGTTTGATAGAGATCTAGGGATGCATATGCTATGGTCCACGTCTATAATTTATAGTTTCATTAGAAAAAATATGTCATTCACATGTATGAGTCCAAGTTATTTTACTAAAATTTTATCAACTTTATTACTTATCTTCATTCAATGGTAGGCTCTAAAAAACATCAATTTTATTTTAGTAGGATAATTTCATACAATTGGAGTAAGAAGTAGTAGTATTGTTGAAGTATATCATAACACTTTCTCTTGGGTTTGTCACTTTACTCTATCACTTGAATACTTGATTAAACATATATACTTTCATAAATCAATGGGGAATTATATTTTTTGTATAGAAAAAAACTAAGTATATTTCCATTTTAACGAGTTTTAAATTAGCTCACCATAATCTTATCACGTTATACGCACAACATCAACTATTTGTTATGGTTGAATATGATATGCTCTATGAAGATGATGCTCTCTATGATTTGTTATGGGTGTTAGATTTATGCAGGTTATAGGTAATGTAGATGTTTATTGTTATTCAAAACTTTTTATAGGTGGCTATGCTTATTCAGGGCTATTATTAAAAAGGGGTTTAAATTATTTAAAATTTAAACTAATCAAACTTTTTATAGGTTCTTTTCCTACTTACCACCCTTAATTTCTAAAAGAATAAATAATCTTATAGGTTGTTCTAAAATAGAAAATGCTTATGTGATGTGATTTGAGATACTTCTATAAGCTATTTTACTAAATTTTAAGGAGTATAGTATTTTTTTAAAAAAATCTAATTTATAAAAAGATTGTGAAAGTCTAAAAATGTGGTATTTTTCTCTAAAAAAAAGATTAGGGAGCCACAAGGAAAGAACTTCTTTCAACAGAAAGTTCTTTTCATTTGGAATCCCTATTTGAGTAACAAATATGAAGCTTGAAGAAAAGAACTTGAACAAACATAAAGCTTGAAGAGAAGAATTAAATACTAGAAAATGCTTTCTTTTTAGTCATGCGTCATTTTATTGGAGTAGAATATAGGCTATTATTGGTGGACCATGTTTACCTTAACTTTTCTACAGACCCTAAGTTGTATTAAGTGGAACATGCCATATGAAATTTGGACATTCTATACTTTGCTTTATGGTTGGCTGATTAATTATGCATAATTTATTGTACTTAAAAATTGCAGACTTTTTATTGGTTTCTTTATTACATGTGCTTAAGCATGGATATTTCACTAGGCTCCTAAAAAAATAATTTTTTTATACTCATAACCAAATAAAAATTTTAAGATAACATAAAAAGATAATCTGATTAGAATGGAAGCCAGAGCTCATATGGTGTTACATAAAGCATATCAATCCTTCTTTACTTGTGAGGCACCTCATTGCCTGCTGGAAGAAGCAGACCACTCGACCTATGAGGTTGCAGTTCTGTCTCAGGGGAGTTTTGATCTTTTAGGAAAAAAATGATTTTCTAACCCTTTTTAAAAGTTCACTTCCTGATTATTATATGTGAATTAATTAGCTTACATTGTATTAGAAATAATTTAAAATAATTATAATTTGATTGCATTTAGATTTAAAATCATAATCACCTTTGTAAGTTTAGGGCCACTTAGAATCTCTTTAGATGTTGACCCTATATTCCAAAAACTTAAATAATAATAACATGCCTATCTTGCATTTGCAAAAAACTAAAATCATGATTTTAAAGCAATTTGGTGGAATTGTAGCTGACATTTCTTCCATTGGCTAGAATATAAGCCTAGAAGTGTTGGGCTATTTGAAGCACTTTTCTAGAGTCAATGATATAAGTCCCATTTCATTAAGTTTGCACCTCGATAGACTAGGATCAATTCACTCATTTATAGTGACTCAACTTAGATCTAGGTTGTGAGGCAGACCGAAAATCATAAGTCCTTGCTCTCCTGGAATATAATGTTGAGATTGTTGCAACTTAGTTCTTTATTGTTGATATTATTATAACATGTTTATTTTTTATGATTCCAAATATTATTGTTTTAAATTAATTATTTTTTCTAACATATTTTAGATGCACTGCTTTTTTGTTTACGTGTATTAACATTTCAGAAAACCATACTCAAGATTTTTAAAGACTTCAAATTAGATCAGTTTTGAAGGTTATTGTAAATGAAGTCTGTAATTTTTTATTTTATTGAGTTGAAGAGCGTGTGATTGTAATTAAGTAATTGTGCACACACACAGGGGGAGGGATCAAAACTTAAATTTTTGAAACTAATCTTACTGTATGATTTGACTTCGTATGAGATGATTTGTTTAGCTATTTTTCCCATCAAGCAATCAAATGAATATAAATGAAAATTTTCTTAAGTATAAATCATACTGTATGAACTTTTATACTATATGAACACAATTTATACATGCCTTTTACGAGTATGAAATGAACGGGTTTCAGGTCGCGTAAAAATAATTTTCTAAGTATGGATCATATTGTACAAACCAAGTTTGTACATGCCTATAGAGTATGAATTTGATGAATTTCTTATTACACAAAATAAATTCTTCTAAGTATGGTTCGTATTGTATGAACCCAGTTCATGCATGCCTTCCAGAGTACAAAATTGACAAGTTTCTGGTCGCGTAAAATAACTTTTTCTAAGTATGGATTATATTGTATGAACCCAGTTTATATATGCCTTGAAGAGTATGAAATTGATGAGTTTATAATCTCGCAAAATAAAATTTTCTAAGTATGGATCATACTATACGAACCCAGTTCATCTATACCTTCCAAAGTGCAAAAATTTGAGTTCTATTTTTGTCCCAACCTTTCGTACAGATAAATTTTGAAATTTTTCGAGCTGTTTGTCTAGGACAAACTTGGTTCGTATCGAACGATGATCGTGTAAAAATTTATTTCGTACCAATTCATAATATGTTTGTATATAACAATTTTTAAAATTGATGATACGTATGAAATACAATCATATTGTACGATCGTATATGCTCAAAATTAAAATTTTCATTTTTCTTGATTTTTTTTTCGTGTCTTGTGTATAAAAAGTCCATTAAAAGTGACGTGAAAAATTCTTGTCTTCATATTTTTTTAAGGGCAATTGAAAGAGAGTGCGAGAGAGTGTTAGAGATAGATTTCTTATAAGTAGAGTGTGAAGGATTCACAGGGTTACTCAAAGGTAAGGATCTCAGTGTGATTTGTATTTTTCAATGTTCCTCTTATCATTCTAGTTTGCTCGTGAGAAGATCTTTGAAAAAGATCCAGTTCTCTACCGACACTAGGAAAGTGTGAATAGATGACGGTTCTCTACCGATACTTGGAGAGTGTGAATAGATGATAGTTCTCTGCCAACACTTGGAGGGTGTGAACAGATGATGATTCTCTGCTGACACTTGGAGAGTGTGAATAGACAACGGTTCTCTGCTGATACTTGAAGAGTGTGAATAGATGATGGTTCTCTACCGACACTTGGAGAGTGTCAAAGGACGTCAGTTCTCTACCGCATCGAGGATTGGTGGAAAAGAATTTTGTAAAGGCTTTTCTGCCTTACTGTGGGGGCAAAGGGAGAGGATAGTGCAATACCTAAAGAGGGAGACTTCAGGGAGTGGATGTAGGTCGTGTTTGATCGAACCACTTTAAATCTTTGTGTTATTTAAATTTTTGCATTTTATTTACTGCAAGTTTTTTTTTTGTGGTTGAAAATTTTATTTTAAAAAATTATCAATTAACTTCCTATGAATCTTTAAAGGTTTTCAAAATTTTAAAATCTAAGAGCAATTTTTAAATTACCACTTCACCCCCCCCCACTTGGTTAGCCTTGGGACATTAGCTTAAGTTTAACAACATAATCAAGATTTAATATGTGGCGTCAAAGCTTTGTTTCAAAGCCATAAGTTTAGACTACTTTTTGAAAAATGAGCATGGCTTCCTTTGAAAATTGAAACACACTCTAAGGGTACTCGATCACAAGAACTCCATTATTTAACAATATCCCTTTCAATTTTCAGAAAACACGCATGTCTATTTTTTTATAATATCTAGATTATCGTATGTAGATCTTTGTTCAAGAAGAGTATACAAAACCAACTAGATTAATTGATGGTATTATATTTGAAAGACCCTTTGCATATTGGACTATAGAAGAATGTGACTCAGCACAACTTAATGCAAAGTATTTAAACAGTTTCTTTTGTGCACTTAAGTCAGAAGACTACATGCGAGTTTTCATTTGAAAAAGTGGAAATGACATATGAGATAGACTTTATATTACTTACGATGGGACAAATGAAGTAAAGCAACCTAGATTAAACATCTTATTACATGATTATGAACTATTTCACATGAAACCAAATGACTATTTTTGAAATGTATACAAGATTTATACAAATTGTTACTTCTTTAGATGCATTAGGTAGGGAACTAATGAATGCTAAAATGGTTAATAAAATTCTATATTGTTTTCCTACTGCATATGATGCTAAAATAACTGCTATTATGGAGTCTAAAGATTTGGATGTTTACTTTATTGATAATCTTCTTGGTTCACTAATTGCCTGCGAGCAAGGAGAGAGTCAAAGGAAGATTGATGTAGGTGAACAACAAAAGGAGAAGAACATTGAACTGAAAGTGGAGGAGTTTGAGAGTGATCTATAATAACCTGAGGATGAGGAAAACATTACTTTAATAACTAGACAATTTAGAAGTTTTCTTAAAATGAAGTAGAAGAGACGCCAACAATGGAACATAAGTAAATTTAATAAGAATGTTAATGTTTATAATGATATGATTTGCTACGAATGCATGAAATCAGGACACATAAAATTTGATTGTATAAACCTAAAAGCCACTCCTAGCAAGGAGAAGGCAGAGGATAAACTAATTGTGAAGAAGGGCAAGAAAAGATTCCAAAGAGCTTTTGGGCGGACTCAGCTTCAGATTCATCAAAAATAGAAAAGGAGGAGGAAGTCACCAATTTGTGCTTGAATGCTAAAAATTTTGATTAGTCAGATTAAGAAGAGGTATGTGACTTGACCTATAATGAATTATTAAAAATTTTTGAAAGGATTCATGACGCATATTGGAAGCTTAAGAAAATACATGCTAGTTTAAATCTTAAAATGCAAGAATTGCAAAGAGAACACGAAATCCTTAGGAAAGATCACACATTGATTGAAAATAATCACATGAGCTTACTTGATGAATTTGATGACTTGAATAAGAAGAATGAAATTTTAAAATCATCTTATGCTAAATTAGAAAAAGAATTCAAAGATTTTAAGGATGATTATGAGAGTAGAGACCAATATTTAAATTTCGATAAAAATATACTAGAAGATTTGAATACATTTTTAAAATTGAAAGCGAAAGCTCTCGAGGAAAATAGGAAACCACCAACACTTGAAGATTTTACTAATCATATTTTATATCCAAAACTTTTACAACCTAGAAAAAGATAGATTTACTATAGAAGATTAAGAAACCCATTTCTTGGAGTAAAATATTATTCCTGTGGTATGTTTGGACATATAGCACACACTTATACTTTGGATAGGAAAACTAATTTAGTGTGAAAACCTAGACATATCATACAAGCATCTAGTTTTAATTTACCAAAAGGAGAACCCAAACTTATTTGGGTTCCTAAGTCTAACGTTTAATATTTTTGTAGATACGCCCTCATAGATGGCCTTGTGAGAGCATTTAGTACCTGGACAATGGTTGCTCGAAGCATATGACTTGACACACTACATAATTTATAACGCTAGAAGCCATAAATGGAGGCAGGGTTACACTCGGAGATAATAACACTAGAAAAGTGGTTGGCATAGGTATGATTGGAAACTTGCAAGATTTATTCATTGAAAATGTGTTACTTGTAGAAGGCTTAAAGAATAATTTGTTAAGTATTAGTCAGCTATGTGATAAAAGATACAGTGTAAATTTTTTTTCCACTAGCTGCATATTAAGCCTAAATAGAAATTATATTTTGCATGGATTAAGGGTAAATAATATTTATATGCTAGATATAAATTGTATTAAATCTTCTATTTCTTTATGTTTGAAAACTATTTTTGATGAAACATGGTTACATTATATGAGACTTTGTCAATCTATCATGAAAAACCTTAGGAGAATTATCCAAAAGAATTTGGTGAGAGGTATACCAAAACTAGACTTTACTAAGCATCACCTTTGCGATGCATGTAAATTAGGAAAACATGTGAAGTACTCTTTTCATTCCAATAAGGATCTTAAAACTAGTAAACATTTGGAGATTTTATATATGGATCTTTTTGGACCGGTTGGAACTGTTAGTCTAGGAGGGAAGGTATACATATTTATGATTGTATATGATTTTTTTTAGATTCACTTGGATTAAATTCTTATATCATAAAAGTAAATCATTTGAGGGGTTTAGAGATTTTTAACTTGGATTCAGAAAAAATTAGGGTGTGAGATTTTAACAATCCAAAGTGATCACGGAGGAGAATTTGAAAAAGAGAGATTTAAGGATTTTTATAAAGAAAAAGAAATTGATCATAATTTTTCTGCACCTAGAACCCTTCAGCAGAATGGGGTAGTTGAAATAAAGAACATAACATTAATATAAGCCACTTGAGCCATATTGGAAGAATATTCACTTCCTAAATATTTTTGGGCTGAAGCAATTAGCACTGCTTGTTATGTTCTTAATAGAGTGAACATTAGATCAAAATTAAATAAAATACCCTATGAGCTTCTTAAGGGGAGAACACCTAATTTATCACATTTGTATATTTTTGGATGTAAGGTGTTCATTCACAATAATGGAAATCCACCTTAGCAAAATTTGATCTAAAATCAGATGAAAGAATTTTTCTTGGATACTCTGATGTTAGAAAATCTAATAGAGTATTTAACAAAAGAACTTTGATAGTTGAGAAACCACACATGTTGTATTTGATGAATATGAAATTTTGGTAGAGCCAAATTTGGAAGAGGATGAGAAGAAAATAACTCCAAAAAGATTGTGGAGATTGTTTTGGAGGAAAATTTGGAGAAAGAAAATCTGTTGCCTAGAGATAGGAAATTTTTCTAAAACCACCGTAAAGAATTGATTTTAGGAGAACTAAGTGAGGATGTTAGGAGTAGGCATGGATTAATCAAAGAAGTCAATCATTCTTCCTTTATTTTAATAATAGAACCCATAAATATAAATCAAGCACTTTCGGATGAATTTTGGATTTTGGCAATACAAGAAAAATTTAATCAATTGTAAGAAATGAAGTTTGAGAATTAATTACAAGGTCAAAGGATCAAAGTGTAGTTGGAACTAGGTGGGTATTTGAGAACAAAATGAATGACTAAGGAGTTATTGTTAAAAATAAGGCTAAATTGGTGGCTAAGGTGTATAATTAAAATTAAGGGAATTAATTTGAAGAGTTTTTTGCCTCTGTAGTGAGACTTGAAGTAATTAGAGTTTTATTAGCCTTTGCCTATTTTAAAGGATTTTAATTATTTCAAATGGATGTAAAAATTACCTTTTTAAATGGGGTGATTTAAGAGGATGTTTATGTTGAACAACCTCTAGGTTTTGAAATTTCAAAATTTCCAAATCATGTTTTTAAATAGGAAAATGTATTATATGGATTGAAATAGGCACCTAGAGCATGGTATGATAGGTTGAGAACTTTTCTACTTGAGAGATCTTTTAGAAAAGGAAGTGTGGATACAACTCTCTTTTTGAAGAAATTGAGAGATGACATACTCATTGTACAAATTTATGTTGACGATATCATCTTTGGATCTACAAATAAAAATCTTTGTGATGATTTTTCTAAAATAATGAGTAGTGAAGTTGAGATGAGCCTAATGGGAGATTGAAGTTACTTTCTAAGTTTTAGCATTAAGCAAATTGAGGAAGGAACATTTCTTAGTCAATTGAAGTATGTTAAGGACATCCTCAAGAAGTATGAAATGGACAATGCTAAACTTTGTTTATTTCATTCCTATCAAACAAGTGTTCGTCTGTACAATTGTCTCGTCAAAAAGTCTATACGGAAGGAAGCTTCGTAACTTGCGTGATTACGAAAAGTCATTTCATTTTGAATGTATTCATTCATACATATAAAATTATTTTTGTACATGAAGAACCATATATCGTACTGTACGAACCTCTTTTTGTATGTACAAATGGTCATTATTCATTAAATAAGATGGCTTTAGATTTCATTTTCATTCACTTCACAACCTTCTTCAATCCTTCTCTTATTAGTTATGGCCAGTTCTAGCTAGCGTGGTAGACTTACTAAGGGATCATCCTCTAAGAGTGAAGATGACAATTTTTTATCTAAAGCAAATGAGGATTCATTCATTAGGTTTGTCTCTATGAAAATTACTTCATCTAGAATCTTACTTTAAGATAGTATCCATTTTCAAGTCTTGCCCCTTTTCACTACCACTCAATTTGCTTTTATTATGACCTTGATTCACACTTATAACAAAGAAACCTTTCACTACTTTCTGGCAAATATGTCCTTTAGCTCTGATTAAAGTAGGATAAGATCTTATGTAGTGAAGAAGAGGGTAGAAATAACTAAGGAAGATTTGGGAACAATTCTGTATTTAAGAACTCAAGGAATTAGAGCCTACACAATGACTTCAAAATTTGATTTTGATAGGAATGAAATAAACAAAGTCATTTGAGGGGTTTAACAAGTAGGCCATTTTCCTGAAGTCTATACCTTGATTCAAAATGCAAGGATTATCCAGCATGTTCTTAAGACATCCATAATTCCTAAAGGCAGTGGCCGTATTAACAATACTCCACTTCTGTCCACTATCACTTATCTTCTCATGACTGGAAAAACAATTGGTGAAGCCCAACTTATTACTGATTATATTCACGGACTATCTGAATTTGGTCATGTCTCTCAAAGGAGGAAAAATAACATTGCTTTAGGACACCTAGTGACCATATTATAGAGAAGAAGTACAATCTTGTTCATCCTAATCCAACACTTGAATTGCCAATCTACTTTACTGATGCTTCATTTTGAGTACTTTTTTGGAAAGATGGCAATGCAAGTGATGATTCTGAGGAAGAAGGGGGAGCTCCAGCATCTGCACATGGACCTAATTTTTAGGAGATGCAATAGCGCTTTGACCGACTAGAGAGTTATTTTGATTAGTGATTTTATCAAATTGAGGCTCATCTACACCGACAGGATGCTCAATACCAGTAAGATATGGGGTGAGTTTGAGGATAGTTCGAGTCCTTGAACACTAACATAGCTATGATGAATAGCTATTTTTTTATCTTCAACTAGCCTCCTCCTCCAGACCAGGGCCCCTCATATTTTCAGATGTACTTCTTATGTGCTATCCTTGTCAGTCTTTTGAGATGTGATGTGATGATTTCTATAGTTTCTGTGCTTATCTTTTGTTATTATTTTTTGTATTTAAAATGTGATGTGATGTTTATTGATATCAAATGTTCTTTAATGTATATCTTCTTTAAATTGATATTAATAAAATATGTCTTTTTTTGATTAGTTCCTTTTATTCATTGTGTGAAATATAAGTTTGCTTATATGTTATTTCTAACTTAATTGATCTAAAAAGTGTTATAACATGAACTACAATACGAAAGTTAATGTCAATATGAAATCTATTTTTTTCAAAAATTTAAGTTAATTTATAACTCGATCAAATTAAAGCTATCAATCTCATGTTCTTTTTAGGCATACAAAAATTTAATACTATTATTATAATTTTGATGTTTTATTATTTTTTAAATCTCTTTTCAATATAAATATCTTTGTACTTAGAGAAGTTTAAGTTTTTTTATTATTGATTTTGTAAAGAATAATTAAAGAAAAATAAAAAAATGTACAAGTGTACAAAAATTGAAAAAATTCGCAATGGTTCGCAAATTGAAAAAGAGGCACAAAATTAACCCAAATACAAAAAGATGCATAAAATGTGCCACAAATATTTGAAAAGATGCGCAATGTCCCCAAACAAGTGTATTGATAATGTACTTTCCTCTATCCTTTAATCTTCCAATTCATATAAATCTAATGATTAATTATATTTTGTAATGGAAATTGAATTTAATTAATTTTTATTTATTCACTTTTGCAATAATTCTCCTTATCTAATTATCTAGAATGTTTCATGACCTTGATAAATTTTTCTTATCTATGTTATATTTTAATTTAAATATTTTGAATCTTTATTTTCATCTAATGGACATTAATTTTGTTATTGCTATTATATTCTATCCCTTTTAAGATAAATTATTAAAGGTTTATCATATGACTTTTTTCATTTCATCTATCCTTTTTCTCTTTTTTGTTATTGTCAAAAGGAGGAGAAATATTGATTTGTGGTTAGTGTTGTTTTGTGTGTTTTTTACTTTTGTTGTTTAGGATTTTTATTTTTGCTTTTTTTTTGGGGTTTAAGGTGTTTTAAAATTTAAAAATAAAAATTGATTTGTTCTTAAAAAAATTCCCTTAAATACACATGTTTATTCATTCAGTGGGAGTTGAGGAGAAACTTAGAATATTCAACTTTATTTAAAACAATACTTATTTTTCCATCATAAAAAATGGGGAGATTGTTGAGATTGTTATAACTTAGTTCTTTATTATTAATATTCTTGCAACATGTTTATTTTTGATGATTCCAAATATTATTATTTTTAATTAATTATTTCTCCTAACATATTTTAGATACACTACTTTATTGTTTGTTTGTACTAATGTTTCATGGAAATCATACTCCAGATTTTTAAAGACTTCAAATCAGATCAATTTTGAAGACTATTATAAAAGAAGTATGTAATTTTTCATTTTATTAAGTCAAAGAAAGTGTGATTGTAATTGAGTAATTATGCACACACACACAGAGGGGGAGGGATTAAAACTTAAAGTTTTTAAACTAATAGTACTATACGATTTAACTTTGTATGAGATAATTTTTTCAGTTATTTTTTGCATCGAGTAGTCAAACAAATAGAAATGAAAATTTTCCTAAGTATAAATTATACTATACGAGCACAGTTTGTACATGCCTTTCACGAGTACAAAATGAACTGGTTTTAAGTCGAGTAAAAACAATTTTCTAAATATGGATCGTATTATATGAACCCAGTTTGTATATGCCTTTTAGAGTTTGAAATTGATGAGTTTTTGGTTGCATAAAATAAAATTTTCTAAGTATGGATCCTACTATACGAACCCAGTTCATACATGCCATCCAGATACAAAATTGACAAGTTTTTGTTCGTGTAAAATAAATTTGTCTAAGTATGGATCATAATGTATGAACTCAATTCCTACATGCTTTAGAGAGTAAGAAATTGATGAGTTTTTGGTCTCACAAAATAAATTTTTCTAAGTATGGATCATACTGTACAAACCTAGTTCGTACATGCCTTCCAGAGTACAAAATTATTAGTTCCTTTTTCGTCCTAACCTTTCGTACAGATGAATTTTGAAAATTTTCTGACTGTTCGTCCCAAACAAACTTGGTTTGTACCGAACGTTGAACATGTATGAAATGATTTCATACCAACTCACAATAGGTTCGTACGCAAGATTTTTGAACTATTTATACATATGAATTACGATCATACTATCTTATTATTTTTATTTTTGAATTTGGTATTTCGCGGGTTTTTTTCGTGATCGAAGGTGGCGGCAGTGGTTGATCGCCGGCGTTCGTCCTCATGAACGTCCCGCGACCTATGGGATATGTACGCCCAAGCGGTAGAGGTTCAAATGGAATTGTGATTAAAGAAGGTGTGGTAAATCATCGTCGGATAGCCCCTGTTGAAGGTAAGGGTAAGAGCGTGCTGATTGAGAATGTGGTTGGTGGAATTATGAATCCAGGAGTTGCAATACATGAATCGTCGGAATCGGATGACTTGATTCTCTGTGTGAACAATTTTTTTGGGGTTCTTGATACTCTTAAGGGGTGTAAGATTGGTGATGATCTATCGTCGGCGGAAGTTTTAAAGGAGGATATTTCGGTGGAGGAAGGACTAGTAGAGATAGAATTGCAAAAGAATAAGAGTAATGAGATAGTTGAAGCCTGGTCGAAGCCAAAGCCAATCAAACTATCGTTTAATAAGAACAATGTCGAATTTTCAGAAGATGGAATTGCTGTGAAGCTAAATGCTGATATGGAAGCAAGGAATTCTTAGATTTTGAAGAATTCTGTGGTGATCAAAGTGCTGGGTAACAATGTGCCTTTCTCGGTTTGTAGCACCGAATTGAGAAAACAATGGAGCAGGTTTGGAGGTTTCCACTTAACTTCGATTGGTCTGGACTGGATCTTGTGTTCATTTCAGTCGAGTGAAGTGGTTGATGAAGTCTTGAATGGAGGACCCTGGTACGTAAATGGATTCATTGTTGGAATGGATAGGTGGTCGGCTGCATTTGATCCGAACACATTTAAAGGAATCTCGGTACCAGTATGGGTTAGATTTCCATGTCTACCGTTTTAATTCGGATGAGGACAATATCGCAAGGATGCATCTTGCATTGGAACGCCAATGGTATATCGATGGCAATACATTCCGTTGGAGCAACGGAATTTGCTCGAGTTTGTGTTAGGATTGATATGGAGAAAAAGCTGATGAACGTTGTGTGTGGGTGGATGGCTCTGCTGGAAGGTTCTTTCAATGGGTTGATACTGAGAAAATTTAATTTGCTCTGTTATCAGTGTGTTAGAGTCGGCCACAACAGAGATATGCCCAGAAAATGTATCCATTGGTATACAAAATCAGTCTTTGAAGGAGAAGGAGGTTGGTAAGGAAATTGTTAAGAAGAATTTGCAGGAAAATAAATCTTCAGTGATTAGTTCTGAATATGGACCCTGGATCCATGTTCACTTTCAAAGACAGGAGTACTACAGAGAACGTTGTAGGAAGGGGACTGAATGATGCTAAGACTCGACAACTCTATCAGGGAAGATAACAATCAGAAGAATATGCAAAGGTTGATAGAATAACTATGGTAAATAAGAAGGATATTGTTTGAAGTAACGATGTCCTGGCTCAGATAGTAGGGATGTACATGGAAATATTTTGGAAGGAGAACTCGGAGACTGCTGTTACCAACAGGTTCACTGTACTGAGTGAGGATCTGAAGAAGTATGTTTGTATATAGAAGAGGTTAATGATACAAAATTAGAGAAGACAAGGAATGTATTGATGCTGAAACAATCACAGTGAATGGGTGTCTCTAGTGCTGTTGTCAAAGTGAAGTTGGCTAAGGAGTTAAAATCACTTGGACCTGTGGATGCGGAGCATAAGAAGAAAAAGAGTATAATCGGTTGAAACCCAAGAGTGGGGAGAGATCAATTACACCTTTTTAATGTCCTCAATTTCATTTTAGAATTGTAGGGGGGCAAGGAAAAAAGAAGCTCCTATATTTGAAGGAAATCGTTAGAAGATCATAGTATCTATTTTTATTGGGCTTATGGAGACGAAGTTGGCTAGCATTGACAAAAAATATATTGATTACTTGATTGGGAAGTATTGGAGTATTATCATCCCCTGCTGGGGACTTCAGGAGGCATTATGGTTCTATGGATAGGAATTTGGTGTCTTTTGATATAAGGGAGACATCTTCACAAGTAATTGTTGGTAGTCTCTTGGTTCCTAACTTGGGAATTGGAGAATTGCCACGTGTATGGGAGCAGAAATTGAAGGAAAGGGAAAGCTTATGAAACAACTCCAGGATAGTATGGAGGTTACAATTCCCTCCTATTATTGGAAGGGATTTTAATTGCATCGTTAACAAGGAGGAGAAGAGAGGAGGCAAAAGGTTCTTGTTCTCTAAAGGACCTAGGGAGATGAAAAGTTTTATGGTGAATTCTGATTTCCATGACATTGGAAGTATGGGACCAAGATTCACTTGGTGTAATAACAAAGAGGGAACCTCTCGGATTTGGGAAAGGTTGGACAGATGCATTTTGAACTCATTTGCTATTCAAATGCTTCCTATGGCTACTATCAAGCATCTTGCTAGAGTAGCATCGGATCACAGTCCAATTGTGCTAAGTAAGAAAGGATAAAATTTGTGGCAAGAATAAAGTATTTAAGTTTGAGGACACTTGGAGATCATATCCAGCTGCAAAGAGTATTGTCTATAACTCTTGGATGAAGACTGATTATGGTGATGAATATAGTATACTCCAAAGGAAGCTCAAACGTACAATGAAGGCATTATTTTTCTGGAATAGGAATAAATGCAAGAACTTTAATGTATTGAAGGAAACATTGAAGAAGGAAATTCTTGATCTTCAAAATAGAGAAGCTTGTGATGTTAACTGGAATGCTGATGATCTTGTTTTGCTAAGGAACAAAGTGCATGAACTAAATGTAACATTGAGGCGGTTGTCTACTTGGTGGAATCAAAGGGCTAAAGTGAAATGGCATGAGGAAGGTGATATCAATTCTAGCTTTTTTCAGAATTTTGCATCAGCTAGACGTAATGGCAATCGAATTAACCAAGTTAAAGATGAGTTCAATACGATACAAGTGGAGGAGAATCAAATAGAGAAGGTGTTTACAGATTTTTTTGAGAAAAAAATGGCAGCAAAGGAATTGTATACTGACGGGTTGGCCATCTGTTGAAGAAATCTAGAAAGTTAATAATGCGGATTTGGCCATGCTTAATGAGGAATTTTCAGTCCAGGAGTTGCAGATCTCAGTTTTCCAGCAAGGTAATAACAAAGCACCAGGTATTGATGAAGTTACTTCATTGTTTTATAAAAGTTATTGGAGTATAGTTTGGGAGGTTTTGTGGAATGCAGTTAATTGTTTTTTTCAAAACTGGTTTCTTAAATAGAGAATGGAAGGATACTTTAATTACTTTGATCTCTAAAGTAAAATATCCTTTGCTTCCATCAAATTATAGGCTTATTAGCCTATGTCAGACCAACTATAAAATTGTGGCTTGCATGTTAGTTAACAGATTAAAGAAGGTGATTGACAAGATGGTGTATGAACAACAAGCAGCTTTTATTCCATGTAGATCCATTTCCGAGCATTGTCTTTTGGCTCAGGAAATTTTCCATAAGTTCAAGCTATCCAAGAATCGAAAGGGATTGATGGCTCTTAAATTAGATATGGAACAGGCCTATGATAGTATTGGCTGGTCAACACTTCATCATGTGCTTAAGTGGTATAGTTTTCCTACTATGTTTTCTAACCTCCTTATGGAATGTGTTGTAGATGTGAGGTTTTCTATCATTATCAATGGAAGAAACTCCAATTGGATTTGTGCTAAAAGTGGCTTCCGTCAAGGATGCCCTCTTTCTCTGTATCTATTCATTCTGTGCTCACAACTCTTATCCAATTCTTTGGAGCAAAGGGGGAAGAATCTTGGTATTCGTATATCACCTAGAGGTCCAAGAATCTCGCATCTTCTTTTTTAGATGATGTTTTGATCTTGTCTCATGTTTCTATTACTTTAGCCAAAGAATTGAAGAATATTGTGGAGGAGTTTTGCAAGTGGACAGGACAACGAGTCAATATCAACAAATCACAAATTTTATTTGGCAAGATGGTGAGCTACCCTCTAAAGAAGAAGATTACCAGGATTATTGGTTTTAAGGAGGTCAAGGAGATGAAGTATTTAGGGGTCAAGATCTCACTTAGAAGAAGCAAAGTGGCGGATTTTCAAGAACTATTGAGTATGGTCATGGACAAACTCAATTCGTGGGGTAAGAAGTCTTTATCAATGGGAGGTAAGATTACTCTCATTGAAACTTCCTTACTTTCTATGCTCAATTTCTTAATCACGCACTCTTTGGTTCCAAAAAGAGTTTTGTATTAGATTGAAAAACTTTGTAGAAGTTTTTTATGGCATAAGAGTGATGGATCTAAAGGTATGCATTATGTTGCTTGGAGTGAAATTTGCAAGCCGAGAAGTATGGGTGGATTGGGGTTGCAATATCCTTTATTGAGAATTGGTGCTTTGAGATCTAATTGGCTTGGAGTTTCATTCAAAAATAGGACTCTTTGTTACACCAAACTCTGAAAACAACATATGGAGATGAAATTATGAAGGATGATCATAAGTCAATCACTTCTACTGCTTGGAATATTTTGCTGGATGGGGGAAGAAATTTGAAGAAGGCTATTAGGTGGAAGGTGGGAAAGGGAAATAAAATCAGTGTCTTAAATGATGTTTGGTTGCTGGATAAAAGCATCAATCTGTGGCCAACTTATGTGGACTGTAATGTGCTGGAAGGATTATTTGTTCAGTAGCTTTTAACTTCTGATGGTGATTGGAATTTTGAATTGCTTCGCAGGGCCTTTCACTCAGAGCTAATTTTATTGATTGTTCAAGTCCAAACCAAGGTTATGGAGGAGGACAATATAGAATTGCTGAAGTGGTGTTCAGGGAAAATAGTTTCTGCACTAGTTTATGAACAAATGCTGAATGACAGATTTAATTTTGCTGATGTAGAATACTTCAAATGGCCAAGGAAGCTCAAACTCAGTAAGAAGGTTGAAATTTTTTGGCGGAGGTTAGGCAAGGCTGCAATCCCAACTAACCTATTTCTTAAGAACCATAGAATCTCATTGCTGGATAGTTGTGAGAGAGGATGCCAAGCAGTATAGTCCTATGAACATATTATGGTTCATTGTAAGTATATGGTGGAGATCATCAAGAAGATACGTGAACGGGGTATTATGATCCCTGTTTTTAACTCTTTGGAGGAATGTCTTCATGAACTTAAAAGGCTTTCTACGTCCAATTCTGGAATTGCAAAAGTGTATTGCTCGGTCATTTATCTATCTTGGAAGAACAGAAATTATGTGAAGCATGGTAAGGAGACATTGCCTGCGTCCGTGGGTGCTTCCAATGCATTGTTTTTAGCTGTTTCGAAGTCTACTCCTTATCTTTCTAGCTGGGGCACTAACCTTCTTAGGGTGTCTTCTAACAATTGGTGCCCTCCACCAAAAGAATGTATTAAGATCAACCTAGATGCTTCTTTACTTACTTCTAATCTTGGAGGTATTGGTGGGATCTTTCATACTTTGAATACTTGGATGTAGGTCTTTTCTTGGTTCTATTAATGCAATGTTGCACTTCTTCAAAAAAAGAATTACGATCATACTATACAATCGTACACGCTCAAAATTTAAATTGGAGAGTGTGAATAGACAACGGTTCTCTATCGATACTTGGAGAGTGTGAACAGACAACGGTTCTCTACCGACACTTAGAAAGTGTAAATAGACGACGATTCTCTACCAACACTTGGAAAGTGTGAACAGACGACGGTTCTCATTCGACACTTCGAGAGTTTGAACAGACGATGGTTCTCTGCCGACACTTGGAGAGTGTGAAAGGATGTCGGTTCTCTACCGCACTATGGATTGGTGGAAGAGAGTTTTATAAAGGCTTCTCAGTCTTGCTGTGGGGGCAAAATGAGAGACACTTTTGGTAATAGTGCAATACATGAAGATGAAGTCATCAGGGAGTGGATGTAGGTCGTGTTTGATCGAACCACTATAAATCTTTATGTTATTTAAAATTTTGCATTTAATTTAATGCAAGTTATTTTTTTCTGTGGTTGAAAATTTTATTTTAAAAAATTATCACTTAACTTGCTATGAATCTTTATAAGTTTTAAAAAATTTAAAATCCAAGAGCAATTTTTAAAATTACCAATTCACCCGCCCCCCCTCTTGGTTAGCCTTGGGATATTAGCTTAGGTTTAACAACCTAATAAAGATTCAATATATACTACCAACTATTTGATAAAATGCTAACTCAACCATAAAATTTCTTCCTAAAATATTAAAGCCCAATATCAGATAGATTGAAGCACTTTTTGGTGGTCATAGAATCCTAGTGCTCCGTACCTTTGATATTTTGGCCTCCAGAAAGAAATGTTTAACATTTAACTAATTCCCTTTCAAAACTCTTAAACCTTTTATCCTTGACTTAATCTTTGAAATCTAAGTAAATACTTCTGAATACTTTAATCGAGAATGTTCTTAAGAGATTCATCTTTCTTGGGATGAAATTAATCCTAAATACTTTCCTTTATAAGATACTTGTAACTCTATATTAAAATAAACCCTATCCTTCTTTCATATTGTAGGAGATTAATCTCTCAGAACATAGATAATTCTTCAAAACTCATTTTAGCATCTAAATACCTTTGATGAATGTCATGTTAACCTTATAGGTGATATGATATTATCCCTGTTGTATTTGTTTATAGAAACGATAATATTTCAAAACTATATTTTCATCATTAAATACTATTCTAGAATGATAAAATTTTTTCTAAACCCTACTTATGTTTAAAATCCATCATATAATATTGTGTTTATCTTTCAAGATGGTATAATATTCTCAGTGTGGTATTCGATCACATTATAGGTGATTTGATTATTGCCTATGCAATTTTTTCTAAACCCTCTTATGGCCATTCTTGCTATGCCTATCTATGATGGCATATTACTAAAAGAGCTATCTGAGTTCCAAATTACATAAACAATGAGGAAAACAATCAAATCCCAAGTAACGGTGGACTTCCTTGTATATTTTAACATTATAGGTGATGGTTAAAAGCCTTCAAGGTGAAAAAGTAATTGTGCACTATATACATAGATTTTTTTTAATGCACTATGTATATAGATGAAGCATCTAACAAGCAAGGTCTAAGGGTGGGCAAAATCTTGAAGAGATAATTCTGAATAATAATTACTTAAGCAACTAGCTTAAGATTTTCAATAATAAATAACCAAGTAGAGTATGAGGCCTTGCTCACTATATTATGAACTGCTATAGTAATGGGCACAACATAACTAGTATTAAAATAAATTATGAGTACAAACTATGTAGTGAAATCCTATTAAAGTGCCCATTCAAAGTGAAGGAAAAATAATCAAATTAGCACATAAGGAACCAAGTTAACTCAGTTTCCAACTCTTGAATCAAACAAATCCAAATGGGTTGACCTACCATAGAAATAACAAGCCTAATTATTTAAAAGCATGAAGGATAAGTAGTATGACTTGATGGAGAGGCCACTTAGTGATGGAAAAATTAGTTGGTAACCCTTAACAATAAACTTATATAGATGAGGAATATTCTTGTGGAGTTAATTTGGTGGTAGAGCGAAAGTTTAAAGGGAAGTAGAGTTTGTCTAAGAGTTTGGCACATAAACTTTGGATAGCACTTAGCTAATTTTAAATGATTAAATCTTCATCGATACTCATCCAAAAGCCTTGAGATCACAGTCTAAAGTTAATGGAAAGGGTTTATTTATGATTTAAAAATTATCATAATTTATGGAAAGGTATAGAAATTTTTTCCTTATACATTTTAAAGTGAGTAGGTCCAAAAAATCCTATTCTTATCGAATAGGCTTATAGTAGATGAGTTTAGGCTCAGTGAAAATTAGGCAAATAACTTGGAAGTGCTAGTGAGATTTCCATATATCACAAAGAACTATTTTCTAAAGAGTTTGAACAAATGTAGTCTTTCACTATACTAATTATTATTGGAGCTCCTCTTTAGTCAACCAAGTATCTTCACTAGATGGATCAGCCTTCCTCCTAACAAGAAACCTATATACTTTTACTCAACCATGTAGGTGGTAATAGTAATTATGTGTTGAACTTCAAAGAGAGAAGGTTTCATAGGTAGCTATAATTTGTTTTTGTCTTCTCATGTAAAAGTTTAGTCATGCTGATCTAGGAATCAGGTTACTCCTTTAAAAGATATTAGGTATTTTGCATCCAAAATAAGGCTAATAAACATGTTTGTCGATCATTCCAAGGATTTAAGTATTTATAAAATGTTTTATAATTAATTTTAATAACCAACAAACTCTCATTTATAAATTTTAATTTTTAATTAAAGGTAACCTCTTTGGTTGTTTGCATACCAACACATAATCGCCTATATCGTATTCTTTAATTTTGTGCTTCCTCATTCAACATTCTATACATTGAATAGTTCTAATTATATTTTTATATATTCTTTATATATTCATGAAAGCTTTTAAAATCACTCTAAGCTAAATAAAAGAAGATATATGATTGGATATGCAAACTAGATCAGTAGGTTTCTTTGAATTATAACTATTAATTATTTCCAAAAAATGAACCACTTTAATCATAATTAATTAAACCATATGATTCTTGATTTATTGATGTTCAAGATATATGTCTAATGTAGGATTGTAGCATGGTGCAAGGAATAATTTTCATGGAAATGTTGGCCTTACTCTTATGGTTGGTTTAAATCAGGGATGTCAATTTCTAGTCACATGTGGGATTTGGGTCAAACTTGGAACTGATATGGGTTCAAACGTGTCAACCCTAACTCGACCTGGGTAGGTGAATGTGTCAGAAATCCAAACCTTCACCCGACTCGATTGGTTTTCGGGTTGACCCGACCCAACATGGGTTAACCCATCTCGGATGCAGGCGTGGTCGCATGGATACAAGCAGGCGGGTGAGCGAGCGGGGGTGCGGGCGAGCTCGAGTGGGTGCACGGGTGAGGGAAAGCAGCCAATAATGGGGAGCGCGAGTGGGCAGCAGTTGGGCGCACACGTGTGTGCAGCTGGCGGGCGCACGTGGGGGTAGCTCGGGCTGTGCGTGCGGTCGACAGATGGTAGGCGGGCAGGTCGGGTAGCTCAAGTTAAATGGGTTGGTTGGATGACCTGGCAACCCGTCGGGTCAACCCGAACCTAACCAATTTTTTAAACGGGTCAAATCCGAGAACCTGATCCCGACCCATTTTGAAATCGGGTCTGGTCCAACCCAAATTTTTTGTGTCGTGTCCGAGTTGAATTTTCGTGTCGCATCAAATATTGACACACGTAGTTTGAATGGACAAATTTTAAAAGTTTTATTATTGAATTAGAACAGATAAGTGTTATCTCTTCTAAAAAATGATCTCTCTTTAAAATAACTAGGGCCTTTTTAAAAGTGCATGTGATATTTCCATTTGAAGTACATCATACACTATCTAATCCTTATAGCTTCCCATCTTCATAGGACTATGCATTTAGTTGTGTTTAGTAATGAAATGTGGTTAACCCAACTCACTGTGAATGGCTCTACATGTGGTTTTATTTTAAAATTAGATCTTGAAAAAGTGTGTGGATACTATATTCATAATACCCCTATTAACAACCAATATGTATTTATTTTTCTAAAATTTCATAATTATGGAGAAAATACTTCTCCTTCTGTAATCTTTAATTTATCCACTATCACAGATCTCATTGTATTCTCATGGTAATTTTGTTTGTGTGAATGCTAGATGATGAAGAATTATGCATGATAATGGACATTTATAGCTTGTTATGTAAAAGTTTGATATGTGAATGCCCCCTTCCTATTCCTTCCAAAATTAATACATAATTAAATGGATCCTTTAATATCTGTGGGTCATAGTGTTATACTTCATTACTTATGTATCCATTAAGATACATAATAAATGTATTTTCTATTAGCAAATCTTGAAATGCATAATTGGTCCTTATTATACTCCTTAAAAGTTTTCAAATATATAATGTTCTTTAATCTATGGCTCATTAATTTTCCATGAAGCTTCTTATCATGATGATTTGGTAAGATTTAGCCCAACGCATGTCTTTCATCTCAAGTCATCTAAGAAATGTCCTAACAAGTCTTTCTTCCTTAGTTAAAATATTATTCTAATATATCTCACCATTATTAATATTTTCATTTTTTAAAGGAGAGTTATTTGGTATTCATCTATCTAATAGAACTCGAAGATCCCATCCATCTTAGTATGCTAGTCTAAAAAATCTATATGAGTCATGAACTCCATTATAGGTTAGGGCTTCTAGCTTAAGCATATTTATGGATTTATTTATGGACTCATGATATCTAGGGGTTTCATTCTTATGGGGATCCCTCAAGGGGTGTCTTCTAGGAGGATCCCTCATTATCTATAAGTTTCTCTAAAATTTGTCACCTAAATTGTTAAAATAAGTAGTTTGATGGACCAATTTTTATTCTTGGGCATTAAGACTCATGTTTTGGAATTGATTGGCTAGGGCCATGACAACTTCCATATATTTATTAAATTTATCTTCATTTTTGAAAACTAATTATACTAAAATCCTAGCAAAATTGTCCATTTAATCTAAACTAATAGATTGTGAGGCATATTTTTATAAAATACTTTTGCAAGATAAAAAAAGAGGTTTATAAACTTTGAAATATGATCTATGATCTAAGCTATAGTAATGATGCAATTGTTTTAAAAAAATGACCAAACCTTCAATTCAAAATAAAAAAGCAATTTATAACATAAAATAATTACTATACTAATAAAGGAAATATAATAAAACCCTAATGATGCAAGAGCTTTTATAATGAAAAATATAATACCAATAATGTAAATTGAGCAAACCAAAATATGGATAGTAACCTTGCTAGGATTTAATTTTTTCTAAGTTTAATTGCTTTCTACTTCATCCAAACTTTGAATGGAGATTTTAGTTGCAGTCCCTTTCAAATGTTGGTCTTCAATACCATAATTGGTGTAGCATGGTGGAGAGGCAACTTGTCATGGTGAATTGGGCTTCTAATAATTATAAGAGATTTATATAGATAAGTAAAAAGTTGATGAAGTTGATTTATATGTGGAGTGATGGTTCAGAGGGTAATAGGGTTATGCTTAGTCTTTATGATTTATATCCAGATAGTGCTTGATAGACTTCAAGGGATTATATCTCCCTAAGTTGTCATCTAAACCATTTGATCATAAAAAAATGTTAAAGATTATTTGTGCCAAGATATATATAGCTTTGTATAATTAAAACCATACCAACAAGCTCTTTACTTGATTTGTTTGTATGATATAATATTGTTAAATTAAAATTTAATTTTTATGCTAGATTCAGGTAGATATCATAAATAATCTTATAAGACGATAGTAAATGTACAGTATAATATGTTCAAATCTGAATTTATCTATTTATGAAAGTAACATATTAATGGCCTATTTAATTTCAATAAAATTAATTGTACTACCTGACCTTTGTCACACAGTATGATTAGCCTATCAATATTTTTTTATATTTTCTTTGAATTATGGTAGCTTTATTTTTCAAAGTTACCAATATTTAATATATATCATGCTTTACAAACTAGGTCGTATAGTAAAATATTGTATTATATAAATTATTTTAATGAACTTTCATTTTTTTGTTATTTTTAAAATATTTTACTCATTTGTGTGTTGCTTCTTTATTTAGAAAATCATACACCTGACATAGTTACAAGAATATTAAAAAAGAAAACTACAATTTATATTTCTTTGTCGATGTTCTTTTTTTGGCAGCACTATTCCTTCAATCTTGTTTAATTGTAATTTTATTATTTTCATCTAGTGTCTATCAAATGTAATATGATATGCATATTTAATTTATTTGATGTTAGTTAAATTAAAAAAAGATATGCAAATATAAATTTACAACCAATAATATTTGTGATAATCTAAACCCAAATTTTTTGGCTCAGCTTATGGGGTCCAATTATAACTACCTCACCATTTTTGTTGATGAAAAAATAATTTTGATTAAAATATTATATCAATTTTTATTTTTTAAGACATAATTCTTCCTTGCAAGTTATTCTTCTTGTAAATATATATTTAAATATAAATATAAAATTAGTGATACATGTATTATATACTAGGAAAGTAGAGTGATAAAAAATTCATTTATTATTTATTAAAAACTTGATGCAAATACAAATGTAATTAAACACTTAAGGAAATTGTAAATATAACACACTACATAGTACATACTAACATAATAACATAAATAACGAATTTGTAAATATAGTGTCACAAAACCAAAACACACTACTCCCTATTTTGACATCTCAAAAAGGTTTGTAAGAAAATAAATACATAATAGAAATAGAAAATTAATACTAAAAAATTAGATAATCCATGATTTGTTGGCAGTGGCGATGGATGAATATCCATGGAGTGGAAAATATTTCTTTTAATACCAATTACAATTCTCCTCATATTATCACTACATCTCTTCCCATCCAAGGTTCTCCTATTGAATATGCTTATCCACTTTTAGTTCTAACCAGGAAAAGTACTTGGTCCACTAGCTTGATGATAGTTTCATCATACAAGAAAATAGGAGGAGAAAGTTACCCTTCTTCTTCTACCTCCTTTGCACCACCAATGTATACTAGCCTATGCTTCTCATTGTAAATGATGTGAAAGGAGTGGTTTGTGAAGAGAGAGAATGCATAGGTGATATTGTATTTGGCTTATAAAATACATATGCAATGACATGTACATGGGATAGGTTTAATTTTAGCAAGCTTGTGAGTGCTTAATGGGGGTGGGGGTGAGGTTTTCTATATGCTGGATTTCAAGATTAGCCACATTAGAGTAGGTTATGGAGTTATGTTCATGTAATAGTAGGTTGCTATAGATAAGAGTCTAGTAATAATAATCCTATCACTAACTTTGGAGATGATGTTATGCTGAAGCACACATTGGATAACATGAGCGTTCAAAACAGTCATGTTAACTTTTGGCTACTAACGGTTAAGTGGTGCATTACTAAAGGTCTTTTTCATGGTAGTCCAATTAGATTGAAGATCAATGATAATATCTTAAGGTGTTATGTTGATAGTAGAGATATGGAGGTATTTGTGTAAATCTTGATCTATTTTTGCTACCTATCTCCTATGTAGTAGGGATTTCATGTATATCCTAAATACATAAATTTTAGGTTGACAAAATTTAAAAAGTAATTTAGAGTGGTAAGAGAATATTATGGACGTATTGAATTGGAGGTTTGAACCTATAACTATATTATCTAATTGGTATGATAGATTCTTTTAGACAATCACCATGATGTCAGTGATGGATGCCTCTTTATACTTTGTATATGCTACTTCATCTTATTCCATTCTATACCTATCATCTCTTTATTTTTGGCAAGAGCTTCCCATTTCCTGAGTTCTTTTTCTTTCCATGAGAGAAAGGGGTATTTAAAAATTTTTCACACAAGAGATATCAACAGACATATATTGAGGGTGTAAGAAATGGTGAGTTCCAACCACATTTATTGAACTCAAGCTATTTTAAATCATACAATAGTTAGTACACACAAGAGCAAGTGCAAATCTTCTGAAATTGTTAGGAGATAACTATACATTTGAACAATAATGTTTGGAATCATCAAAACTACATAAGTTGCATAAATATAACTCATTCAAATAGCAACTATTCAAACAACAATCACTTCACACAGAAATGAAAGAACAAAATAATAATAATTACATTTAAACATGAATGCATTACATACACATAAATTGATTAAACATAATGGTTTAAGCACCTTGATGAATCACTCTTAACATGTTTCTAAGTGCACTAAACTTCTCATAATTTAGTGTCTTTACCAAATTTTTTATCAACTAATTTTCTATACTCATAAACTGAATATTAATATCACTCTTAGGTACATAATCTCCAAAAAAATGATGTTTGACATTGATGTGTTTTTTAGTGCAAAAATTGAGTTAGCTTATTCATGATACAAATGGCACTAGTATTATCACACTTAATTATGGTTGTTCCCATTAGTAGTCATAAAAAAGTATGTTGTTTCTTCATCCATAATACTTGGGAAACATAGCTTCCTATAATAATATATTCTATTTTATTATGAAGAGAGCTACATAATTTTCTTCTCTTCTTGGATATGAAATTAGTGAATGTGTAACAAATTAACACATTCTTAATATACTTTTCCTCTCAACCTTACAACTTGTAAAGTTAGTGTAAGAATATCCTACTAACTCAAATATCATATTAACCCTAAGATGCAAGATACCTAGCTAAGTGTCCTATGAGATACCAAAGAATACTTTTACGATTATCAAGTGTGATTCTTTAGGTTTATCAAAAAATCATGCACACATATATATGCTAAACATACTATAAGTTCTACTTGCACTTAATTGTAATAGTGATCCTATCATCTCTTTATACTTCTTTTGACCTAAGGATTTGCTACTACAGCGTTTATTCATTTCATAGTACAACTCAATGGGGTATTCATTCTTTTACATCCTTCCATCTCAAACTTCTTGATAAATTCCTTAATGTATTTGGTTTGAATTTGAAAGGTATATTTTTTCTTATTTATGTTAAGACCTAAAAAATAAGTTAGCTCACCCTTGACACTCATTTAAAATTCATGGCCAATAATAGATAAGAAATCTTGGAATAATCTCTCATTTGTGGATCCATAAAATAAAAATATCAAACCCCATCCTTTTGATAAATAAAGAGGTTTTTATGGTCCCATTTATAAAGGATTTATCTAATACAAATATACGAAATTTTTAATGCCATGTCCTAAGTCTTTTTTTAAGTCCATATAGTACCTTTTTCAATTTTATAAATATGATTAACACCTAAAGATCTCTAAAATTGTAATGTTATTCAATATAAACATATTTTTTTATAACTCAATTTAGCAATATATTTTAAAATCTATTAGATATAATTTTAACCCTTTACCTTTAAATTATGCAATTGCTAACAATACCTAAATGGTTTAAATCATGCTAATAGAGCTAATGTTTCCTGAAAGTCTAATTCTTCTATTTAATTAGATTTTTATGTTATCAATCTTACCTTCTTTCTTAATACTAATCCTTAGTCATTTAAATATTTTTAAATACCTTTTTAGTGTAATGAAACTTTGATTAGTGGTTCTAGACATTAATTCATTAATCTCCCATTTAAATCTTTTCTTGTCCTAACTTTAGTAGAATAATATCCTATAATCAAGTCCTTAGGATGATGTGATGCATACCTCCAATTTCTAGGTAATGCCTCATTGTTTTATGGTCTCTATTAGAACTATCTTCCAACCTCTATTAAAATTTGCTACTCTTCATCTATTTATTTAGGATGGACATTAAACATGAGTTGACTCTTTAACTGAAAGTGTACTTTTATTAAGTATCTTATAGGATTTTCCTATGGAGGTGCACCTTAAAATATGCCCTCATCTAACTTTTCATCAAATTTTATTTTCCATTATCCAATACAAAAATATATACTCAAATACATTTATACGTGAAAGATTTGGTATTTTACCATTTAGTAGTTCATAAGAGATTTTATTCAAGTTTGGTCAAATATTCACCCTATCCAACACATAATAGGTTGCATTTGTAGCTTCAATCCAAAAATATTTTGTTGATTTTTAACCATTAAGTACTGCTCTAGTAGTTATTGGACTCCATGAGCCAAGTGAGATGACTAGGGTTTTAGTGATAACAAACATTATTAGTTTTGATAATTAAGCTAAAGAATTTGTGTGTATAAGTCTCTCTGTATTTAATCATTCATTTCAAAGAGGTCAGAATGAAGATCAGATGATGATTGAACATACAATAGATTGAAATGATAAAAGTATAACCAATCAAGACAAAGAAATTATGACATCAAAGTAGATCGTCATAATATTAAACTAGTAATTATGCTTTTTTATGTCTTCTTATAATTTTTTTTTGTTTAAGATTTTCTAGCAAACAAAAAAACACCCATGAAAGTAATATAACAATAATTTTGAAGTTAATATATTGTATTATATGATATGTATGTCATAAAAGAAAGATTAAAAAATTAACAAAAAATATAATTAAAAAACTAATCACACTATTTGACTACAACTAAATCTTATGATTAATTATATATAAATTAAACCTTCTATTCATATGTTTTTTCCATAATTAAGTAATCTCAAATGTTAATATATCTTATTATATGGTTATTATGATATTTACCTATTTAGAATATGTGAATGTAAGACTCTAATTAAAAATTGAATCAATAATATTTTGTACTATACAATTTACATCTTATAGGTAGAAAAAATAGGGAATGTGCTTGTATAATGCTTTATCATACATATAAAATCAATGAATAATAAAATAGTTATATTGTATGATATTTATTGTGTAGTCTAATGAAATAAAGAAAAAAAATTTAGGGTTTTAGGGGGGATGAATTATTTTTACTATATGATATATAGATCAAACTATATGTTTGTCCTAATAACTCAATTAATTATTTAAGATTTCTTTTGGAACCACTTTATAAATACTTAATCTTGAAGAATACATAGAGAGTTTTTTTTAAGCTTTGAGAGCTGATGAGAGTTCTAGTGAGTTATGAGAGAGATTCATTCACATCTTTGTAAAAGTGTTTACAGAGGATTAAAAGAGAAGAGATCTGGGACGTGTGTGTTGAGTGTCTTGAGAGAATTATAAAGATTTGAGTGAGATATTTAATTTATTTTCTCTAATAACAATTTCATTTTTTCCTCTTGGTTATAGTCAAAGCTCTTGGTAAATAGCTTTAAAGAGTCTTAATGTAAAAGCTATGATGATCTTGAGGATGTCTTGTCTACCATATGGATCTAGCCGAGGAAATATTTTTAGGGCTATTTTGAGAAAGAGAGCAATGTAATAGTTTCTCCATTTTCTTATGAAGGATAGAGGCTTCTCCAACTTATTAGCATCAAAAGGAGACAGTGCTAGCAAAAATCCTAGGGAGCCAATATGTCGAGTGGATGTAGGCCAAGTTCCAATAATCATTATAAATTGGTTTGCTTATTCTTAATTAATTTTTATTTCTTGCATATTATTACTATATGAAAAGTCGTGATATAATTGTTGGAAGTTTCATTACTATTTTTTAAATTTTCATAAGCTTTTCTTCCTTTAGATATTGTTAAAGAATAATTAAAAAAATATTATTATTTTTGCTCTATTATTTTTGTACTTCTTTGTTAAAATTATTTTACATACAAATATTCTAGAGAAAAGTAATATTATTTTTATTATTTTAAAAAAGATGATGATTGGTGTTTTTAAGCCTTTTGCATAATTACAAAATTTTAAAATAAATAACAATTCACCCTTCCACTTAGGTGTGTCGTACGCTTTTACCAGCCTCAATAAAGGTTTTATTTTTTTATTTTTAAATTCTCCATAATGATCAAAATAAATAATGGAGAGAGACAGCACACAAAAAAGGAAAGCCATACAGTAGACTTTTAGCACGTTCTTTCTACAAAAAATAATCAACTTGTCCAAAAAAATCATAGTCCAGAGAACCTGCAAGAAATAGGGATTTCAAAAGAAAAATGAGCACAATAAACCATATAAATATTATAGAGGAATATAAATAGATAAGAGTTGAGTCCAATCAAAATTATATAAATTAGAGGTGAAGAAAAGCCCTTCAGAAATTATGAAGAGTAACTTATTTTTGGCAATCATGACTATAAAACATGAATAAGAATCCAGATAACACGAACTCCTGGAAAATCGTAAATAAAAGCTGGAATGGACCATAGTCATCCATCAACAAGAACGAGGAATAATCCATGTAATAATATGATATCTATAAATCTTAACATAAATAAAAAAAAATAGAGCAAAACAACAAACAACCAACACAATGCCCAAAATAAGCCCCTACGGCAACAACATGGAAAATAGAGTAATAATCGAGCAAACAACCACAATAACACCTCTTATAATTCGGACAGCCCAAACACCAAAATTGTAATTAAATAAATGGTACAACACATAAGTCTAATATATATAGGAAAAAGTTAAGTAGTAATTAATCCAACACAAGCAACCAAAAAAGGAGACTAAACAGGCCAAAAACCAAATATCGTACCTAGCAAAGAACTAAAGCCATTAGAGCTCAGGAAGATAAAACCAAAAATACTATCATGATAAAAACCCCAACACCAGTCAATTATAAACCCAAATGCTCTTAGGCACATAAAAAATTTGTAAATGATGTGAATAATAGAAAGGAAATGCAGGCAATAGGGCATCACAGCCCTAATGATGTAGTTATACACTTCTAGTCTCAACCAATTAACTAGCAAAAAATGGAATAACCAGAAGCCTTGCTAAGAATAGACCACAAGAGAACCAAGAACCCCCAGAAATCGATCCAATGATGCCACCCAAAAGCCCTACCTATAACGACCGATAAGAAAACAAAAAAATTCCAAGAAATCCAACCAACACAGCCTGCCCCAAGCAAGCAGTAATAAGAAAAAAACAAAGCTAACCAATAATGTCACCCCAGGGAGTAGAAGAGAAAAAAATAGGATTTAAATTATGGTACCAACAATTCTAAAAATAGCTTAAACCCCTTATATTAACACACCAGATAGTGTTGAAAAAAATAAAATCTATAGAATAAGGCCACCCAATAATGAACATGAAACCATTAGAAATAACCACATCATAACAAACAAAAAACCCACCATAACCATGGAACAATAGAGCAAAATGGGCAAAATGAAAAAAAAAAAAACTAAATTTTAACATAAGGTAAACCTATTTTTTCCAACCCAATCATACCTTTTAGTAAATTATGTAGATTGGTTGTGGTGTAGTGAGTGATGAAATTCAAATTGCAACCCAAATTAACTAACCAATCAACACAAGTATTACCTTCCCTATAACCATGAAAAATAGTGAAGCTAAAAAAAATTAAGAGCCAATTAATTTCTCTAATAAGATGGAAAAGATCCAAGTTGCAAATATTATCCTTCTTCTTTGTAAGGCAATAAATACTAGAAGTGGCATCCATCTCAATCCAAATATTTTTAATACCAAGCGAAACACATAAATTTAGGCCATTAAAAATAGCAAAAACCCAGTCATCACCACAGAACACTTATCCAACGGGCTAGCAAAATCCATGATCATGTTCCCATGATCATCCCTAATAATGCCACCACACCCAAAATCACCACTTTTAATTGATCTATCAACATTCAATTTTAAAATATTTAGGGGAGGTTTAATCCAATGAACCAATTTAGGATCCTCCAAAGTGTTTTTAGTTTGTAGAGGTATGCCAAAAATTATGAGTAAAAAATAATAATTTTAAAATTTTTTGGAGGTTAAAAGTTTAGCAGAGAAAAGTTTAAGCACTTTATCTTTAATGTTCCAAATAATATAATGGTAATCTGTAAGACAATTGTTGAACACATAGTTATTGTAGAATTTAACAAAAAACATAAAATCAAAGAAGGAATAACATTTATAATATGCCCTTTTAAATTAATGAATTAGGAAGTAAGCAAAGTGTTAAGAGATATGTGAATGCTAAACTGATTTAACTTGAAAGAATCATCAAAGTAAGCCCAAATTTTAACAGCAATCAGACCGAAAATAAACACATAATGCATATTTTCCTCATGAAAGATTCATCGACACTTAGAAGTTAAAATAAAACCTCTATTTCTCGAATAGTCATCAATATGAATATATTTGTGCATGTTTCCCAAAATAAAAATAGAAATGGTCTTAGGAATTCTCTTATGCCAAATCATGGAGTTGACTTTCTTAACACATTGATTCTCCCTAAACTCATGCAAGTATCCTTTAATTTAAGCATACCATAGGGTGACAAATTACATAATAATAAATCATGAGAATCAGTATGAATAGAAAGATTAAAGATTCTAGAAATCACAGCTTTAAGAATAATGTCAACTAGTTTATAGTAATCCCAAATGTTGTAAGTGAAAAAGGAAACCACTTTAGAGTGGAGGTAGAGGAGGAATTAATAAGGGATTCCATGGAAACTCCTTCAAGCCATTGACCTTGCCAAAAAAAGAGGTCAGCGCTACCTAGGCCCAATTTTACATGAGGTTCAACACTCCACTTGATATCACAAAGCCTTTTCACACCCTAGAATCACCATTATTGTACTAGCACATAGTAAGATGCTTACGAGTACAATACTTATTTGTCATGAAATTGATCCAAAGAGAAATTTTAGAGCAAAAATTGAAACACATTTTAAAAGAGAAAGCATAAGATAAATCACACATATTCTTACAACCCAACACCCCTTCTTCAATGACCCCACAACAGTTATTCAAAGAGGACCAAATAATTTTAGAATTTATGTTGGAACCATGCAAAAAATACTTATTAAATAATTTCTTAATCCTATTACAAACAACATGGGTAGGTTGCAATGTTTGAATGATATACACTTGTAGGGAACAAAAAACACTTTGGATAAGAATGAGTCTACCACAAAACTAAGGAAGTTAGAATTCTAAGAATAGAGACTTTTTTGCATAGAAGTAATACGATCAACAAAGAGAAATATTTCCTTCCTAACCTTATAAAAAGGGACCCCTAGATATTTAATAGGTAAAGAACCTTGTAAAAACCTGTACTATTCTTAATAGAAAACATCAGATCATGAGAGACCTTATTAGAGAGAATAAATAGCTCTTATTTTTATTAATAAGAAGACCACTACAACTTTAAAATTTATTTAAAAAAATTATGAGTCTATTAACCCTATTAAGAGAGGCATTAGAAAAAATAATAATATCATTAGCAAAACATAAATGAGAAACAGGAAAGCCCCCCAAATTTCTATAGAAATTGCTAAAAAAATTCTCATAAAGATTGGAAATGCCTCTAGATAAATACTCTATGGAAATAATAAAGTGGGCCAAAGAAATAGGATCACCTTGTCTCACCCCATTAGAGGACTTAAAGAAACCATTACTTTTTCCATTAATAATAATAGAGAAAAAGAAGTTTACTAAGATCTGTTTAAATGTGGTAAAGAAAATCCTAGTTATTGTTATCCAAAGCTTTGGCGATATACAATTTAAATATAATGATACCCCCATGCACCCTAACATCCAAATCAAGCTAAAGTTCTTGAGCTAATAAAAAGTTATCCAAAATAGATCTACCTTTAACAAAACCAGTTTGATTAGAAGGACTAATTCTAGAAAGAAAAGGAGAAAGGAAGTTCACAAGCATTTTAGAAATCAACATACTAAAATAGGTACAAAGACATATAGGTCTAAAGTCATTCCAAGTATAAGACCTATTATTTTTTGGGATAAGAATAATTGAGGTGGAAGATAATAACTTAGACATGTTATTATCAACAAAAAAATCTAAAATAACATTAAAAAGATCAATGTTAGTAATGTCCAAAGTTTTTTAAAAGAATTTAGTCATGTAACTATTAGGACCAGCAACATAGTCAATATTCAAATAAAAAAAATCATCTTCTTAACTTCCTCCAAAGTAGAAGAACTAGTAAGAGCTAAATTATCATCCTGGTTAATGATGTGAGGAATAATATTTAGATTCTCCATAAAACTTAGATTAAAATTTTTATGAAATAAAATTTTAAGGAAATCGACTCCATAAGAACCATCGGCATGGTTAAATTTATGAATCCAATTTTTAGCTCACTTCCTCTTAACTAAAGCATAAAACATTTAGTGTTATTGTCCCCTTCAATAAGATGCTTAGAAATCGCTTTCTGTTTCCAATAAGCTTCCTCTCGAGATTGCAAGTTAAAAAGATAATTTTTGTCTTGTTGCAAGTGAGTAAAATTATCATCATAAGGATTATATTCATACATATGCTCCAAGGAGTTAACTTTCTCCATAGTAGAAACAATGTTAGTGAAAATTTTTTTAAAGATATTACGATTCCACCAATTAATTTTTTTATTTAATTTTTTCAGCTTAAGCCATAGTCTATTCATTCCAAAAATAGAGTTGTCCAAGTGAAGGGGAGCTTGCCAATTAACTTGGACCACATTAATGAAAGAAGGATAAATAAGCCACATATTTTTTGAAATATAATGTTAAAAGCAGAGCTAGCAAGATTTAACTGTAAATAAATAAGCAGCGGGGAATGATCATATAAAGTTCTACTAAGATGTTCAACATGCATTGAAGTAAAGGAGTTAATCTAATTATCATTAAAAAGCACACGATCTAACCATTTCAAGAGACTACCATGATTCCAAGTAAAACTGCTACCAGTAAACCAATATCAACTAGGTTACAATCCAAAATCATATTATTTAATCTTCCATAGATTGGTAAACAGGGTTAGTTCCCCTAAGCCTTTTAGCTGGGGAGGAAATAGTGTTAAAATCACCACCCACCAATCGGGGAGAGTTAATACCATTATGAAAGTGAGTAAGCTAGTCCCACAAATTCCTTCTAATAATTTGAGAAGAAGCGACATAGATAATGGAGGCAAAACATTTATAATGCAGAAAAGCAATACTATAATTAACCACCTGGGTAAAATCTCCCAAAATATCAATAACTATAGGATCCTTCCAAAGAACCCAAATCTTCTTTGAAACATTAGCCACACCATGATTTAAACTTAAAAACCTAGCAATATTATCCAGTTTAACATGAGAAATAAAAGGTTCAATCAAAATAAGAAATAGTTATTATATATACGACATAAATGTTTAACTCTAATCCTAGTAGGTGGACAACCAATTCCCCTAACATTCCAAATAATAGACTTAAACATAAGAGTGTAATTGAGAAGTTTGACATTGGGTTGTTTTAGGGGTTTTAACACAATATTTTTATTTTTCTTATTCTTTGTATATTTAACTAGTGAAAAGTCACAATCCGCTTCTCCCACAACTTTATTACCATAATCTGGATGTTCATGGCCACTAGTAAAAACAATATTATGAGATAATGTATGAGAATACTTACAACCCTTTTCCAAATTAATATAATGATTAATAGCATAATCCACATTTTCACCTTGCAGTAGTTCTCCTTCTTCCATGTTATGCTCAAATATCATATTCATAAGATTTAGTGTTAAATTTAATAGGATGACTTAACTCATTATTGTTTAAAGCATAATCATGTTTAGAAAAATTAAAGTTAGTAGAGCAAGGAATTTTCAAACAAATTCAAGTGGTGTTATGCTAAAAAACTATAACATCCATTAGTTCCACCCTATTGATTGCCACTCTTTGGTCATCCACATTTCTGATATCATTAGAAACTTGATCCGTAAAGTCAACAATATTAGCCAGAGAATACTCAATCAATCTGTGAACACTTGAGGGATTGAAAACTTTAATTTAATACTTTCATCTCTAGTATAATTGACCTCCCTAGGCACAACAAATTCATGAGTTCCATTCCCAATAATCTTTGTGGAATTACAGATGATCTCTTGATCCAAAAGAAGACCTAATTTTTAATTCTGTGTAACTATTTGTATAGGATGATCAACAGATCACCCTATACGATAAGTACAAAATAACCTTATCAGCTAGGACGATCACCTTTCCACTATACAATAGATACAAGTATTTGTATAGATCATCCAGTACAATCTTGCGATCATCCAGGAAGATTAGCTCAACATACCATATTGATCGTTCAGTATTACATTGGTTGATGTGTGGAGATCTCCATATAATCTTGAAAATGTCTCAAGATGTCCAGGATGATCCTCCTGAATGATTAGAGTAAATTTATGGTTTATTGTCTTGGACAATTTGGATTCATCCTATGAAATTTATTATATCATCCAAGACAGTCTAGATGGATCATCCTGTATGATATGATTGAGTAATTTAAAAATAATTACTCTCCTAATTATCAAATCAATTTAGCTATAATTATCATAAATCATCCAAGATGATACATATCATTTTGTATGATTAGAATAAAATTTGAAACTTCAAGCATTACCTAAATTGTGATTGGCGGCTATTTTCATCTTTTAAGCTGATCATTCTGGATGATTTTTTTTTTTTGAGAAGAAGCATATAGCACTAAATAAAAATTAAACTATTACAAACTAGCAAAGAAAAGCTATGCCATCCTTTAAAAATGACAAAAGGAAGCCTTTATTGTAAACCAATTTAAGCATATTCAAGATATTAAAAAAAATGGAAATGTTATAATTAAAATAAGATCGTCTACTTATCATTTAAAACCAATTGGGATGGAGAGGATACCAAAGATTAAACATCCAAAAAGGTTGATTAGTATCCCAGAATTCTCGATCAAGTAAAAATAAAAGGTAGAGAGGTACTTAGTTTCCATTAATACATATCCTATTTTCAAATACCAACATATGCTTAAACAAAATTTATAAAAGATAAGATTGCAAAACAAAGAAAATAACATGAAATGCAAAAAAATAGTCATCCGCCGAGAAAATAATATGAATCTTCACAGTTCCAAAACATTTGGATGATATAGATCATCCAATATGATTATTTTAATCACTTGTAATTAACTAGATGCCCTAATCAAGGTTTCTATTTTTAAACTGATCATCCGGGATGAAATAATATCATCCTTTATAATTTTGTCAAAAATAGAAAAAATTGGCAACTCACTAAATTTGTCCCCTTTAGTGTGTGTGTGCAAGGTTACTTAGCTTGGGGTCCACCATATTCAAGATTTGTCTCAAGAATGGTAAAAACTATATTGATATGAAATTACAAATAAACTCAACCCTAATCTATCCAATTTAGAGCTCATTTGCATTATAAGTGACTTTTGTGAACCTAAAAGGTTAATAAGTAGGATAAATAAAATAAATATTAAATAAAAGGAGTGGTAAAGAAATAATAATATTTGTTATCATGAAAATCAAAGTATTTGGATCCAGATTCACAACAATCTCCCCCATTTTTATAATGACAAATATTATTGTTAAAAAATTCAAATCAATCAAATTTTTTTAAAACATTAAAGAAAGAAAGAAAAAAAAAACATAAAAACAATAGTAGTAAAACACATCAGATTTCACTAAAGACAAAAGTAAACAACCTAACAACTACCCCTTTTGACATCACAAAAAGAAGGAACAAGAAAAATATTAAGAAAAATATTACACAGAACATAATATATAAAAGATAAATAATAAAAAACTAGAACCAAACAGTAACAACCTAGCAGAAGGAGGAACCCTGATCAGTTGGAGGTAGTGGTTGTTAATTCTTGTTGAATCTAGAATAGGTCGTTAAACCTAAGCTAATGTCTCAAGGATAACTAAGGGAGGGGGGGGGGGGGGGGAAAGGGTTTTTTTTAAAAATTTCTCTTGGATTTTAAATTGCAGTAAGTAAATATGTAGCCGAAAAAATAAAGATCCACAAAGTTTGTTGTGGTATAGTCAAACACAACCTAAATCCACTCCCTGAAGACACCCTCTTTAGGTATTGCACTATTACAATAAGTTTCTCTCCTTTTTCCCCCACAACAAGGCAGAGAAGCCTTTACAAAACTCTCTTTCACTAATCTCTGATGCGGTAGAGAACCGTCATCCTTTTACACCTTCCAAGTGTAGGTAGAGAACCTTCGTCCTTTCATATCCTCCAAGTGTAGATAGAGTACCTTCGTCCTTGCACACCCTCCAAGTGTCGGCAGAGAACTGTCGCCTGTTTACACTCTTCAAGTGTAGGCAGAGAACCTTTGTCCTTTCACACTCTCTAAGTATTAGAAGAGAACCATCGACAGTTCACACTTCCCAAGTGTCGATAGAGAACCGGATCCTCTCCAAGATCTTCTCATGAGCAATCTAGAAAGTCAAGAGGAAGAGTGATAACAAATAATTATAAAGAGTTCCTTACCTTTGAGTAACCCTGTGAATCCTTCACACTCCACTTGCAAAAAATCTCACTCAAACTTCCTCTCACACTCTCTCTTTCAAATGCCCTTTAAAATTACGAGGACAAGAAGATAGATGTTTCACACATCAAATTTAGTGGACCTTTTTTACTAAATACATGAAAAACCATCTAGAAAAATAAAAAATTTTCAATTTTGAACATACACAACTGTACTGTACGATCGCATGTTCGTACGTATGAATAGTTTAAATAAAGTTTTGTATGAACATGTTGTGAATCGATACGATCTGATTTTGTACCTGATCATCATCTGGTATGAACCAAGTTTGTACGGTATGAACAAAAAAATTTCAAAGTTTGTCTGTACAAACCGTCAAGATGAAATGAATGAAAACTGACCCGAGACGTTCATCCTAAGACGATAAAAATATATCATCCAATACGATCTTCGTATCTAGACAAAATAGAGCCGTTCGTCCCTAGACAATAAAAATATCATCCCATATGATCTTTGTTTGAGGAAAAAATAGAGCCGTTCGTCCCTGGATGATCAAAAATATCGTACGTACAAACCATACTTAGAATTTTTTTTTTCATTTATGTTCGTTCGTTTGCTCGTTGGAAAAAATAATTGTCCAGATTGTCCCGTATGAAGTGATATCGTACTATACAATCAGTTTAAAAATCTCCCTCGGTGTCTGTGTGTTCACTTACTCAATTACAATCACAATCTCTCAGGCACAATAAAATAAAAAATACATACTTCAATCACAATAAACTCTAACTCGATCTTTATTTGAAGTCTTCAATAATCTGGAGTATGATTTCCCTAAAATATTAGTACATACAAGAGTAAATTTTTTTTTCTAAATATATTAGGAGAAATAATAATCAAAGTTATAATATTTGGAATCATAAAAAATATAAAAGTTGTAAGAATATCAAACATACAAAACTACGTAGCAACTATCTCAATAATCTTCCCCTTTTTGATGATAGCAAAATAATTATTATTGAAAATCATAAATTTCTCCTTAACACCCCCTAAATGTATAATCCTATAAATATAAGGGAATTTCTATTAAGAACAAATCTTTTTTTTTTAAAATTTTTCATATACTCACAAAACACACAAAACACTTCAAACATAAAAATAAAACAACACTAACGAACATGAAAATGCAAAAATCAAAACAAAAATCAAATGCAAACAAACAATATTTCGCCCCCTTTTTGACAATAACAAAAAGATGGAAGAAGAAAAATAATAGAAATGCAAAATTCATATGCGAAACCTTTGATAATTGATCTTAAAAGAGATTGAATTATAATTGTAATAATAAGGTTAATTTCCATTAGAGAAAAATACAGATTCAACACATTTAAATTAAAATATAACATAGGGAAGAAAAATATATCAAGGTCATGAAACATTCTAGACAATTAGATAAGGAGAATTATTGCAAAGGTAACAAAATGAAGATTAATTTAAGTCAATTTCCAATACAAAAATATAATTGAACATTAGATAAATTGAAATTGCAGATTAAAAGATAGAGGAAAGAACTTTATCAATATACTTATTTTGGCAATATTGCACATCTTTCCAATATTTGTGTCATACTTTGTGCATCTTTTTGTATTTGGGCTAATTTTGTGTCTCTTTTCAATTTGTGAACCATTACGTATTCTTTCATTTTTTTGTACACTTGTACATTTCTCCATTTTTTTTTTTAAATTGATCTTTCCAACATAAATAATCTAAAAACTCAAACTTATCTAAGTACAAAGATAATTATATTGAAAAGAGAAATAAAAAATAACAAGACATTAAAATTGCAATAATAATATTAAAGTTAAGTATGCCTAAAAAGAACATGAGATTGATAGCCTTAACTTAATCGAGTTATAAATTAACTTATATTTTTGAAAAATTAAATTTTCTAATGAAATTAATAGTTGTATTGTTGATCATATTATACTACTTTTTAGATCAATTAAGTCAGGATTATTATATAGGCAAACAAACATTTCTAATACAGAACAAAAACAACTTAACAAAGCAAGACATATTTTTTTTGATAACAAATTAATATAGAGATACATTGATGCTAAGATGATATCAATACACTCAAAAATAAAATGCAAGCAAAGAACAAACACAAAAAAACTACATAAGTCATCACTAAGGACTGGCAAGAACAATCACATAAGAAGTACATCTAAAACTCTAAGGGGCCCTGGTCTGAAGGAGGAGGTTGGTTGAACACAAAAAAATAGCTATTCATAATAGCCACATTGGTGTTCACCGATTCAAACTGACCTCGAATCCAACCCATATCCTGCTGGTACTGTATGTCCTGCTGATTTAAATGAGTATGAATTTGATCAAATCTTTGATCAAATTGACTCTCAAGTCGGTCAAAATGCTAAACCATCTCCTAAAATTCAGTTCCAACAGCAGGCACAGGTGCAGGTGTAGGTGTGGGTATAGGTGCTCCCTCTTTTCCCTCAGAATCCTCACTTATATCATCTCTCCCAAAGAGTGTTCTAAAAGAAGCATCACTGAAGTAGATAGGCAACTCAAGTAGAGGATAAAGATGAACATGATTATACTTCTTTTCAAGAATGTAGGTCACTAAGTGTCCTAATGCAATATTCTTCTTCCTCTTATGAGAAATATTGCCAATTTTAGAAAGCCCATGATTATAGTCAATAATGAGTTGGGCTTTATCTATAGGTTGACCAATCATGAAAAGGTAAGTGACAGTGGAAAGAAGAGGAGTAATATTGATACGGTCACCAGCTTTAGGAATAATAGAGGTTCTATGAACATGCTGGATGATCCTTGCATTTTGGTTCAAAGTGGACACCCTAAGAAAATGACACACTTATTCAATCCCTCTAATCACTTTTTTTATTTATGTCCTGTCAAAATCAAAATTAGAAGTCAAAGTATGGGCTCTAATTTCTTGAGTCCTTACTTGCAAAAAGGTTCCAAAATATTCCTTTATTATTGCAACCCACTTCTTCAAAACATAAGACCTATTCCTACTTTGGTCAGTGCTAAAGGACATATTGGATAAAAAGTAGTGAAATGTGTCCTTATTGTAGGCATGGATCAATGTTAGAATGAAAGAAAATGGGGTGGCAACAAAAAGAGGCATCACTTGAAAGTTAATATTTTCTTGGAGAAGGATTCTAGAGGGTGTGATCTTGGTTAAAATGAACCTAATAAATGAATCCTCATTAGCCCTGGACAGGAAGTCATCATCTTCACTCCTGGAATTGGTGAGTCTACCCCTCTTTCTTGAATTGACCATTTAAGGATTGGAAGACGAGAAGGATTGGAAAAGGCTATTGAACTGAATGAAATTAAATTCTAAAGCCCTATGGTTTAAAGAAAAATGTTCTTTTGTACGTTCGAAAAAAGGTTTGTACAGCAAAATTGATATGTTCGTACGTATGAAAATAAATTTTGTATGTACGAATGAATACTCTCAAAATGAAATGACTTCTCGTAATCACACAATTTTTAGGCAACCTTTTGTACAGGCTTTTTGACCATATGATCATACAAATGAACAAGTGAGGATGATAGGTTGTTTAAGATCATTTTAAAGACGGTTTGATTTGTCTCCCACACTGATTGACACATGGATCATATGTACAAAATCAATGTTCTTTTTTTTTTTGAAGAAAATGTAGCAAATTGAGAAAAGAAAAAGCAAAGTACAAGCTAAAGACAGATGATTCCTCCTTTAATAAAGATGCAAATAAATGAGGAATCTTGCAAGAACTAATATCATCCTAAATAAAATAACTAATAAGGGAATAGTTAGCACATAAATTCTCTAACTTATTGCCACTTCTATCAATACTATTAAAAATTACATGATCAAACTTATTAATACCTTGAAAATTATCAAAGAAGGAGTTACCTTTTGATTTTTCTTCTTGTAGAAGCTTGATAATGTTATCATTGTCCCCCTCTATGATTATTCCTTTAAACTTGAACATCAAATGCTTGATGACTTCCTTGATAGCTTGAGTAGAAAATAACTCCAAATAAGAGACAACCCAATGAATACCGGTCATACCAAATGCCAAAAGAAATCTGCCTTTACAATTAACACCTCCTATTCCAGCTTTATAAGAAGGTAACAAAGAGGCATCTACATTAACCTTGATCCAATCGGGTGGAGGAGGGTGCCAATGAATATCACACAACCTAGATGGCTGATTAATACCCAATAACCGGAATTTCCACTATCACCGTGAGCAGAGACTGAAGCATAGCTTAAGGCATTTGTAGCAATAGCCAATGCAGAATTCTCAATCCCTTTATGAATCAGATAGTTTCTAGACTTCCAATTGAAGAAAATTAAGTTACAAAATACAGTAGCCAAGAAAGTTTTCTCTTTAGAAAGCCAATTGTAACATTCTGATATATTAGGGAAAATTGGGATAACAAAACCCCATTTAATTAATAACCGGATAGCATCCCACAATTTACTGCATCTGACCACTATATGCTCTATATATTCTCCTTCATTACAATCCCTAGGACATTCAATATCCCTATGCAACCTTCTATAAGAAAGGAATTGAAAAGTAGGCAGTGTATTATGAAAAATCCTCCACCAGAACATTTCAACCCTTTGTATAAGTTTGATCTTCCCAATCCATTTCCAATATTGTTCTGTACATGAAGCCTGCACCGTAGCATCACACACCATGGAAGATAAAGAATTTCCAGTCCTTTGCCTAATCAATTCCAATGTATCTCGATCCGTTTCAATTTTTATACTAACTTGACAAACAAGTTTGACAAGTTCAGGACCCATAACTTCCTTCAATTTTTCAAAATTCCAGCCACCATTTTCAATATAACTTTCAACCATATTATCACCAATATCATTAGTGATGAATGTTGGCCATTTGCTAAGACTTTTATCCAAGATCCAGCAGTCGTCTAACATATCAATTGATTTTCCATCTGCAATTGACCATCTCAAAATATTCTTCAAAGAATTCCCTCCATCTGATATGATTTTCCAAGAAGACGAACCAGACTTTTTTTTCTGCACCGATACCAAATAGATTACCATACTTTGGATAGAGAACCTTGTGAAGCAATGAATCTTTGTCTTGAACATATCTCCAAGCAATCTTAGCTCTTAAAGGACCAACCTTGTTAGCACAAGAAGGGAGTCCTCTACCTCCCCATTTTAGAGGTAAGCACTTGACCTCCCAATTCACATAATGGATACCATGTTTCCCATTTGATTTGTTCCAAATAAAACTTCTACCAATTTTATCAACTTCATCAGGAATGGTTCTTGGAATCACTGAGTTGGTGCAATGGAAGATGGTATAAGAAAGTAACACAGTTTTAACAAGCATAACTTTCCCAGCCAAAGAGATCAACTTTCTTCCCCAAATGTTTGTTATTTTAAGAGCTTTTTCAATAATGAATTGGAAATCATTTCCAACCAATCTTCTAAGAGCTAGTTTTACACCAAGGTAATTTAGCTCTTTAACAACTTTGAACATCAAAATCCGGGAAACCTGTTTCTTCTTTCTTCTATTTACCGCCTTGCTAAAAAGAAGAGAAGATTTAGATGCATTAGTTTTTTGGCCCGTCCACTCAAAAAATCTTCCAAAAATTCCCTTAATCTCCTTAATGCTTTGCAACTTTGTTTCAGAAAAAATAATCACTTCATCTGCATACAACATTTGAGAGATCCTTGGACCTGTAGCATTCACCCGAATACCTATAGATTCTTTTTTCTCCATAGAAGCATTGGTTAATAATTGAGAACAAAGAATGAATAAATAAGGGGAAAATGGACACCCTTGTCGGAATCCTCTACTAGCTTGGATCCAACTTGAAGCATTCCCATTAATCAAAATAGTAAATTTTTAATATTGGACACACTCCAATATAAGATTTGAATATTTGGATGGAAATAAAAATACTCCAATACTTTTTTAAGAGCCTACCAACCCATCAAATCATATGCCTGCTCCATATCAATTTTAATAGAAATAAGGCCTTTAGAATATTTAGAGTACTTGAACTTGTGCATAATCTCTTGAGCCACCATAACATGATCCGTCAATGATCTCCCCTTCAAGAATGCCGCATGTTCTTTAGAAATGATTTTAGGAATTATAGATGCCATTCTGTTCATTAGAACTTTAGCCACTGAAAGTGCTCTGATACCACTTGAAAGTTTGTTAGGGATGTTAAGCCCTATAGAATTGGCCCAAGCTAACCAAGAGGGGGGTGGCTGACAGGGCTAAAACAGAAGTCTAAATAGGATCTTAATTATGCAGTGTCATATCATATCGGCTGGGATACGTGTATGGCCAGGACGATATGCAAAGAAGAATTGCCGCCAAATACAATTAAGTATACTGTATTTTTAAATTATCGGCCAGGAGATCCTTGATCGGCCTGGACGATATTCAAAATTATGCCTTAATTGATCAAAAAATCAAGGAAGTAATTAAGGATGAATTGATACGATATCATCGTCCATAGACGATCCAGTTCTTCAGGACGAAAATATCGGCAGCTCGTATCAGGGCTATTCTCAGGACGATTTCCTCTGATTGAACTGATCGGCTAGGACGATCGTGAGATCGCGGCCTGGTGATCAAGCTAAATTTTAATCTCATCTGAGTGTATCAGGGCGATGTCTGGCCGATCTTCTGAAGTTTGTACTGATCAGGCAAGCCATTCCTATCGGCCTGGACGATAAAGTGCAGGCATTTGCATAATGATCTCTTTGAAGCTTTTAATTTAAAGCTCATGTTCCTTTTGGAGACCTTTGGCTGCTCTTGTGAGAAGACCTTGAGAGAGAAGAGATGAGAGAGAGAGAGAGAGGATCTTATGGGGAGTCAAGGGTTGCTTAAGGATCGCTCTGCTTGTTTTCTCTCTAGAGTTTATCGTCGTGGAAGGGTCAGAGGTAGGAGTTAGCTTTTGTAGTTGTGATTTCTTGCCAGCTTCAGGACGAAGAAAGGTAGGTTTCTCTTCCTTGCAGGTGGCAAAAAGGAGTTCTATGTGAGGGCTTCTCCACTACCCGTTGGCAGGCTAAGGAGAGTACATTTTTGTAGTGCAATACTTGAGAGGTGCCTCCAGGAGTGGACGTAAGTCGAGTGACCGAACACCTATAAACTTCTGTGTTCTTATTTTCCTGCTTCCACACTTAATTTCGCATTTATTTTTTGTGCGTGATTTTTGTTTATATTTTATTATTTTTGTTAAAGAAATTTAATCATGTTCACCCCCCCCCCACTTTGCGTTAGCTTGTGCATTCCTATAGGCTAAATCGCCTAACAACATTTCAGTGGATCCAGGCCTTTCAACGTGGTATCGAGCGGGGATATCGGAAATTATTTCAAAAAACTTTTTGAAAGATCCTTGGCTAATCATTGGATCGTCATACGAAGGGTATTTCTTACCCTCTCCCTGTTCGATAACACCTTTTGACTTTTTGAAAAAACCGCATGTCAACTTTTATATAACTTTTAACATGTGGATGCTTTCAACGTGTTATCTCACCTTTTCGTGAATTATTGTTAAAACTGAAGTTGATTTTATTGAACAATGATTTTGATGACGGATTGTAGCTCATTACATGCAATGTTTGAACTGTTTTCTTGTGCTTTAATCTGGGTTATCAATCGTGTACTCACATTGCAACTTGGTAAAAGATATTGGCGATAATAAATTGATTTCATCCCTATGAATGGTATAATGGTATTAACATCACGTTTAAACATTCTCTTTGCATGAACTAGACTTTTTCGTATGAACTACATGAATGATTTTGGCATGACTTGTTTACTCAGATAGTGTCTTCAGATTGCACTAGGAAAGAACTTCGAACTGTGAAAAAAAGTAAACAGATTTAGCATGTTGCCTTGTTTATGATGCTAAATATGCATCATTGAATTCTATAGATATAACACTTACTCTATTGATATTTATTGGTCACTCATTGCTTCGGCAAGTGGTGATCAAAGAATCTTGATGCAGGTGAACGAAAAAGGATGAAATGATGCACTGAAGCGACAATCGGATTCTGATCTTTCGGTCGTGAAGCGATGAAGTGCTTCATCACAAGAAATTCAAAGCTTCTAGCAAGAACAAAGCTCATCAAGTTGGAGAAAAGATAAGGTCATAACTGTTAAGTTCTC